>NC_091442.1:43578366-43916584 GCF_964237555.1 Oryctolagus cuniculus
AAAGCCCAGGGAGACCTTGCAGACCGGGACTGCTGTCCTGAGGAAGGGGTCGGAGGCAAGTTGAGATGGGGCCACTCGTGGCAGAGGAAACAGCATGTGCAAATGCCCTGTGGCTGGCAGAGTGGGATGTGTTCCAGGAACTGGAGATGAGGTCAGTGGGACCGGAGAACAGGCATCAGTAGTGGACCAAGGCAGGATGCTGGAGAGGCACGGAGCCAGCTGGGGTGTGACCTTCTAGACTTGGGATGGGACTCTGGCCATCACCCTCATGTGATCTGAGGCCAGGAAACACCTGCTAAGATCTGGACCCCATACTGGCCCTGCTTTATTCTGGAAAATGTTGGGATACAAATGTTACTCTCCAGTGGGGACGGTGTTTGCCTCACAGCGGGTTAGGCAGCAGCTGTGACACTGGCGTCCCATGTTGGAGCACTGGTTTGAGAAGGAGCTGCTCTGCTTTGCAGTCAGCTCCCTGCTAATGTGTGTGGGAAGGCAGCAGGTGATGGCCCAGGTGCTTGGGCCTCTGCCACCCTCACTGGGGACCCAGGTGGAGTTCCAGGCTCCTGGTTTTAGCCTGGGGCAGCTCTGGCTGTTGTGACCATTTGGAGAGTGAACCAGCGGCTGGAAGCTTCTCTCTCTCTCGCTCTTTCTCTCTCTTTCTCTCTCCCTCTGTCTCATGCTCTGCCTTTGACATAAATAAACAAATCTTAAAAAAAAAGTGACTCTGCAAGTTGAGTCCGAAAACCCTTGAGGCTGTGATCTAGACTTTTCCACCTTAAAATCTGTGGCCCTAGACTCCCTCAAGCCCTGATGGTGACCATCACAATGGAGGTGGCACTATGGTATCATTGAAGGGACAGGTGCCAAAGGTCTAAACCCAAGATACCCTTGTTCTGAGGGCTCCATTCCAGCGTCTGTCCAGACCCTAGCCTAGTGGGTTTCGGTAGGCAGGAGGAGGGACCACCACACCCTTGCCTTCCCAGTGATGTCATCTTTTTGTCCAGACCCAGAGGAATCCCAAGGCCACACACGTGTAGGAGGGTGTGCACGGGCAGGCTAGCAACATGGTGCCATGGGGAATGTGCTGGGGGACGATCAGGGTTGTGTCAGCGCCCTGGTTCTGTGGCCAACCCGAGCTGTGCTGGTGCCCTTACCCCTTCACCCTCACATGGAGGAATGACCCCAGAGGATCTCAGTCTCCCATGGTTATTCTTAATTTTAGAAAAAACTGTTTGGTGGTTGAAAGTAAATGGAGGAATGAGGTGATCAGCCGGGTGACGCCAGCAGGAAGTGGCCTTTTGGGCACGCTCCTCTTTGCCTGGCACTGTACTCAGGGTTTAATCTGTGTCATCTGATTCCTTGTTACCACGTCTCCTAAAATTATTCCCATTCCCACTGGGAAGGTGAAGAGCTGTCAAGGTTTTGGCCTTGGTGGGGTGGTGGTGTTCCCCACAATATCCAATACAGGTCACCAAGAAACATTAGAAGATGGGGCCGGCTCTGTGGCACATTGGGCTAACACCCTGGCTTGAAGTGCCAACATCACATATGGGCACTGGTTCAAGTCCCGGCTGCTCCTCTTCTGATCCAGCTCTCTGCTATGGCCTGGGAAAGCAGTAGAGGATGGCCCAAGTCCTTGGGCCCCTGCACCTGTGTGGGAGACCTGGAAGAATCTCCTGGCTCCTGGCTTTGGATCAGCACAGCTCTGGCCATTGCGGTCATTTGGGGAGTGAACCATCAGATGG
This sequence comes from Oryctolagus cuniculus, assembly GCF_964237555.1. NCBI lineage: Eukaryota > Metazoa > Chordata > Mammalia > Lagomorpha > Leporidae > Oryctolagus > Oryctolagus cuniculus. Next base: position 43,580,112 of record NC_091442.1, read on the forward strand.
AAGACCTCTCTCTCTCCCTGGCTCTACCTCTCTCTGTAACTCTGTCTTCCAAATAAGTAAAAATTAAAAAAAAGATTATGCTAAACCACAAATCAAGCGCCAGATAGACCAAACAACTTCCGGATTTTGTTTCATAATGACGAGTTTCTTTTTTATTTTGAAATATATATAGTTGTGTAGTAGTCATGGTTTTTTTAAAATTTAAAAGTTTGTAATTCTGGCTGGCGCTGTGGCTCAATAGGCTAATCCTCCACCTGTGGTGCCAGCACACCGGGTTCTAGTCCCGGTCGGAGTGCCAGATTCTGTCCTGGTTGCCCCTCTTCCAGTCCAGCTCTCTGTTGTGGCCCGGGAGTGCAGTGGAGGATGGCCCAAGTCCTTGGGGCCTGCACCCGCATGGGAGACCAGGAGGAAGCTTCGGATCAGTACAGTGCATCAGCTGCAGCGGCCATTGGAGGGTGAACCAGTGGTAAAGGAAGACCTTTCTCTCTGTCTCTCTCTCTCTCACTGTCCACTCTGCCTGTCCAAAAAAAAAAAAAAGTTTGTAATTCTGAAATAGTTTAATATAAAATAACAGCAAATTCTCACTTTATGACTCAAATGCAAAATAGAATTCTCCAAAATTAAAGACAATTGGGGATTGTGTAATTTCTTTGTTTCTTTTTTAAAGAAGATTTTTAAAATTTATTTGAAAGAGAAAGGTAAAGACAGAGAGAGAGAAAGAGAGGTCTTCTATCCATTGGTTCACTCCCCAAATGGTCACAACGGCCAAAACTGAGCTGATCTGAAGCTTCTTCAAGTCTCCCTCAGTGCAGGGACCCAAAGACTTGAGCTGTCCTCCACTGCTTCCCCAGGCACAGTAGCAGGGAGCTAGATGGGAAGTGAAGCATCTGGGACTCAAACTGGTGCTGCAGGCAGGAGCTTTAACCCCCTGTGTCACAGAGCTGGCCCTTAGGGATTGCGTAATTTCAGAACTAGAAAAGTAGACTGCTTTGTGAGCTGCGTATCAGCTTTTTAAAATTATTATTATTCTATTTAATTTGAAAGCCAGAATGACAGATACGACTGAGAGAGAGAGAAAGAGAAGGACAGAGAGACAGAGTTCATCCATCTGCTGGTTCACTCCCAACATGGCCGAGACAGTTGGGGCTGAAGCCAGGGGCCTGAGACTCCATCAATTCTCCTCCGTGTGTGGCAGAGACCCAAGCACTTGGCACCATCTCCTGCTACTTTCCCAGGCACATTACTGGGGAGCTGGATTGGAAGTGGAGCAGCTGAAACTTGACCTGGCGCTCCAATCTGGGATGCTGGCATTGCAGGTGGTAGCTTAACCCAGTGCACCACAACCCGGCTCTGTGTGTCTCAGCTGTTGACCAAGGCCGAGGGCAGCTCTATCCAGTAAGAGGAAATCCTCTGTCCTTTGTGTGAATGCGTGGGAAGATTGGTCTTGACCTCTGTGAGCTGGGATTTATCCAAGGCCCTCAGGAAGGCCCCTCTTCAATAAATACAACTGCCATGTAGCCAATTCTTTTGGGAAAAAAAATCCCAGGTCCCTTTGTATCGTGTGTGGCCACAGCAGGCACTTGCGGTGCCACCTCCTGGGTCATTTCGGGGGAAGAGAAGTTAATTGACTTGCAGAGGGACACACGGTCAGGGTGAATCTGGATTTGAAAATGCTTCTGTTTGACTCCAAACGTCTCATAGAGCTTGAATGTCCCTGACCTCGTCTCACAAATGTTTAAAAAGATCAAAAGGCTGGTGAGGGCTTTGCAGCTCATCCGATGTAGGGCCGGCCTTTTAGAGTTGAATAAATTGGAATCCAGGGTTCCTGGGCACTTGTGGGGATCCTCAGTTTCCCAGGGGGATCTGTTGATGGTGGATCTGAGCTCTGCTCCTTGCTGGGTGATTCCCAGGGAATCAGTTGAGTTGGATTAGGTGGACTTTCACATTCTTTCAAGACTTAAACTTCTCTCTGATTCCAGCCTCTTAGCATTGATTGGCTGGTTTCCCATGGTCTCTTGAGGGGAAACAAACTTGGGGTGGTGTCGTAGGCAGGCCCTGCAAGAGATATGGGATTAATAAACCAGGTGTGCAGTGTGATTTTCTAAGAGGAGTTTGCTTAGTAGAGAGCAAATACAATTCTCTTTCCTTTTTACAAAAAGAAATAGCCAGTGTCAGAGCTCGGCCAACAGACCAGTCTGCAGTGAATTTTAGTTGTCTTTACAAAGACTCCTTGGAAGAGGCACTCCCATTTTCATACAGAACACATGAAACAGCACACACATGTGCACTCCTGCACAGCCACAGCCTCTGGCCATCAAGCATCGACTGTGAACTGACACTGAGGGGTTATTCGAGGCAGCCAGCCAGGAGCCAGCTTTTGTAAGTTCAAGTCTATTCTCTTCTGGCTGCCCACCCTGCCCCTTGAGTTGTCAGTGGCTGCTCCTATCCACGTTGCCTGATTCAAGGGGTCATTGCACACCCAAACATCAGTGCTGAAATCCCACCCTTGAGGACACTTGCTCTCCCACTGTTCAAAGGCATCTTCTCTGGAGCCTCCCGTGTCTCTTGTCCCCCAGGGAGGAAAGGGAACATGGCTTTTCCCGAGAACTGAGCCGCAGCAGGAATCAGGCAACACTTGGTCTCTGAGGGGCTCAGGATTCTGCCTGCCCAGTTCAGGGCGTTGCCGTGGCGGTCAGAGGTCTGATGCAGTCTTTAACTCAACCTCATCCTAATGTGCGCCGTTATGTTACTCTTGCTAAAGAAGACACAGCACCCCAGTTAAAATTACGGCATTCTCTTTTCTTTGGCATCTTATTTTTTAAGTCGTTTGAAAGGGTTCTTTCAGATTTAATTAGATGAAAATTTGTATCAGAGAATACTCTTGGGGGAGCATCAAAAGGAAAACCATAAGCAAAATAAATGGGTTAATATAGTCTAGATTTCTTAGCATTGACCTGATTTTTCTGATTCACTTTGGATTCAAGTTGTTGAAGTCTATGGCTCTTCCACCCCCCAGACATTATCATCCTCTACTGCCATCAACAGCCTTGGTAGCATAGTCATTTTTTGTTGTTGAATTTCATTTTAATCGACAATAACTGTATATTTATAAGTACAATGTGATGTTATGATGCACATATACCTTATGGAATAGCTACATCAAGCTAATTAACATACCTACCACTTCAGGTTTTTTGTGTGTGATAAGAAGAGTTAACATCTAATCTTTAAGCAATTTTGAAGCATGTGGTGCAGCATTACTGATAGTCACCATTCTATGCAACAGGGCACTAAAGCTTATTCCTCTTGTCTGGTTGGGATTTTGTACCTTTGATCCATATCTCCCTTCCCCCATTCACTGGGTCTCCACAGCCTCTGGCAACCTCCATTCTTGTCTGGTTCTATGGGTTTGACTTTCATAATCCACACAAGAACGAAGAACCTTGGCTCCGGGTGCTGAAGCTGTTTCTGCAATTGTGACAGCTAGTTGGCTTCCATTTCTGCTTGGGGAAGACCACACACACATGCTTCCCCCTCTTCTCTCCATGCCATCATGGGTGGCTCTAGGATTTCCACACACACTACTGCTGCCATCCATGCTGCAGAGGTGGGCGCTTTTGATACTCAAGCATGCACAGGGAACAGCAGCTAGACGTCCCACCTGCTTTCAGAGGGCATGGTTGGAAAGAGCCTCTCAATGAGATGGCGTCCAATACTAAGGCTGTTAGGAACGGAAAAAAATTCCTCTCAGAATCAATGCGAGGGGCCAGTGTTGTGACACAATGGGTTAAGCCAAGCCTGTGACGCCAGTTCCCTTATTGGAATTCCAGTTCAAGTCCCAGCTGCTCCACTTCCAATCCAGCTCCCTGCTAATGTGCATGGGAAAGCAGCGAAAGATGACCCAAGTGCTTGGGTCCCTGCCACTCATGTGGGAGACTCAGATGGAGTTCCTAGCTCTTGGCTCTTGGTGTCAGCCTGGCCTAGCCCTGGCCACTGTGACCATTTGGGGGGTGAACCAGCAGATGAAAGATCTCTCTCTCTCTCTTTCTCTCTCTCACTCACTCTCTCTAGCCTTTCAAAATAAGCAAATAAATCTTTAAAAAAGTATCAGTTCAAGACCTCATTCCCATAGCAGCCTATAGTTAGGCTCTCCCATCCCCCGAAGCCGTAGGCTTCTGGAAGCCTTGTCATCATTGTCGTGTGTGTCTGAACACTTACTGTCTTCCTCTTTCTGAAAATACTGTCTGTAAACTGGTTATATCGCTCCACTCCCCTCCAGAGTCAACCAAGCAATACAACTCAGTGGTTTTTGTGGAGCAGAAAGGAAGAGTCGGATCCACGCTTAGAGCCAGGACAGAGGAGGTGGCCGCTGTCCAGTCCTGAAGCAGCTCAGCGTGGATGCAGCTCTGGGGAGGGTGAGGCCCAGGTTGACTTCATCCCGCTTTCCCCATGGTGGGGCGGGTCACAGGTCTGGACTGATGAGAACTGAACCTGGGAGAGGAGACAGAGCAAAGACCTGGTTTTCTGCTTGCTTCTCCCTGGTTGGCCTGGAAAATGGAAGCTTGTTCATTGCCCCTCCCTTACAGTGCTGCCTCTGAGACCCCTGTGAAAGGAGATGGCTGTGCTTGTTTTCTGGACAGGGGTTCATCCCAAAACAACCTCAGGCGAGTGTCCAGGGGTCTTCTCTCTCGGTGTTTAGTGGCTTGGAAGCTGACAGATTCATCATTCATCTTTCTGTCTTTGAGTCTGCCTGACAAAGGGTCTGAAGGGTTGACAGGTGCTGGCTTTTTATGACTTGTATTCTTCTCTGAGGGTCTCACGCGGATGTTTTAGCACAATCCTGGCCATGGCGGAAGGGCGTCTGGCTGCTCTACGCAGAGGCTGGGGGCACGAGAAGGCTCTTAGCAAGCTTCCTGGGGTTGTGCTGGCAGAGACCCGTCATCACGGAGGAGACAGTACGCTCTGGGGAGAATAAAACAATCCATCAGGCCCAGACAGAGAGGAATGTTTTGCAGAGGGCAGGCTTTTCTTGAAGCTCTGGAGAAAGGAACCATGGGAGAGAGGAAGGGAGAGGGAGGTAGTGTGAGGCTAAGGAATGACACGAGTCCCTGTTGTAGGAGTTTATATAAAATGGATTTTTTTTGGGAAAGATTTATTTATGGGGCAGGCGTTGTGGTATAGTAGGTGAAGCTACCGCCTATGACGCTGGCATCCCATATGGGTGTCAGTTCGAGTCCCAAATTTCTGACTCACAGAATTATGAGTTGTGTAAGTTATTATTTTAGAGAAGTCTGTTGCAGACATATAGGTAATACTGTCGGATGGGTGGCCTAGCAATTTCTACCAACGGCATTGTGGGCGGGTGGCTCTGGCGGTCACACCAGGCTGTCTTTATCGTTCACCTCATTTCTTATAGAAGGGAAAGTCCCTTGTCATTGGACTAAACACAGAGAGAGGGAAGCAGCGGAGCAGTCCCATCTACCTTCAGTGTCTGTGTCTGAGCTGACAGCCATACTTGGTCTTGTCTGGTAGCACTCATCCTGACGGTCGTGGTTTTCTTTGGAAGCAGCCGGTCCCAAGGCGGGTCGGAGCTGGTGCCGTCTCATGAAAGGCGGTTTCCAGAAGCAGAGGGTTCCTGTTCTTTGCTGCCAGCTGCCTTCTGAGCCATTCAAGAACCTACCTTGGTGTTGCTCCAAAGGGGGAATTAGCAAACACAGCCTGGCAAAATTGCCTTCAAGGAGAAGGATTAATGTAAGGATGTGAGATGGACGGGAGCAAAAACTGTAATTGGGGACAATGGCAGGTGAGGAATGGATGGAGGGAAATGTGGGTGCCTGGAGCCCCATCTCCTCCAGCTGTCACTCCCCATGTTCGTCTCCACCAGGCCCCAAGCTGGGTTTGTTTCTTAAACACTTCCCCCTGGCTACCTTGTGCCATGTTCCCAGCTGTGAAGTTGGATCAGCTCAACGAGGTGTCTGTCCCCAGTGTTCCGCCCAGGCCCATGTGCCTCTCAGTGTAAGGATAGTACCCAGAGGGGCTCACTGCCCGCTGGCCTCCCCCTCCGTCCCTGAGGACCTGACTGCTCCTGGGATCCAGAGCCTGTGTCTGCAGGATGCTCTTGGGGAGCAGCCAGAGGCAGGGGAATGACTTTGGTTGGTGTTTCCTGACCCCCGTTGTCTTTCAGACTGGGGAACTTGTCTTGAAGCTCAATCCCGAGAGAAGGGGAGAGGAGTCTGCCCAACAGAAAGAAGTGGGCTTGGGGGCCAGGCAGTGGGGAGCTGTATTTTTGGTGAGTTTCTGTATTTGCGGAGCCCTGCACTTGATAACTTCTTTGAAGTCAGAATTGGACTTCTCAAGAGGCAATTACTAATGGGTGATATGGTAATTTCGAGGTGAGGTTGGGAACATTGGGGATCTGTCTGCCTCGCCCAGGGATGCCTATCCATCCACCCTCAGCTGACTCCCGTGAGGATTCTGTGGCTACGCAGAGACACGAGGCTTTCTAGAGAGACTCAAAGCGTTCCAGACAGAGAACAACACCCAGCCCTTACGAGAGTGCTCATCACTACTCATTGCTTCATTAGCACCAGGCATTAGCATGGGAATGATAGGTGAACTCATTTTTAAAGCTTCAATGTGTTAGTAACCTTGGGCTACACATTTTGGCAATGTCAGTAAACAGAAAACTCTGGTTGTCTTTTTTTTATTTTCCAAGATTGATTTATTTGAAAGTCAGAGTTATAGAGAGAGAGGAAGAGACACACAGAGAGAACTTCCATCTGTTGGTTCACTTACCAGATGGCCTCATCGGCCAGGCTGGGCCATTAAGATCTAGGAACTTCTTCCAGGTCTCCCTTGTGGGTACAGGAGCCCAAGCTCTTGGGCCATCTTCCACTGCTTTTCCCAGGCCATTAGCAGGTTCTGGATCAGAAGTGGAGCAGCTAGGACATGAACCAGCACCCATATGGAATGCTGGTGTTGCAGGCGGCAGCTTCACCTACTGTGCCACAACACTAGGCTCTGGTTACTTTTTAATTACCTTTTAATATTAAAGCTGTCAATCCATTGCCTTTCCTAATGCACACTGTTTTCCCCATTGAATTGATTTTGACTTTTGTGGGTGTGCTTTTGCTATTCAGAAAATTGAGGTCATGAGATTTGTCTTTTTTTTTTAACTAAAACACAATGAGTTTTATTTTCTCACTTTTGTAATATCTAGATTTATATATTTTTAACTTTTATTTAATGAATATAAATTTCCAAAGTACAGTTTATGGATTACAATGGCTTCCCCCCCATAACTTCCCTCCCACCCGCAACCCTCCCCTTTCTCACTCCTTCTCCCATTCCATTAACATTGAGATTCATTTTCATTTCTCTTATATACAGAAGATCAGTTGAGTATATATTAAGTAAAGATTTCAATAGTTTGCACCCACATAGAAACACAAAGTGAAAAATACTGTTTGGGTACTAGTTATAGCATTAAATCACAATGTACTGCACATTAAGGACTGAGATCCTACATGAGGAGTAAGTGCACAGTGACTCCTGTTGTTGACTTAACAAATTGACACTCTTGTTTATGGCATCAGTAATCACCCTAGGCTCTTGTCATGAGCTGCCAAGGCTATGGAAGCCCCCTGAGTTCACCGACTCTGATCATATTTAGACAAGGCCATGGTCAAAGTGGAGGTTCTCTCCTCCCTTCAGAGAAAGGTACTTCCTTCTTTGATGACCCGTTCTTTCCACTGGGAATGAGATTTGTCTTCTATAGTTTCCTCCTTTATTGTGTAGAAAAAATGCCTCCTCCTGACATTATATGGGTCTCTAACTAATTAGCAGTTTGATCTCTTACCTCGGACTCTTTGAGGCAGGTGGGATTTATTTGGGGCCCTTCTATAAGGTATAAGCCTGACTTTTTTAGGACACGGCATTTGGAAGTTTCAGCAGGGCCCCAGTTCCAAACCTCCTGGGTGGAACTGGGAAAAAGTAGCCCCCCAAGCACTGCTGGTGTCTTGAATCCAGTGGAACTCCGTGTGTGTTGGCTGGAGCGTGCTCTGGGGTGGCCCCCGACGGATGTTCAGCTGCTGACTGATAGCATGTTGCCTCTCCAGGTCATTCTACCAGTGCAAGACCTCAGCAGGATGACTGTAAATTCACATGCACCCAGGACACTCTTGAGGGTAGAAAGGGGCACCATTAACCATTACACAAGGGCTAGAAGAATAAAGTGAGATTTTTTTTCCAAGGTGGAATGGAACGTTTTGCTACCCTGCCAACTGTGGCCGACTCTCCCTCCTCTAAGGGTTGAGGACTGATGTCTCCTCCCAGCCGCAAGAGCTACATCTTGGTAGCTCATTTCACTGAGCGCAGCTTCTGGGTGAGCAGCGGTTCCCTGGGAGGCCCTTTGACAAGGAATATGTAGAAATGGGCGAGGATGGAAGAAGAATCAACATTATCCTTGGGGAAGGGAGGCTTCAGGATATGTCACCTTCAGCACTGGCACTGTTACGGCTTAGTTCCATGGATATCTGTGAGTGTTTCAATGAACCAGCTTGCACATCCATGGGTCTTTGTTAGCTCTGAGTGTAGCAATCACTTTCCTAGGACCGGAGTGGCCTCATTTTTCAGGAAAAGGATAATCTGACAGTGTTTGTTTTTTAAAAGAAAGGTGATAGCCATAAAGATATCCTCTAACCAATGTATTGATTTTCCCTTTATGCAATGGAAGAACTACATTCTCTAGAGAATGAGACTGTCATGGCTCATTTGCAGGAAGATCCTGAGTTGGAGGTTTGATACCGACATCTAATTTGGGAAGTGGAAGGAAGTTTCCAAACAGCTGCTGAAGTTAGGAGTTCCTTGGCTTAATCTTTATGTTCAGCTGATCATTCACATAGCAGGTGGATGTCAGAGTGTTTCCCACTCCTTCTAAGGGGACAGGCCAGGAAGAGTGGGGCTGAGTTCGTGCTAAAGAGGTCAGAAAGGTTTTGTTGTCAGTTCATTGTGGAGACTCTGGTGGGCTCTGTGATGAACTAGCTTGATCTACCATCTGGATTTCTCATCCTCCCCCTTCTGGGGGTGTTGTCAGCAGACAGTTGTCACCTGTCAGCCCATTTGGGAATTGGATGGCTTGTGGTCAGACTTCCTTGTGGGGGCAGCCTGCATCCACAGGCTGGCTGATGAGGGTATAGAGGTCTGACCCCCTGACCCTCAAGGAGGCAGTTCTGAAGGGCCCTTTGAGCAAGAGCTCCATGGGATTGGCTGAGGCCTTGTTGAGACTGCACTGTGGCTTCAGCATTGTGCTCTGCCTCTCCCTGTTCCCTCTCCTCCTCTCCCCCTCTCTCTCCCCTCTCCTCCCCTCTCCTTCCCTTTCCTTCCCTTCCCTTCCCTTCCCTTCCCTTCTCCAAGCATCAGTCCCAAGAGCACTCCTTACAAAGCCTCCCACAAGCTAATCATCATCCCAGAACCTGCTTTCCAGGGATTCCAACCTGTGGCCGTGACATTGTCCATGACATTGAAAACAACCCTTACTGGCCGGGCTCTCTATGTTGCATCTTGACACATTAGATTCGTCCCAGCCTCAAAGTTGTCTGTTTAACAGCCCTTCTCCCGTGACAGTTCCAAGAAGCATCTGATGTTTAAAATGCTGCTGGCTGCTCTTCTTAAGTTTCAGAGAGAGTGCCAGCTCCCATTTCCTGGTGACATCTCTGCACAGAAGGCGCGAGCTTTTGTTTCCTTTCACATCGAGGTGTCATTTAGATCCAGTAAAAGGCACCTATTTTGAACGCACAGTTCACTGAGTTTTGACAAACGTCATGCCTGTGTCATCAACACCCTCGTCAGGCTGCAAAGCATCTCCCTCACCCCAGAAAGTTTACTTGTACCATTTTTTCCCAGTCAATTCTTCACTCCCCCCTACCAGGAGCAAACCTTGTTCTGCTTCCTACTCCCTTTGCAGGGGCTCTCCCAGAGTTACACGTGAATGGAATTGTATGATCTACATCCTCTTGTGTCTCTTTCACTTAACGCAGAGATGCTGGGACTCATCCAAGTTGTGGCATGTTTTATTAGTTCTGTCTTTTAAAAGTTTTTATCTTACTTCCTTTTATTTATTTGAAAGGGAGACAGAGACAGAAAGATGGAGAGAGATCTTCCACCTGCTGCTTCCACTCCCCAAATGCTTACAACTGCTAGAGTTGGGCCAGTCCAAAGCAGAGAGGAGGGAACTCCATTCAGGTTTCCCATGTTGGTGGCAGGGGCACAACCACTTGAGCCATCAGCTGCTGCCTCCCAGGATGCACATTATCAGGAAGCTGGAATTAGGAGCGGAGCTGGGCCTTGAGCCCCGGCCCTCCAGTGTGAGATGTAGCTTAACTCTTGCACCAAATGTCTGCCGATGGATCTGCCTTTTTGTTGCTGCGGGGCTCTTGCACTGCAGTTTATCCATTTTCCTGTTAATGAACATTTGGGTTATTTCTAGCTTTTGCCTGCAATACTCATCCAGATACCAGCATTTGTGTGGACTTATGAAGAGATAAGTTTGTGTGGACATGAAAAAATATGTTTTCGGGGCCAGCACTATGGAGCAGTAGGTCAATCCTCTGTCTGCGGTGCCAGCATCTCATATGGGTGCCGGTTCTAGTCCTGGCTGCCCCGCTTCCAATCCAGCTCTCTACAATGGCCTGGGACAGCAGTAGAGGATGGCCCAAGTCTTTGGGCCCCTGCACCCACGTGGGAGACTTAGAAGAAGTTCCTGGCTCCTGGCTTCGGATTGGCATAGCTCCGGCCGTTGCGGTCATCTGGGGAGTGAACCAGCGAATGGAAGACCTCTCTGTCTCTCCCTCGCACTGTAACTCTACCTCTCAAATAAATAAAATCTTTAAAAAACAAAAAGAAAAAAATATGTGTTCTGTTAGGTCTCTAGAAGTAGAATTTTTGAGTCACAAGTAAGTGCACATCCAACCTTGAAGGAACTTACAGAATAGTTTTTTAGAGAAGTTGCGTTTCTTTCTTTTTTCCCAGGGTAGGAATTTGATTCTCTCTCTCTCTCTCTCTCTTTTTTTTTTTTTTTTTTTTTTTTGACAGACAGAGTGGACAGTGAGAGAGAGAGAGAGACAGAGAGAAAGGTCTTCCTTTTTCTGTTGGTTCACCCTCCAATGGCCGCTGCGGCCAGCGCACTGCGGCCGGCGCATCACACTGATCCGAAGCCAGGAGCTTTTCCTGGTCTCCCATGCGGGTGCAGGGCCCAAGGACTTGGGCCATCCTCCACTGCACTCCCTGGCCACAGCAGAGAGCTGGCCTGGAAGGGGGGCAACTGGGACAGAATCAGAATCCGGTGCCCCAACCGGGACTAGAACCCGGTGTGCCGGCGCTGCAAGGTGGAGGATTAGCCTAGTGAGCCGCGGCACCAGCGGATTGTCTCTTCATTCACCTGCTTCAGCAAATGTTGGACAAGGTAGTGATGTGGGAGTTCTGCTTGTCTACCTCCAGTGTTAGAATAGCAGAGAATCATACTTTGGGCGTGGGGTCTGTAGCTCCAAGCAGCCAAGCAAGTACCGGTGAGTCTCGGGACTCATCCCACTGGCTTGTGGAGACTTGTGGTTCTACTCAGGCTGTAGATGCAATTTAAAAGGGGCGGGGCTAGGACGGATTCAGCATGGTGTTCAGCTGAAACCATAAAGACGCTCAACATGGTCAGAGGATTTGGGGCACACTCTTCCCTCTCCCGGGGCTTCACGGTGTGTCTCTGGGGGGGACTTAAGCCAGTTTCTGGGAAGCATGCTTCTAGTCCTCTCCTTTATTTTTGGAAACTGAAACACAGGTGCAGAGAAGGGAAGTGGTTTCTCTAAGGTCACTGACCGCTGTCCAGTGAGACACACTTGGCATACTTGGTCACCAGAACCTGATTTTCTTAACCAGCAACCAAGACACACGAGGTCATACAGTGCAGGGAACCCCAGTCACATTTCCTTGCTCCTCAAGGTGGGCAGTAAAGGGTCTGGCTGAGTGGCCATCTCTTGTGCCGGGTGTGTGTGTGTGTGTGTGTGTAATGTTTTAGACCTTCACTTTGCTCCTTGCTAATGGACCAATCACCGCCAGTTCTTCTGAAGGAAGGAGGGGGCTTCTGTTTTCCAGGCAAATAAAATCCCACATCTCACTTTTAGGAGCCTCAGGATGTAAACATACAGAAAGGTCACACAGATTAAACCATTAATACAGCAGAGGGGATGACCGCCAGTGGCGGCAGCGATTAGAAACACAAGTATCACACTGCAGGTGGTGGCCCAGAAATAGCAGCCTAATCCAAGCCCCTGGTGGGGAGATTAGCATGGAGGCGGGAGAGATGACGGTGATGCTGGGAGACGTTTGGCTCTGTGTTCTGTCTGCTGGCAGAGCGAGTGTCTCTTCTTTCATGCAAGAAGTGAGCCAGGGGCTAGCCAGGTCCACACTGGAACAATCCACAACATAGCAGTGATACCACAGGGCTCTATGGTGTAAGGGCTGTGAAATGACCCCTGGGGTTTGCTCCAGGTCAGCCCCTGGCAGACTCAGTGTGCGAGGTGGTGGGTGCCATGCTATGATGGTTACATCACTCAGCAGCTTGTGATGGTAGAAAGAGGCAGAGGTGTGTGTGTGTGTGTGTGTGTGTGTGTAAATCTGCTTTGAACTAGCTGTGGGACTTTGGACAAGTCACTCCAACCCACTGGAACTATTTCCTCATCTAGAAAAGAAAAATTGGCTTATTCATTCTTTCTCTCTCACCTAGACTCAAAAACGACGATTAAAGCATTGATTCTGTCTGGCGTAATGATAAGCTCCTGGGAGACACAAAGTCTAAGACAGAAGTCCTAACCAGCAGGACGTGGGGAAGATTGCGTTAATGTCCTAGTTCTTAATTTACCCTCGTACCTAGTTTATCTCTGCACGTATAATTTTGGAACACCTACCACTAAAGAGGTAGAGTCTGTGTCTCCATTATTTGATAGTAGGTTAGACCAGGTGGCTTGCATAGGATTATATAATGAGGTGGAAATAAGTGTGCTAATACTGTGCGTAGGCCTTAAGATGACTTGGCCTGTTTGCTTCTTGCCTCTCTGCTAGTACTATGAAAAATACATGCCCAGACTAGTCCACTGATTCCAGGAGGAGGGTGAGAGACACGTGAAGCAGAAGTATACCATCTGAGGCTAACCTGGATCCACTGACCTCAAGTCAACTCACAGACACCCAAGCCAGCTGAGGTTGCACCCAGATAGGCCCATTTTTGGCTGATCTGTTACGTAGCTAGCTATACAGGGTGTTCAGGCGGTCAAATACTTCAATACCAGGGATGAATTCTCTGATAGAAGTGAGCAGGGAATGCTGGCTAGGTAGCAGTGCACTAAGTATGTGCAGAGAAAGGTACTTATCCCAGTGTGGGTCTCACAGAAGGGTTAAGTAGGAGATAAAGGGGCCAGTGATGCAACGCAGGGGGTGAAGCTGCTACCTGCAACACTGGCATCCCATATAGGTGCTGGTTTGAGTCCCAGCTGCTCCACTTGCCATCTAGTTCCCTGTTAATAGGTGCTTCTGGGAAAGCAGTAGAAGATGGCCCAAGTACTTGGGCCCCTGAAATCCACATGGGAGTCTTGGATGGAGTTCCAGGCTCTTGGCTAGCCAGATCCAGCATTGACTATTGAGGCCATCTGGGTAGTGAACCAGTGGATGGAAGATTTCTCTTTCTCTCTCTCCCTAACCCATCTTCCTCTCTCTGTAACACTGCCTTTCTAATAAATAAATAAATCATTGTTTAAAAAAAGGAGATAAAGCCTTTGTAAAGTCCTGGATGATGAGTAGGACTTAGAAGAAGTAGAGGAAAGGGAGTTGACCAGAATAAGGATTGAAAATTAGAGTGTTTAATTTTTTTTATATGACTCATGGTTGTATTTTATTTGATCTGAATGACTCAGTTCACTTTTACTCAATTTTTTTTCTATTTCTCAGATTCAATAATTTCAATTATTCTGTCATCAAGTCTGCTGATTCTTAATTCTGCCTGCTCAAATTTGCTTTGAATCCGTCTAAGTGAATTTTTCATTTCAGTTATAATTTTCAGCTTCAGAACTTTAAAAGATTTACTTATTTGAAAGACATATCTGTTTTAAAAATATTTCTTTTTTAAAAAAGATTTATTTATTTATTTGAAAGTCAGAGTTACACAGAGACAGGAGGGGCAGAGAGAGAGAGTTCTTCCATCTGATGGTTCACTCTCCAATTGGCTGCAACAGCCGGAGCTGCACCGATCCAAAGCCAAGAGCCAGGAGCTTCTTCTGGGTCTCCCACGCGGATGCAGGGGCCCAAGGACTTGGGCCATCTTCTCTTGCTTTCCCAGGCCACAGCAGAGATCTGGATCAGAAGTGGAGCAGCCAGGTCTAGAACCGGCGCCCATATGGGATGCCAGCGCTTCAGGCCAGGGCGTTAACCCACTGTGCCACAGCGCCGGCCCCGAAAGGTATATCTATATCTTACATCCACTGGTTCATTCTCCTAAATGTCTGTAATAGCCAAGACTGGGCCAGGTTGAAGCCAGGAGCCAGAAACTCAATTCAGGTTTCCTTTGTGGGTAAAAGGAACCAGAATTTAAGCCATAATCTGCCGCCTCCCGTCACCTGTGAATTGGCAGGAAGTTAGATGGGAAGTGAGGTTGGCACTTGAATCAGGCGCTTTGATATGAGAAGCAGTTGTCTTAACCACTGTGCCAAAAGTACAACTCAGCTCCGGCATTTCTTTTGGTTTCTTTTTTGTGTTTCATTATTTCATGTTTTCTAACACATAATGCTCTTATGTTCTCTTTGTGTTTCCATTTGTTCATACATCATTTGACTTAGTCCATGTCCTACTTTAATTCTAAGAATTTTTAAGACAGTTTAAGAAGATCTTTATCTAGTAAATCTGCTATAGGTTCTTTCTTACGGATGAAATCTATTGATTCCTCCTTGAATGAATTTTTCCTGTTGATTTTTGATAGAAATTTGGACATTTAAATCTCATTTGGACATTTACATCTTATAAAGTGGTAACTCTGGAAATCAGATTCTTCTCCTTCTCCAAGGTTTCTTTCTTTTTTCTTTTTTTAATCGTAGTATGAAATCAGCCTGGGGTGTACATTTAAATTCTTTTCAAGTCTTTGAGCTGTCTCCTTTCTCTGGATTTGCAGAGTGACTTTTTAAATTCCCCTATGTGTGTGGTTGCTTTTGAATGTCTGGGTTCCGAAGCCAGAAAAATAGGGAAAAATCAGGGGCAAAGGGAAACAGGCAATGGATCTTTAAATACATGGAAGTTTGTTCAGTTGGAGAAAGGGGATGGTTGCAACCATAGTTGCCACTTCCGTGACTGCACCTCAATGATCAACAGCAACAATCGATGATTAGAAAATGTTTGCAGGACTGTGCTGGCCCCCACAAGCTGTGTGTAAGCTCTCCTGGAACATGTACATGGTTTCCTGCCATGGGTTTGGGTGGTGGTGAATGAGTAGGCACACCCATGCTTAGAGCCGAAATGAGCTAAACTGAACTATAATTTATCATCCAAGATTTCCCTTTGAAGATGCAAACCCTTGGCTCCAGAGATCCAAAATAGTTAATTAGACGGATTCTGCCAGTGTAGTCATTGAGGTGGGAGACAGATTTCTGGGGCTTCCTCCTCTGCCATCTTTCCTGTCATCATTCTGTATATTTAGTATTATAGGAAGCTGTCAAGCTATTTTCCTGCATGGATATACCATTCACACTCACCAGGAGTGAATGAGAATCCGGTTTTTCTGCATGACAGCCAGCATTTGGTATGGTCACTGTTTTTTTTTTTTTTTTTTTTTTTAATTTTAGTTATTCTGATAGGTGTGTAATAATAGATATCTCATTGTGGTTTCAATGTGCATTTTCTGAGAGTTAATGATGTTATAGTTTTTTAATATACGTGATTATTTGCCATTTGTATTTTCTCTTTGGTGAAATTTCTGTTCCTAAAACAGCAAGCATGTTGATTTAGCTCCATAAATCAAGCTGGATTCAAATCCTCCTGCCTTCCTTGCTCTCAAAGCCATAATCTCAGGCAGCAGTAGAACCTGTGGGGAATCCATTAAAGATCCACTGCCTATTCCTTTCTGCCCTTAGTTCCCCGCCCCCTTTTTTTCTGGTTTGGGAAGCCAGGCATTTAAAAAGAGGACATTCAAAAGCAACTTTATATATAGGGGATTTAGAAAGCCAGCGTGCTCCTGGATCCCTGTAGCAAACCTGGTTTGCTGGCTTGTCTCGAAATGGTACCACTAATTCCAGTTGCCTTAGCTGTAAAGTCCCCAGTTGACCTATTCTTGGGAAAGTCCACTCTGAAAACATTTCCTCTGTGCTCATTTGGGACTCTCTAATTCTTCACTTCACAATACCTGCTTCTTTGTTATCCAAAATATAGGGATAGAATCAATTCAACCTCATGCGCATGTACTTTTTGGTAGGTTCTGTGCCGGACAGCCTTTTGGGTGATAGATGGATGGGCTGAGGCTGCTCTATTGTAAAGTAAGTGTTAGGTTGGGCCACTGTAGTGGACACTAGCTGCCCTCTTCATATCCCCACAGTCCACACCAGGGGACACGTGTAGGCAGCTTTCCTATGCATCATGGTTTCTTGGGCCTCAGCTGCAGGGCTTCTGGAGGTAGGTGTGTGCTCTATCTATGAACAGACCAGCATGAAATGGTTGGAGAGTTGAGCAACCCTCAACCAGAGAAACAAGAGCTGGTGGACTGTTCTGCCTGCTCCTTCCTACCTCAGTAATGCGATTTTGAGACATTTTCTGCACAGACTGTCACTCATAGTTTCCCCAGGAGGACTGAGAATTTTGTTGTGGTTACTCATAAAGGCCCAATATCTCTAAATAAATGTTTTATTTTGAAATAATTTCAGACTTAGAGGAAATGTTTCAAAACTAGTATGAAGGAATTCTTTTACTCTTCCCCCAGATATCCCAAATGTTAACATTAATGTGTTTGCTTTATCATTAATCTCTGATTTTGACATCTCTCTTTTCTCCCCATTCAAAAAATACTTGCTTACATTTCCTTAGAAGCAAAGATATTCTATTGTATAACTACAGTACACTCTTAAAAACCAGGAAATAAACACTGATGCAATCCTGTTAGCTAATCTACAGAACTTTTTCAGTTTTTGGCAGCTGGCAGTAGTATCTTTTGCACCAAGAGAGGAATTATTTTGTGGCTCAGGACTCCATCCAGGGTCATGTCTCTCTAGTCTTCTTTAATCTGGAGCAGTTCCTCAATCTTTCTTGATTTTCATGATATTGACATTTTTTCAGAGTGGGCCAGTCATTTTGTAGAGCGACCCTCAGTGTGGTTTTGTCTGCTGCTCGTCATTAGATTTGTCCATGTGCGTTTAGCAGGAACGCTTCAGAAGTCATGAGCTTCCTTCCCAGTTCATCGTATCAGGAGACAGAAGATGCCATTTGTCCCATAATCAGTGATGTGAAGACCAATTTTTTTTTTTCTCAAAGTAGAGAACTTAAGAGAAAATCATCGGACAAGATTTCCGTGTTCTTGCAAGTGAGGTTGATGTACCTCATCCTGGTGGAATCAGGTTTTCCTTTAGATATCCCTGAGTCATAGCACCCATCTGGGTTATTTGTGCTTTGAGTGAAGGGCTACCCTTAATGAGGACATGGATGCACCCACACATCAGGCGCGAACTCTGACCTCAGGAATTGTATGGGATGAGAATACTGCTCTCCTGACCAACCCATTTGATTGAGAGGAAGCTGGGAAATGAGGAGGTGGTCTAAGGACAGTAAAGTCTCACTGGCCTAATCTACTCTACCCAGTGATATGTGTGGCCCTCTATGTAGCTTTTAACTACTTTGGCTGTATAGTAGGAACTTCTGGCTGCCCCATCATCATGTTTGTCCTTTTGTAAAGCAATGTTGCCCACAACCACATTTAGAAGAATATCATAGGAGTTTGTCCAAGTTGCTTAAGCCCTTATATCTTAGTTTCTTCTTCTGGTGATCCTAATAACATACCCACTAGTGTGATTGTGAGAATCAAGAGATATAATTGATATTAAATGCAGCAAGTGCCTGAAACACACAGATGCTCAACAGATCCTGTCTATTCTTACTTATGTAATAGCTAAAAAGAAGCCTACACTCTGAGTTAGAGAATCTGGGTTTGAATCCCAACTTAACCTCTCCTTAGCTTTGTGACTTTGGCCAATTTCTGAGCCTGGATTTCCTTGTCTGTAAATTGAGAATAATAGCACTACTGCTGGTGACCTCACTGGATAGTTAAAGGGTGCAGTGAGCTAATAATGTGTGTGAAAGCCCTCTGTCCAGTGGAGGATTATGTGACTATGAGAGGATTCTGGCATTCTGTCTGCTACACCAGCTGATGCTGTGCATTCGTGAGGATGGGCTGGGGCGGAGTCACAGCCGTGAGATAGGAAGTGACTGTAGGTCACTGTAGGTCCACTGGGGAAACCACTGAAAATCCTGCCTTCCCTTCCCCTGAGCCTTGACTGAGCCTACAGTTGACTCCAAATGACCTTGAATAACCTTGGTGGTCCCTGGCCCCTTGATGGCTGGAGAGCTTTTCTGCCATCATGCTGGCTTCTCCAGGCTCGTTCTCCATCTGAACAGTGGCTTGACCATGTGGGGCTGTAGGGCCACATGGATCCCCATGTCGGATGCTGTCCTTGGTCATTATGCTGACCCTCCATAATGCAGAAGGGCTGTCTTTTCATCTCCATGTTTGATTGTTAGGCTTCATCACGGTGTCTTACCAACCCATTGAGCCAATTGTTTTCAAAGTTGGCTATACATTGCCTATCACCTGCCATATTAGGTCCAGCTCTCCAGATTAGGAAGCAAGAGAAGGAGGGAGGGGGAGGGGAAAGAGGGGAACATTTTAAGGAACTGGCTCATTCAACCGTGGGTGCTGGCACTCTATGAAGGACAGATGCTATGATCTGGATGTGGTTTGAGCGTGTCCCAAAGGGTTCATGTGCTGAAACTGAAGCCCCATTGTGAGGTTTTATGAGAACAGAAACTTGATTCGACTGTGGTGTCTAGAGATGGGGCCTGTGGGAGGTCAGTAGGGTTGGATGAGGTCATCAGGGTGGAGCTCTCATTAGCAAATCCCGGTAACTTTTTAAGAGAGGAGAGATGGGAGACAGTGGCCAGAGAAAACATACATATGTACACACAGAGACCCTGCCTCTTGCTGCATGGTATCCTGTGCCACCATGGGGCTCTGCTATGGTTTGGGTGTGGTTTGAGTGTCCCCCAGGGGTCCACTGGAGGCTTGGTCCCCAGGCTGTGGGTATTTAGAAGTGCTTTGTAACCTCAAGGGGTGGGCCCAAGGGGAGGTCCCTAGGTCACTGGGGGTGCCCCCTGAAGGTGGTTCTTTAAGGGCTCCTTGATAGTTCTTGCTAAGAGTTGCTATAGAAGCCTGAGACTGCCCCCCACTCCAGCCTACCTCTGCTCCTGGGTCAAGATGTGATCACCTGTGCTCTCACAACTGCCATTTATATTTTGCACTCAATATAACTGAGCTGGTGTAGACGCCATGTTCTCGAACCTCCAAAACCTGAGGTTCCAAAAGCTGATGCCAGGTGTTTTGTTGTAGTAACACAATTTTTAAAAAAGTTTATGTATTTATTTGAAAGCAGAGGCAGAGAGAGAGAGAGAGAGAGAGAGAGAGAGAGAGAGGTCTTCCATGCACTGGTTCACTCCCCAAATGGCCACAACGGCCAGAGTTCAGCCAGTCAGAAGCCAGGAGCCAGGAGCTTCTTCCAGGTTTCCCACTTGGGTGCAGGGGCCCAAGGACTTGGGCCATCCTCAACTGCTCTCCCAGCAGAGAGCTGGGTCGGAAGTGGAGCAGCCGGGTCTTAAACTGGTGCCCATATTTGATGCTGGCACTGCAGGTGGCAGCTTTACCCGCTATGCCACAGTCCCAGCCTCTAGTAATACAAAATTAATGCAAAGGCTACCACCAGATGCTGGCCCTTAAGCTAAACGTAGCTCCTTTCTTCATAAAACTGCCCAACCTCAGGCATTTTATTATGATAGTGCAAACCATACTAAAGTCATGTAAAACAGATGACATGCCAATGGGCTGAACTTCAGGGAAGAGCTGATGTTGCTGTCTTCAGTGTAAAATCCACAGAGCAGGCTACAGGTTGGAAACTCTGGCAGAATTTCTATGTTGCAATGCTGTGGCCAAATTCCTTCTCCCTTGGGACATCTGTCTTTGCGTCTAAGACCTTCAACTGATAGGGTAAGGCCCATGCACTCTATAAAGTGTAATTACTTTTACTCAGAGTCTATGAATTTAAAAGTTAACTACATTTAAAAAATGCTTTACAACAAGCAATGTCCAGAACAAACAACTGAGCATTATAACCTACCCAATTTGATATATAAAGCTAACTGTCATACCTGGGGGTCATTTTTTAGGATTTATGTATTTATGTCTTTATTTGAAAGACAAAGTAAGAAAGAGGGAGGGAAGGAGGTAGAGACGGGGGTGGGGAGAGAGAGACAGAGAGACAGAGAGAGAGACAGAGAGAGAAACAGAGAAAAGTCTTTCATATGCTGGCTTATTCCCCAGATGGCTGCAACAGATGGGTCTGGGGCAGGCCAAAGCCAGGAGCCAGGAACTCCATCCTGGTCTCGCCCATGGATGGCGTGGGCCCGAGGACCTGGGCCATCTTTCGCCACCTCTCCGGGCACAGACTCAATGCAGCACTCTGATATGGGATGCAGGAGTCTTGAGTGGCAGCTTAACCCACTGCACCACAACAGTAGTCCCAAACCTAGGGAATCCTTTTTTTTTTTTTTTTTTTTTTTTACAGGTAGAGATATAGATAGTGAGAGAGAGAGACAGAGAGAAAGGTCTTCCTTCCGTTGGTTCATTCCCCAGATGACCGCTATGGCTGGTGCTGCTCCTATCCGAAGCCAGGAGCCAGGGGCTTCCTCCTGGTCTCCCATGTGGGTGCAGGGCCCAAGCACTTGGGCCATCCTCCACTGCCCTCCCGGGCCACAGCAGAGAGCTGGACTGGAAGAGGAACAACTGGGACTAGAACCCGGCGCCTATATGGGATGCCAGCACCGCAGGCGGAGGATTAACCAAGTGAGCCACGGTGCCGGCCCCACCTAGGGAATCTTTTAAAAAATATGGAGTTGGATCCCAAATATAAGCCATTTTGGAATTTTTCAACTTTCTTTCTGTTATTGATTTCTAGTTTAATTTTGTTGCAATCTGAGAACAGACATGGCATGATTTATATTCTTTAAAATTTTTTAAACATGCGTTTTATAGTCCAGAATGTGGTCTAGCTTGGTGAATATCCCTGGTGAGCTTGAGAGGAATGTGTATTCTGCTGTTGTTGGATGGAGCAGTCTATACATGTCAGTTATACCCGATTGATTGATGGTGCTGTTGAGTTCAGTTATGTCCTTGCTGATTTTCTGCTCACTGGATCTGACCATTCCTGATAGAGGGGGTATTGAAATATCCAACTACAGTAGTGGATTCATCTATTTCTCTTTGCAGTTCTCTCATTTTTGTCTCATGCATTTTGATATTCTGTTGCTAGGCATACATTAAGGGCTGTTGTGTCTTCTTGGATAACTGACCCTTTTATCATTATGTAATGTTCTTCTTTGCCTCTGATAATTTTCTCCAAAGTCTGCTTTATCTGAAATGAGTGTATCTACCCAAGCTTTCCTTTTATTAAGGTTGGCATGTTATTTCTTTCCCATCCTTTACTTTTCAGGTGTGTATGTCTTTATATTTAAAGTGGTGATAGACAGCATATAGTTAGCTCTTATTTTTTCTTGCACTATGAAAATCTATTTTTAAATTGGTTTGTTTAGACCATTGACATTGAAAGTGACTATTGATATAATTAGGTGAATATGTATCATGTCTGTATGCTTTTTTTTTTAATCATCATGTATTAGCTTCACCTAATATTACATTTTATGTAATGTGTACAGTCTTTTGTGTCTGGCATCTTTTGATCAACCTCATGTTTGAAGATTCATCAATGTATTAATCACATTTGTAGTTAGTTCTTTTATGTTTTTAATTCACGTGTCATCATATGACTGTGCCCCACCTCCTTCTCCTGTTTGAGTTTTCTCCAGGTTTGGGCTCTTATAAGCAAAGCTCCCATGGACATTCTTGCACTTATCTTTTTTTTTTTTAAGATTTATTTATTTGAAAGTCAGAGTTACACAGAGAGAGATGGGGAGGCAGAGAGATAGAGAGAGAGAGAGAGGTGTTCCATCTGCTGGTTCACTCCCCAGTTGGCCACAATGTCTGGAACTGCACCGATCTGAAGCCAGGAGCCAAGAACTTCTCCCAGGGCTCCCATGTGAGTGCAGGGGCCCAAGGACTTGGACCATCTTCTCCTGCTTTCCCAGACCATAGCAGAGAGCTGGATTGGAACTGGATCTGCTGGGACTAGAACCGGTGCCCATATGGGATGCTGGCACTGTAGGTGGCAGCTTTATCTGCTATGCCACGGCACCAGCCCTTTTGGTAGACAAATGCACTTACTTCTCTAGGAGTGGAATTGCTGGGTCTGAGGGGGGTGTACAGTCAGTCTTCATTATATGTGGATTTTGTGCTTGTGAATTGGGCTATCTGCTAGAATATATTTGCAGTTTGCTCTGATTTGGATGTGGCCTAAATGTGTCCCCCAGAAGTTTACAGATTAGAAGCGTGGTCCTCAGTGTGGCAGTGTCAGGAGGTGGGACCTTTAAGAGATGGAGCTCCTTGGGTCAACAAGGGAGCTGCCCTTGGATGAGATTAAAATAATTCTCATGGGACCCCTGAACTCTCCCAGGAGTAATTGTCATGACAGTGAGCTGACCCCTGCATCACCCTCTGGCTTCCTGGTTCAGAGTGTGACCTCTTCCTTCCACACGGGTTCCTGCCTGAGGTCCTCACCAGAGGCAGAACCCGTGGGACTCCCTGATCTTGGACTTTGAATTTCCAGAACTATGAGCTAACTAAACCCATTTGCTTTGTAAAGTTAGCCCGCCTCAAGTATTTCATTACAGGAATGAAAGATGGAACGACTCCCGGCCTCAGCAATCCAGGCTTGTGGCAGCTCCTGCAGGTGTTCTCAGAGGTGTGCACAAGGTGGGGAATCTGAGCTGCTTGGTGCCAACTTTCCCAGCATGAGGTTGAACAACGTAACGCTCTCCCTCCCTGCATCAGCTCTCGTACCGTAAACAAACGCTCTTTTACTGTATTTTTAGTGTCACTTTCTTGGTGCTTTAAAGTTTTATTCATTTATTTTGAAAATCGGAGTTACAGAGAGAGAGGCTGAAGCCAGGAGCCAGGTCTCCCACATGGGTGGCAGGGGCCCAAGCACTTGGACCATCTTCTGCAGCTTTTCCCAGGCACATTAACAGGGAGCTGGATTGGAAATGGAGCAGCCAGGGTGCAAACTGGCACCCATATAGGACCTGCTGCTGTGTCACAGTGCTGGCCCCTCTTGGTGCTTTTAGAAAATAATTTCTTTTTTTTTTCTTTCTTTTTTTTTTTTTTGACAGGCAGAGTGGACAGTGAGAGAGAGAGACAGAGAGAAAGGTCTTCCTTTTGCCGTTGGTTCACCCTCCAATGGCCGCCACGGCTGGCGCGCTGCGGCTGGCGCACCGCACTGATCCGAAGGCAGGAGCCAGGTGCTTCTCCTGGTCTCCCATGGGGTGCAGGGCCCAAGCACTTGGGTCATCCCCCACTGCACTCCCGGGCCATAGCAGAGAGCTGGCCTGGAAGGGGGGCAACCGGGACAGAATCTGGCGCCCCAACTGGGACTAGAACCTGGTGTGCCAGCGCCGCTAGGTGGAGGATTAGCCTATTGAGCCGCGGTGCCGGCCAGAAAATAATTTCTTTGTTCAAGATAGCCCCCAAGTGTCCTACTGAGGCCTAGTGTTCCAGTGTATAAGAAATTGCAATGTGCCTTATGGAGAAAATATGAATGTTTGATAGGCTTTGTCCTGGCCGTTTACAGTGCTGTGGCTATGAGTTCAATGTTAATGAATCAGCAATGTATATTAAATATGGTGTTCTTAAACAGGAACATGCACAAAACAAGGTGATATGTAGGTCAGCTGACCAAAATGTTGCTACCAGAGGCTGGCAGAAACCTAGCTGTGTATTTCTGCTAGGAGCATAGGTTCAGTGTATGCTAATTCATTTTCCATAGTTACTTTATGGAACATAACTGCTGTGAATAATGAGAATTGACTGTAAGTTCAATTTTAATAATAAAAACTACCCAAGAGTTTGCTGAAGTGATTGTACCATCTGGGGAGCTGTCCAGACTGCCCTCGGTCAGGCCACACCCACAACCATTCTAATTAGCGTTTCTAGCAGAGGGACCTAGGAGCGGGGGACTGAAGCCTCCTCAGGTGGTTCTGTCATGGGGAACTGGGTCCCTAGCTGGGTTTATTCCAAGTTCTTGTCTCAGTGCGAGAGAAGAATTCAAAGCAGAGACATAGATAGGGCTGGCGCCGCAGCTCAATAGGCTAATCCTCCGCCTAGCAGTGCCGGCACACCGGGTTCTAGTCCCGGTCGGGGCGCCAGATTCTGTCCTGGTTGCCCCTCTTCCAGGCCAGCTCTCTGCTGTGGCCCGGGAGTGCAGTGGAGGATGGCCCAAGTGCTTGGGCCCTGCACCCCATGGGAGACCAGGATAAGTACCTAGCTCCTGCCTTCGGATAGGCGCAGTGGGCCAGCCGCAGCGTGCCAGCCACGGCGGCCATTGGAGGGTGAACCAACAACAAAAGGAAGACCTTTCTCTCTGTCTCACTGTCCACTCTGCCTGTAAAAAAAAAAAAGAGATAGAGGCGCAGGAAGGGAAGATTTATTTAAAGGGAGAATATATATTCAGATTCTGAATGCGGACAACCTCTCTCCATGAGGAAGGAAGGGCAGCTGATTCCACCAAATTGAAGCTATCCTCTTATAGATTAGGGGGTGGGGCCCTAGTTGAATATTCAAATCTGGCAGGGTTTGGGGCGTGATGATCTCCAGGAAGGTATCATGTTGTCTCCATGTGCAGCTGCAACATGTACATGGTCAGCATGGAGTCCTGTGCGTGAGGCTCAGGCACATGCAGCCATGTGGGGTAGCATGGAAGGGGGTGGGGTTTGTGTCGTGTGGGGCTTCAGCCCAGAGGCACAGGCGGTCTCTCAGCTTCTCTGCATATTAGCTATGTCTCTGCCTTCCCACTTCAGTTCTACTCGAGAGCCAGTATTCATTGTCGCTGATTGAAAGAGAGGGAGAATGGACGGGGAGCCCGTGTACACTGCTATCACTCAATAAACAGTTGTCGATTTTACTTGCAGGTGCTGTTTTTGCTTTCTTTTTTTTATCAGTTATTTTCTTCTCATTATATATGATTCATGCATATAAAAACATACAATTGGTGGCAAAGAACAATAATTCTTCTGGAAGATAAATGAGGATAAACTACCCCACACCAAGCTGGGACTCTCACTCATGGAATGAAGCTTGATTTTATTTTTTAAATTAAAAAAAAATTTAAAAATATTTATTTATTTATTTGAAAGTCAGAGTTACACAGAGAGAAGGCAAGAGAGAGAGAGGTCTTTCATCCGCTAGTTCACTCCCCAGCTGGCTGCAATGGCTGGAGCTGTGCTGATCTGAAGCCAGGAGCCAGGAGCTCCTTCCGGGTCTCCCACATGGGTGCAGGGGCCCAAGGACTTGGGCCATCTTCTACTGCTTTCTCAGGCCATAGCAGAGAGCTGGATTGCATGAAGCTTGATTTTAAATGACAGCTTGGCAAACAGCGAGGGAGGATCACCCACTAGGCCCATGTGTGCTGCTCATGCCCTGTGACTTTAAGGAAAGGGAGGGGTAGGAAGCCTCCTAGCCATCAGAGAGGCACTGCAACAGGAAACAAAGGTGAGCGTTGATTGCCAATGCAAAAGGACAACTTCCTGTCATCAGGAAGTCAGTGTCTCCTTTCACAAAACCAGCGGTGCCAACGGCCAAAGTTCCACTGTCCCAAGAGGATAAGCTCTGTTGCTGACCTAACTATAATCACTCAGGTTAAGTTGCGAGTTTTAAGACTCACGTCTCATTTGCTAAGATAGAGGTGTTGAGGCACCCCCTTTCCTGCCCCTCAGGCATCAGGAAATGGTTCCCATGTGCTTGTCTCCAGGCTGGAAAACCCGGTGTTCAGTCTTCATGGTTGAACTGAAATTGGCTGAAGGGTGTATGAGTTCCCCAGTGGTTCTTCCAGTGTGGTTCCTGGACAAGCAACATCAGCATTAAGCGGGAACTCATTTGAAAAGCAAATGTTCGGGACCCAGCCCTGTAAAGTTGTCAGATGACATACAGGATGCCCAGTTATATTTGAACTTCAGGTGAACAACGACTTTTTTTTTTTTTTTTAGTATAAACATGTCTTATGTAATAATACTAAATACTAAAAGCAACCATTGTTCCACTGAAATCAAACTTGGAATCCTGTATTTTTATTTATAAATTTGCTAGCCCTGAACCTCAGACCTATGGAACTAGAAACTCTGGTGTTGAGGCCCAGAAATCAATAGCAGAAAGAGATCTGGAAAAATCCCCAAGTACTCAGACATTAAACAACACATTCTAAACAACAAATGAATCAATGGGGAATTTTTTTTTTTTTTTGACAGGCAGAGTGGATAGTGAGAGAGAGAGACAGAGAGAAAGGTCTTCCTTTTGCCGTTGGTTCACCCTCCAATGGCTGCCGCGGCTGGCGTGCTGCGGCCGGCACACCGCACTGATCCGAAGGCAGGAGCCAGGTGCTTCTCCTGGTCTCCCATGGGGTGCAGGGCCCAAGCACTTGGGCCATCCTCCACTGCACTCCCTGGCCATAGCAGAGAGCTGGCCTGGAAGAGGGGCAACCGGGACTAGAACACGGTGTGCCAGCACCGCAAGGTGGAGGATTAGTCTAGTGAGCCGTGGCGCCGGCCCTCAAGGGGGAGATTTAAGGAGGAATTTAAAAATAATTCAGAGTAAATAAAAATAAAAACACAACTTGTCAAGATTTGTGAGATGCAGTGAAAGTAATGCTTAGAGAGAAATTGATATTGTTGAAGAAAGATCTGAAGTCAGTGAACTAAGCTTGCTATCAGGAGACTAAAAAAGAAGAGCACATTAAATCTGAAGCGTAAAGAGAAAAAGAAAGAATAAAAATTAAAGCCAAAATCAATGAAATTTGAAACAGAAAATCCATAGGGAACATCACTGAAACCAAAAGCCAGATCCCTACTCCAAGAAATGATAAATATTTGAGGTGATGGATATGCCAATCACCCTGACCTTATTCCACAACGGATGCTTGTACTGAAATATCACACTGTGCCCCAATAAGTATGAGGAACTTCAAAAAGTTTACAGAACAACAGCAAGAAAAGATATGTTTAGTTTGGTGCAAAGGTTTTTTTTGAAATACCTTTTTCATAAGATGCATTTTCCATGAACTTTTTGAAGACTTCTCATATTCTTGGGTTGCAAAGTGTTTTTTTTGCACCAAAATAAACTTCTTTTAATTCAGTTTCTAAGAACTCTCTGATGTACCCTCCAGCTTGACAGTTGTGTGTTAATTAGAAATTAAGAAAGATAAAAAGACCGAGGCAGAGAGTGATTAATAATAGAATCACAATTTGAAAGCCCGGAATCGTGGAAGGCCCCGCAGCTCTGGCTGAACACTCTCTCTTTAGGCCAAGAGGAAAAGCCTTTCTTCAGTGGAGTGAAGTTCCAATACACCTCTCAAAGCCTCTTTAAAAAAACCGAATTGTGATTGACAAATAATAATTGCATGTAGACCAGGGGGCACAGTGTGGTGTTTTGTTATATGTACATATTGTGGGATGACTAAAGGAAGCTAATTGCTTAACTGTCATCTCACTTCATTTTCTGTTCGTGGAGAGAGCACTTAAAATCTACATTTTTAGAAAAGGATTTTATTTATTTGAGAGGTAGAATTACAGAGAGAGCGCAAAGTCTTCCTTCCGCTGGTTCATTCTTCAAATGGTTGCAACGGCCAGAGCAGTGCTGATCAAACACTAGGAGCCAGGAGCTTCTTCCGGGTCTCCCATGCGGGTGCAGGTGCCATCTTCTACTGCCCTCCCGGGCCACAGCAGAGAGCTGGATCGGAAGAGGAGCAGCTGGGACATGAGCTGGCGCTCACATGGGATGCCGGCACTTCAGGCCGAGGCTTTGCCTATTACTCTTTTAGCCATTTGGAAATACACGATAGGTTATTGCCAACTGTGGCTGCCACGCTGCCCTGCTGACATGGCTCCGCCTCCCCGCCACCGCCATCTTCCCCGAGGAGACTCCTCCCCTTCCGGTCGGAGCCAAGGCCACAGGAGTGACCGGAAGGTTGTCTCCTGTCAGGGGAGGTCGAGAGTGAGCCCCTGGGTGCTGGGAGGGGGTCCTACGGGTCCCTCCTGTGCCTCCAGGGCCCCGGCACAATGAGAGACCAGCCGGTCCCAGGCCCCCGGCCTCCTGGGCCCCCCAGCCCATGAATAGTGCTCTGAATTCAGGCGCACTGACGGACCCAGCAGCCTGGCTGTCCCCGGGTGGACTGGGCTCTCCGGCTGCCTGAGTGCCCGGCCAGCGTGGACAGCTCTCCCCCATCACTGTGCGGGAGAACGGGGCCAGAGTCAGCCAGGGAGGGGTCAGGGTGGCTGGCCTGCTGTCCACATCCGCAGACGTGGGACAGGCGTGGAAGCTTCCAGCACAGCAGCAGGCAGCGGGGCTGGACAAGGTTAGCAGGTGGGCGGCTTCCCTGGCGGAAGGGCCACAGCCGAAGCCTGTGGGTGTGAGAGCTGGTGGGACCTCCTCTGAGCTTTTGGCTGGGGCCTTGGGTTTTGACGATTGCTATGGTGATTTTCGCCATGTGATAAATTACCCCGGGAGTTCAGGAAGGTGTTGGCTGGGCTGTTCAGCTCTCACAGGCACCTGGGAGCTGGGGTTGCAGACGCAGGGGGTGGGAGGAGCTCTTTTGGGCTGGGGTCCGAGATGGAGCTAAGCCAGGTGGTTGGCCGGAGTGCACAGGGGCCTCAGGGCAGCTGAGCCCAGCGTCCAGCACTCCCTGGCAGCCAGGATCCCACGAGGACCAGGCGGGAGCTGCAGGGCCATTTCTGGCCTGCTTCCACGGCGTCTCCTTGACTGTGTCATGTTAACCAAGGAGCCCCAGGGGTGAGCCAGGGTTCAAGGACAGAGGATGGGGAGCCCTCCTGTCCGGGGGGTGGTGGTACTGGTGCTTGCAGGAATATTCCCAACCCATGACTGTGCCCCAGATGCCTGCTACAGCCCCAGCTGGGCCAGGCTAAAGCTGGGAGACAGGAAGTTAATCCACGTATCCCACCTGGGTGGCAGGAATTGAATGACTTGAGCAATCCCCTGCTGCCTCCCAGAATGCTTGTTAACCGGAAGCTGGGATTGGGAGCAGAACCTGGACTGAAACCCAGGCACTTGGATATGGGATGTAGGTGTCCCCATTGGTGGCTTAACCACTATCCCAAGTGCCCACCCCACAAAGGACTTTATTTAAACATAGCAGGAATATGTGACAGAGATTGCAGGATTGCTGCAAAGCCCAAAGTATTTCGTACGTGTCCTTTAATGGAAAAAACCTGCTGACCCTGGTCCTAAGCCACACCGAGTTCACACTGGGCTGGAGACTTGTCTGTCAGTCTGCCACTCGTCCCGGCTCCTGCAGGTGCTACAGCACATGGGTCTGGGACCCTAGGGACGCTCACATTAGGCTTTCTCCTCATGGGTGGCTGCGCCTTGGGTTTCCTTTGCAGGAAGTGTGTTGCAGGTGCATTTTGGGGGTGTGCTTCCAGCTCACAGTGAGTTCCTTCACCTCCCTCCACCCGTCACCCACAGGGGTCAGCTGTCACAGCCCAATGTGCATAATGTGATCCCACCTCTTAAGGCATGGTCCATAGGAGTGGGGTGTGTGTATAGAGGCGCTTCAAAAAGTCCATAGGAAATGGAATTAGAAATAAGTTTACTTGGGTGCAAAATTATGCACATACACACAGCTATTTATTTTTTTTTCATAGCACACATCTTCCCTGAACTTTCTGAAGATGCTGGTGTTTGGGGGCTGCAAGGTGGACTTTGAGCCCCAGCTGCACTCTCTTGCCTCCAAGGGTGGTGGAGAAGCAGGGAAGGCCAGTGCACAGGAGAAGCAGGGCATGGGGGTGAAGAAGGAATCCCTCTTTGTCTTTCTCTCCAGGGATCCCTTCTGGTTCTTCCTGGGGTTTCGCTACAATTTTTGCTTAGGGATCTCTGGTATCTGTGTCTGTCTCTGTTGTTTCTCGTCACATTGTCATGTGCAGAGCTGCTGCTCTGGGCTCCTGCTCCTTGAACTACACACCTGCCCAGGCCCCACGAGTCTGCAGAGAACTGCATCGTGGGGAGATCTCAGGCCCCTCACAGGACAAGGTACCATGGCAACTGTGCGTGCTGGGTCCTGAGTGTATCTGGCTGCTTTCGGTTCCAAACAAGGAAGAAAAAGTTTTTAAAAAGCCACCCCAGTTTGTTTTTTCCTTTCAGAGGTTTTTTTTTTATTATTGTAGGAAAAATAATAATGAAGTCATAAAATGCTCTTCTGAATTAGTTTTTGGGGACATACAGTGGCCTTTGCAGTGAGACAGAGTGGTCAAAAGAAAAACACAAAAATATGAATAAAATTTTGAAACTATCGAAAGGCACCTAGTAACGCTTTGATTTCAGGTGACCTCAATTCCAGGGGCATGGTTCAATGACTAGTTTTTTTTTATATAATTTTTGAATCACTCTAATCTTTTTTTTTTTTTAAAGATTTATTTTATTTATTTGAAAGACAGTTATAGAGAGGTAAAGACAGAGAGGGATCTTCCACCCGCTGGTTCACTCCCCAGATGGCCTCAATGGTCGGAGCTGCGCCGATCCGAAGCCAGGAGCCAGGAGCTTCTTCCGGGTCTCCCATGTGGGTGCAGGGGCCCAAGGACTTGGGCCATCTTCTACAGCTTTCCCAGGCCATAGCAGAGAGCTAGATCGGAAGAGGAGCAGCTGGGACCAGAACCAGCGCCCATATGGGATGCCGGCACCTCAGGCCAGGGCATTAACCCGTTGCGCCACAGCACTGGCCCCGACTAGTTTTAATTCTCCAAGTATCTGATTATAAGTGCCTACCATGTTCCAGGCACTGGCCTGCTGAAGGGGTGCAGGGGTGAAGACAGGTGTCTGCCTCAGGTGTCTGCAGTCTCCTCTCCATCAGTGCAAGTCCAGGAGCTTGCTCTCCCCTGCTAGAGGCGAAGGAAAGTGAGAGGCTGCTCTGCCCTGGATGGGCCCAGGCAGCGAGTGCCAGCACAGGGTGGTACATTCACAGTTGGCATGGGTGGCACAGAAGGCCTGCTTCTGGGGCTCAGGGTGAGGGGCCACAGTGCAACTGCATTGTTGGGAAGGAAGGCTTCCTAGAGGAGGTGAGGCTTGGCTTACCCACTGCTGCATGGAGAGATGGAGGGAGAGTGTCCCTGGGCGAAGGAGCCATGTAAGCAAAGGGCTGGTGACAACTCTGTCCCTGTCTTAGTGGCTAGATTGGCTGGATGCCTGGATGGAAAAGCCGTGCTGAGTGTGGACTGTGGAGGCCCAGGAAGCTTGGAGGGCTGGATGGTACTGCATAGGGAGTAGGAAGCGATGGCAAGTTCTGGAGTAAGGAATGGCTCCACACAGCCATGCCACCAGGAGATGGCAGAGAGAGTGAACTGGAGGCCAGAGTCTGTGGAAATGCTGGTGACGGAGGGAGGGCACCGCTGGGGAGGCTGCGGGACAGTGAGTGGAGCAGCCTGAGCAAGTCGCTGCTTAGACGCCAGGTGGCGTCCCAGAAATGGCGTGGAGCTGTGTGCTTCCTAGGGAAGAGGTGGGGTAGACAGGCCGCGATAAACATCATAAAGCCAGCCCAGCAGAGCCCACGGAGGGGAAGGAACAGGGTTGCAGATGCAATTGGTGCCTTGTTCCTTTGCTCTTGGCACCTACTCTTCTAATGCAAATACCTCCAGCCTCCACTTGAGGGCGCTCTCTGGTGTGCTTGGACAAAGCTGGGCTGGCGGGAAGCTGATGCCCACAATGGTGGTGGTGATTGATGGATTAAAGACCATTAAAGAGGGGGCTCAACTCTGAGCTGTGTTAGACACCATCGCCCAGGGCCCCTGGCGTAGCTGGTCCTCAGCTGCCAACAGTGATAACCCTGTTAGTTCTACATCCTGCACTCACGTCTTCCCTGCCCTGCACACCTCCCCACCCAGCCAGCGGGGCTTCCTGGGGTCGCCTCTGAAGTGACAGACTGCATATGCCACAGTGGTCCCAGAAGATTCCTGTGGAGCTGAACACTTCCTGTTCGGGGACATCATAGCCCTCGTAGTGTCACAGCATAGTGCTATGTGCTGATGCTGGTGTCCCCACACCTAGTGCACTCGTGTCGTCTAAAAGTATAGCACATACAAGCATGCATGGCACGTAATACTTGGTGCAGATAATATGTTACTGCGTTGTGTATTTTTTATACTTTTAATTGTCGTTTAGAGTATACTCCTACTTACTGAAAAAGTTTACTGTGAAACAGCATATTACTCATCCATCTCCTATATGCCATATCTCTTGATTGCATCGTTTTGCCTTGGGCTTGGTGTAATTTCATGTTGCTTTATTCAGCTTGGTCCTGGAGGCA
The DNA here is from genome assembly GCF_964237555.1 of Oryctolagus cuniculus. NCBI lineage: Eukaryota > Metazoa > Chordata > Mammalia > Lagomorpha > Leporidae > Oryctolagus > Oryctolagus cuniculus. The sequence continues at coordinate 43,612,910 of NC_091442.1, forward strand.
GTAGGCTATGCCACCTGGAGTCACACAGAGCCTCTGTGTGTTGTAGGCTACACCATCCAGTTGTGTGAAAGCACTGGCGCCGTGGTGTTTGCACACTTGCTGAGTGGCACGGCGCCCTCCATCATTAAGTGACACACGATTGCACATACAGTTGAATTCTCATTTCAGGGATGGCTGTTTGGCCTGGCAGTTAAGATACTGCTTGGGAGGCCTACCTTCAGCATCAGGGAGCCTTGGTTCAATTTTCTGCTCTGGTTCCTGATTTGTTTCCTACCAGCACAGTTTCCTGCCAGCACAGATGGTGGTTTGAATAGTTGGGTCCCGGGTCTGCGCCACGGCTCACTAGGCTAATCCTCCGCCTGCTGCGCCGGCACCCCAGGTTCTAGTCCCAGTCAGGGTGCCGGATTCTGTCCCGGTTGCTCCTCTTCCAGTCCAGCTCTCTACTATGGCCCGGGAGTGCAGTGGAGGATGACCCAAGTGCTTGGGTCCTGCACCTGCAAGGGAGACCAGGAGAAGCACCTGGCTCCTGGCTTCGGATCAGCATGGTGCGCCAGCCACAGCAGCCACTGGGGGGTGAACCAACAGAAAAGGAAGACCTTTCTCTCTGTCTCTCTCTCTCACTGTCCATTCTGCCTGTCAAAAAAAAAAAAAAATAAAAAAAAAAAGGTTGGGTCCCTGCCACCTAGATTGAGTTCCTGGCTTTTGGCTCTGGCACCATGGCTGTTGCAGGGATTTGGGGAATGAACAAATGGATGGGTATCCCTTTCTCTTTCTCTCAAGTGAGTTAAAAAAAATTCTCATTTCAGGGTCTGTTTCTGGAAGATTCCAAGCTAAAGCACACAGATGCAAATGAGTCACTCTGGTATTCTGTGTCTAGACATTCTCCTTTATCATTGGACAAATGTGCATGATCACTTGTTGGACCACGAGCTTTAATTCTTTGCCATTCTTGGGGAGGGCCCCTGGGTGTACTTGTCCAGATGCAGACAAGATACTGCTAGCTTGCTGTGTGATGGCACACAAGCCCTGGGCCCGCCATGGGCCACCGCCATTCTTTGAGTGTTGTGGTAGCTTCAGGTTTCTATGAGGAGATTCAGGGTCGTGCTGTAGGAATCAGTCTTGCGCTGTGTGGTAGCTCTCTGGATGGCAGTGGTGCTTGGCTGCTGTGTGGCATTGGAGGGAAGGTCAGATCTAGGGATGGAGGGTAGGTGGCAGCAAAGTCCTGGTCATATCAGTCGGAACCTACTAGCTTCCTTTTCTCCATGTCGGAGATGACTTTCAGTCTCCCCACTCCAGGCATTTCCAAGTTTTTCTATGCATGACCTGGTTTTCCAGCAAGCTGCCATCTCCACTGCGGACCCTGCACCCTGCATAGCCAGATTGTCTCTGAAGCTGTTCACATGGTCAAGTTTGCAGTGTAAACCCAGTGAAAAGATGGTTCCCATAGAAGCCAATGAGAGAGGACTTTTAAGTCTTAGAATCCTGCTGGTCTGTACACCTGGCTGCTAATCTTTAGAGCAAGTGAGTAAAAGGAATTTGTTGACTGTCTTTTCTGAGTTCCTCTTTCTGAGTCTGACTCGACTGTGGCTTCCAGGAGAGGGATGTCAATGGGACGGAAATGCTTTCTTCTCACTGGCCCCAAAGTAGGCAGTTTAGCCCCTACCAGAGGCGTCATCAAACACTGTAAGGACGTCAGAAAAGGGAGGCAAGATGTAATCGTGCATTTTGAAGATCAAGAAGTAATCCTAATCAACCTAGAATGTTGGTGTCGCTGTCCCTTGGGTAACAGAGTCAGCTGCTGAAAGACCCGTGGGGACATTTTTCTTGGGCAGTTTTTATCCCAAGAAGCCTCTTAGGAAGGTCACAGTCAAGCTCAGATCTCAGCTTATTTGAGCATCTAAAGCAGACCTCGGTGACGACAGCCATCAGCTTGAAATATTCTCTTTCTTTTTACGATCGCCCCGGACCTAGGCTGATGGAGAAGGTGACTTTGAGGGCGACGTTCAGCAGCAACATAAATAACAGGCCAGCTGTAATTAGCTTTCATGGTGGGTCAAAGGGGCCCCTACAGCCTCTTCCATCCCCAAGGGCCCTGCAGGAGTCAAGGAAGGGGTTCCGTGCCAGCAGTGCCTGATGACGTGCTGGGGGTGGCGGGAGCCCTTGATAAAGGGGTGAGAAAGCTTGTCTGGGAGCAGAAAGGGGCTGGCTAAAGGTAGTAGAATGAGCACGCCTGCTATTCACGCTGTCTTCTGCACCAGGTCTCTGGAAACCTCAGGAAAGACTTGAAACACTTCTATGAGAACTCTGGACAAACTGCATGTGTCTGAAATTAGGAGGAAGGCCCAAAAGCCAGAAAGGAGATCAGATCCTCTCGGAAGTTGAGTTTCCCAATCAAAACACACTCAGGTGAGTTCTTTAAAAGGTGGGCACAGGCCGGCGCCACGGCTCACTAGGCTAATCCTCCGCCTTGTGGCGCCGGCACACTGGGTTCTAGTCCCGGTCGGGGCGCCGGATTCTGTCCCGGTTGCTCCTCTTCCAGGCCAGCTCTCTGCTGTGGCCCAGGAGTGCAGTGGAGGATGGCCCAAGTGCTTGGACCCTGCACCCCATGGGACACCAGGAGAAGTACCTGGCTCTTGCCATCGGATCAGCACGGTGCCTGTAAAAAAAGAAAAAGGTGGGCACAGTCCAAGGGTGCTAGTTCTGGAGAGCTCCACACTTGACGTGGCACATGTGGAGAGAGGGGCTACCTGGGGTCACCTGTCCAGGGGATCTTGGAGGTGACGCTAGAGAGCTGGGTGGGTTGTCAAGAAGCAGCAAGAAGAGACATTTGGCCCCAGGTGGGAGAGAGAGGCAGCACAGGGTAACAGGTATCTACTGATGCCAGGTGTTGACAAACACTTCCAAGATAGCGTCTTGATACACAGTGTCTACCAAACACTATGGCATTTCATCTGATGTGGAAACAAGTCAAAGACAGCACAGTTACCACTGCTGTTCCATTACACTGGAGGCTGGTGTGATAAGAGAGGTGAAAGTTCTATGGTTAACTTAGAACACCTAAGAAAATCAAGTGGCAAATTATTAGAACTTAGGTTTCTATAAAGGGGTCTATCATAAAATCAATGTAAAAAAAGTCTAAAGGTTGGTTAAATATCAGCAGTAATGAACTAGAAAATGTGAGACAAAATAGGATTCTATAACCATGAAGCTATCAAATACCCAATAGTGGTGACAAATGACAAATGTGTAAGATCTGTGTAAAAAAGATGAACCCTCATTAAATGCTCCAGTAGAAATCCAAGTAAGTGAAGAGGTGTATCATGCTTCTGTATATTTTTTAATTTCCACTGAATTAACCAATAAGTTATGATAAGTAGACAGAGTTGGCCAATTTCTTTTTAAGAGGAGCATTACAGGATTATTGCTTTATGAGATATAAAAATATATTGTGAAGCTACATATGACAAATTAAAGTCAAATGCTTAAGTTGTAACTAAAAAATATTACAGGAAAATATAGGAATATTCTTTAATAATCTTGAAGCAGGGAAATGCAGAAGACATAAATGATATGTTTCTATTGACTATATCAAATGAACACTTCTGTGTAACACATGGTAGTATAAAGCCAAACCTTAAAACAACATAAATAACCAGAAAATATTTGCAATACATGGGAGTTCAACGATCATTTAAAAAATGGATGGAATCACAAAATTACTATACATTTCAAAGTGCAGACAGAATATCTCCTACTTTAGTGCTGTAAGCTTGATCTTACCTCTTGTCCTCCTCTGCCTCCATAATTTTGTTTCCTACAGCAAGCTTGGTGGGAACATGTTCACATAACAGATTCGTTAACTCATTGCCAGTCTCATTTGGATATAATGCCCCAACTTTCCCTCCTGATGTCTTCTCTAAGATGCAGCAGGGTGGGGGTGGGGATGAGGCTAGGACCTGTGTGGCCTTGTGACAACACAAATTCACTTGTTGTCTTCTGGATCTCCCCTTGGGTTGTCTCAGCTCATGTGACATCTGGTTCCGACTGTTCCAATTCTGTTGGCATCTGGGGTTGAGGCAGGCATTGCTGTCTTGAAGGCTGGGCTCTCCCTCCCCCAGCTTGGTCAATATCTGTGCCCCTTTCTGGTGGACCAGTCCCACTACTGCCCTCACTGTAGCCTTGCTGGGTTCTACCTGTGTCTCACAGGTCTCGGGGCCCATCCTGCAGCTCTTGTCACAGTGATCTTTAGCACGTCCCCCACCTGGCCACCCAGGTACCTCTGCATCCCCTCTGGATTCCCTCAGTGCCCCGTGTAGGGTGCATCAGAAACCGCGGATGCCCAGTTGAATTAAAATTCTACATAAACAACCAGTAATTTTCTAGCCTAAGTACATCCCAAATACTGCTTATCTCAAATATTTTACATGGGAGCATCATTACACTAGAAAGTTGTTCCTTGTTTTTTCAAAAATGTTCATTTAATTGAGCATCTCGTGTTTTTAGTTGCTAAATCTGTCAACACATGGGTAGATGTTTGATCTAGTGATTAGGCCACCCGAGAGGCTGGCCACATCCCATGGTGGAGCACCTGGGTTTGAATCCCACGTCTGCTCTTGATTCCTGATTCCTGCCAATGTAGATCCTGAAGGCAGCAGTGACGTCTCAAGTAGCTGGGTCCCTGTCACCTAGCTGGGAGACCTAAATTGAGTTGCTGGTTTTGGAGTGGCCCAGTTCTGGCTGTTGCGCACATGGGGAAAGTGAACCAGCCTGTGGGGTGGCAGCTTTGTCTACCTCTCTGTGTGTCTCTATCTTTCAAATCAATTCAAAAGAAAAATCTGTCTCCATTAGCCACATGAGAGCCAAAGGCTTCTTGGGAGGGTTTAAGTCCAGCCTCCTTCTTCTTGCCTTGCCGCTTGTATACTGGACTGCCTTGGTCATGCCCACCCCAACTTGGGGCTGGAGGCTAAGCCTGGGGGGCTGCCTCCTTCCATGGTCTGGGTAGGAAATGAGATTGAGGTCCTGTTGCCTTCAATTCATATATGTGGCTTGGCTCTTTCAGCCCAGAGCAATTAAATTAAGAGCTGCTCCTCCTGAACAGGATACCAGGCCTCTCCCCTGTGCTCTTCCTTGTCTGCACGGACTCCCCTTAGCTCCTCCAGGCTTGACAGAGATAAAGGAATTTAGAAAAATCCCCATCTTTCTACAAAGCCTGGATTTAGAGCCCATTATCTTGCTGTGAATTCAAACCCTGCTTTGGACGTCAGAAGCTGAACATTAATTCTTGGTATCACTGCTGCAGAAAATTCCCAAACCCCTCCCTGGTCTCCAACGGCAAGGACAGCTGAATTCCACAGGCTCTTGGGGGAGAGGCTGCCAAGATAGCCTTTAAGAAGTTAGAAACATGTCTTTTTATACCAATATGAAGTGAACAGATGTCAAAGAGTTTATTTAGCTCATTAATTATTGAAGGAGCCCATCATTAAAAGAGATTCAAATCAGAATTTGAGTTAGAGAGCTATATTCACTTTGGGACAAAATTCATTTGCATAGCTAAGGACTGGAACCATTTACATTGCTAGCAGTTGTCTTCAATTGAACTGGGTCCTTACAGACTTGTAAAATAGCCTAATCAATGGAAATGCAATCAAAGGCACACATCTTTGTAGAATCAGGCAATCCCAGGAAGGTTCCCTGGGTAATGCCCAACAGAGTACCAAAGGGAATACCTACGGATCTCTCTTGCCCATTTCCAAGCCTGCACAATGTTTTCCTTGCCAAGTAGAATCTCAAAAAATGGGTAACTTGTTATAACACAAAAAGGTAAATTCAAAGGAGAGAAATGTAAATGGCTAAAGACCAGACCCTCAACCTTACCAGCATATGCGCAGGAAACATTAAAACAGCACGAGATTTTGTTTTTATCAGTTACTATTCAGGGTAGGGACACAAGTGTACATTGATGACATCTTTCTGTATTATGCTTTTGGCAGTGTCTGTGACCTAGCAGATTCACTCAGAGATAGATCTTCTAGAGAAATATCACACACATGCAGATGACTGATTGTGAAAGTCTCATCAATTCATTCGTCAAATATTCAGTCGGCACCTACTCTGTGCCAGACTCGGAGGGGCTGGGAGAGATCAGTGAGCAAAGCAGGCAGACAGTGAGCGAGGAACGGAATTTATACGTGCGCTGTCTAGGTTATGCAGGATAAGAGTATATGCGAGACAAATGGCAAGCAGAACAGGAAAGGGAGAACCAGAGTGCTGAGGATGGGGAGGGAACGGGAGTGAAGGGACAGCCTTGAGTGTTACATAAGGCGGGGAGGGCAGGTTTGATGGAGCGCGCGAGATCTGAGCAAAGACTGGAAGGAAGTGAGGGTGTGAATCATGGCAGGTGTTTGGGGTGAAGCCCAAGGTCAGACACTTGAGGTGGGAGTGTTCTTGTTGTGTTTGAGAAACAGCAAGGAGGCTGGTATGCTCCGAGCAAGGGAGAGCAGTAGGAAAGGCGGTCAGCGTGGATACAGGACGCCCGACTTCAGGGCCCTTGCTGGGCTCAGGATCTGGCTGTTGCCATTAAAAAAAGCAGAGTTTTCTAAGGTTTGGAGCAGGGGAGCTCCACCATCTCTTTGACAAGTTCAGGGTCTCCCTGGCTGCTGTGTCCAGCATCTGTGCAGGGGCAACAGGGTAGGGGCAGGGCCACCACTCAAGGGGCTGTTGCTCTTGGCCTGGACTAGGATGGCAGCAGTCGATGGAGTAAAAGGGGTCTGGTTTTGCAAGTGTTTACTTTTTTTTAATTAAAATTATTTATTTGAGAGGCCAAGAGAGAGAGAGAGAGAGAACACTGCCATCCGCTGCTTCTAGTCCCCGATGCTCACATGGGCCGGGCTGAGCCAGGGCTGAAGCCCAGGGCTGGGAACTCAATCTGGATGTGCCACGTGGGTGGCGGAATTTAACTAGCCGGCCCTCACTGCTGCCTCCCTGGGTCTGCATTAGCAGGAAGCTGGAATTGGAAGCTGGAACCAGGAAAGGAACCCAGGATCTCCTTTGTGGGATGTGGGCGTCTTAAGCACCAGGCCAAATGCCTACCTCTGTGGTATTTTTTGTTTTGTTTTGTTTTTAGGAAATTTTGTTATATGTACTTAAGGTATACTGTGTGATGTTATGGAAGTATATAGAGAGCAAAAGTGGTTATGATAGTGAAGCAAATTAACATAGCCATCATCTTATGTAGTTGCCCACTCCTTTTTGTTTCTGTGGCAAGAGTAGCTGAGATCTGGTCTATTAGTAGGAATCCAGGTTTCCACGCATTTTCATGCCCTGTAGTCCTGACGTTCTACCTGAGCTCTCTAGACTGGTTCATCCCACACGTCTGCTGCCTTGTATCTTTTGACATGTGTCTCCCCGTTTCTTCTTCTGTAGCTGCTGGGAACCAATATTTTGTTCTCTCTCTGTACATTTGACTTTTTTTTTTTTTTAAAGATTTATTTATTTATTTGAAAGGCAGAGTTGGAGAGGGAAAGAGAGAGAGATTGATCTTTCACTTGCTGGTTCATTCCCCAAAGTGAAGACAGGAACCTGGAACTCTATCTGGGACTCCCACGTGGGTGGTGCAGGGGCCCAAGCACTTGGGCCATCTTCTGCTGCCTTCCCAGGCATATTACCAGGGAGCTGAATCGGAAGTGGAGGAACTGGGACATGAACCAGCGCCCATATGGGATGCTGATGTCACAGGTGGCAACTCAGCCAGTTACACCACAATACTACCCTCCCCCCTGAATTTTTTTTTAAAAAGATTCCGTATATAAGTGAAATGCTACAATATTTTCCTTGCTGTGTCTGGCTTATTTCACTTAAGATATTGTCCAGATGTATCTGTGTTGTGGCAACTGGCAAGATCTCCCTTTAAAAGGCTGAATAATACTTCGTTGTGTATATACATCAGTTTCTTCATCCATTTGTCTGCCAGTGGACAGTTAGATTGTTTCCTTCCATAGAAATGGATCCCAGCTGACTCCCTAACACGGGGTCTTTGAACACACGGTCAGGGCTGAGTCCCAGGTCTGTGGCCTGAGCAACCTGAAAGGAACACGTGGCAGTTAGTGGAGGCAGGGGAGGCTGGGGTGAGGTAGCCTCCTCTCTAGGTGTGTGTAGGGGACGTTGTCTCCACGAGCTGCGTTTTGGACCGTAGGGGTTAGAGAGGAAGCATCCTTAGCATAGCTACGAACTGGAAACAACTTGGAAGGCCATCGAAAGGAAGATGATTGAACTCAGGCTGTGCAGAATGAAGTAGATCCATCTTGCAGTACTGCCAGATCTCCAAGGCACAGCACTTAAAGAAAAAAAAATAAAATATGATCTCACGTATTGGCTCTCCCCAGTGGGAGCCAAAACAGAATGATGGATTTCTACACTCGCTCATGCAGGCATACACAAGTATTGGAAGTGGAAGTTTTTCTGATGACACAGATTTCTAAAGAAAATTAGCTCTGCATCTCGCTCTGATAATTTAACAGTAGGGTATAGAAAAAAGGGGATGATGAAAAATTGTGTCTTGCCTGGGTTTCTGGTTTCCTCATCTACGAGGTGGCTTCCCAAGTCCCTGGGCCCCGAGGAGTCTATGTTGTCTGAGTTGTGCAAGTCTGGGTTCTTGTCAGTTGGAAGCCAGGCTGAGTTGATTCTCTCTGTATAGCAGTCTGAGCTCTGGTCCAGTCAGCCCTGGCTGGCAGTGACCAGAGAAGGGAGAATCAGGCTTTCTCCCTCTAATGGTGCGGGGAGATCGCTTTGAACTATGACTGCAATTCTGGTGCGTGTTGGTTTTCCATTCAGTTTCAGACAAAGGTGAAGGCAGGTGGCTGCCTAGAGAATCCATTCCATTCTCTTGGAAGAAGGCAGTGCATGACGGTCATCATTGGGAGCCTGGGGGCCGTGGAAGCATGATTCTTTTTGTTCACACGGTTGATCAGCCCTACGCATATTCAAATAACCACTGACTCTCTGTTTTACTCTGTCTTGCTCACTTCCTGACTATACCTTCTGTCTCCTTAAGCACTTAGGTCTCTGATCAGGTTGCCAGTCCCTAGTGAATGTCTCTCTCTGGTCAGCTGGCTGTTCCAAAGGAGGACTGGGCAGAGCCTGACTCAGATATTTTCATTCAAAAGCCTCAGCCTCATGTTAGGGCCCTTTTGGGTGATCGGTTATGGGCAGGGCATCTCTTGCTCTTTTATAAAAAAATAGTATTTGGAGCCAGTACCGTGGTGTAGTGGGCTAATATTCCGGCTCTGTCACAGCACCCCATGTGGGTGCTGGTTCGAGTCTCAGCTGCTCCACTTCTGATCCAGCTCTCTGCTATGGCCCGGAAAAGCAGTGGAAGATGGCCCAAGTGCTTGGGCTCCCGCACCTGCATGGGAGACTCAGAGAAAGCTCCTGGCTCCTATCTTCAGATCAGCCCAGCTCTGGCTATTGTGGACACTTGGGGAATGAGCCAGCGGATGGAAGACCTCTCTTTCTGTCACTCCCTCTCTCTGTCTGTAACTCCACCTTTCAAATAGATAAGTAAATAAAATCTTTAAAAAAAAAGACGACTTGTAAACTTCTTGAAAAAATAGCATTTTATTTAAGAAGCTAAGAAACTTAAACAATGTCTGATAGTGACAGCTGTTGACTTTTTCAAACCCCAGATTACAGTGCTTTCATTTTTTTTTTTTTATTTATAAATACAACTTACCTGGCCGGCGCTGTGGCTCAATAGGCTAATCCTCCGTCTGCACCGGCACTCTGGGTTCTAGTCCCGGTCGGGGCGCCGGATTCTGTCCCCGTTGCCCCTCATCTAGGCCAGCTCTCTGCTATGGCCCAGGAGTGCAGTGGAGGATGGCCCAAGTGCTTGGGCCCTGCACCCCATGGGAGACCAGGAGGAAGCACGTGGCTCCTGGCTGTGGATCAGTGTGGTGCGCCGGCTGCAGCGCGCTGGCTGCAGTGGCCATTGAAGGGTGAACCAACAGAAAAGGAAGACCTTTCTCTCTGTCTCTCTCTCTCACTGTCCACTCTGCCTGTCAAAAAATAAAAATAAAAATAAAAATAAAAATAAAAATAAAAATAAATAAATACAACTTACCTAATAACATTTTAAAGAGTTCCCAAAGTATAAAGTTGGGTATACTCTAGGAATAATCATTGTACTTATTTCGGTGTATTTTCTTCCAACCCCTCCTCCCATAAATAAGGGGTCTTCAAAAAGTTTACAGAAAATTCATGTTATGAAAAAACTATGCTTGTATTTCAAACTTTTTTGCACCAACTTGTCTTTTAATTTCATTTCCCCATGAGCTTTTTGTTAAAGAAAAAACTATCCTGGTACTTGCTCAAGCAGCAAGAAAGGCTTTATTGAGGACTGCTGTGGTTGGGACTGCTGCGACAGGGGAGAGAGACTGGGTCCACCCGTGAATACAACAGGGCAGGTGGGCACTTACAGCCCAGGAAGGAGCAGAATGACCATCAGTGGATGAGAAATCACCAAGAGGCAGGAGACATCAAGGGCAGGGCGGTTCTCCATGAACTGGCTTAGAAGTTTTGTGTGTGTGTGTGTGTTTGACAGGCAGAGTTAGACAGTGAGAGAGACACAGAGAAAGGTCTTCCTTTTTCTGTTGGTTCACTCCCCAAATGGCCGCTACAGCCAGTGCACTGCGCTGATCCGAAGCCAGGAGCCAGGTGCTTCTCCTGGTCCCCCATGCGGGTGCAGGACCCAAGGACTTGGGCCATCCTCCACTGCACTTCCGGGCCACAGCAGAGAGCTGGACAGAACCGGCACCCCGACCGGGACTAGAACCCAGTGTGCCGGCGCCGCTAGGAGGAGGATTAGCTTAGTGAGCCACGGCGCCGGCCAGAAGTCTTTCTGAAGGCAGGTTGGGGTGGTCATGTATTAAGGGTGAGGGGATTCTTTCTAAACTGCGGGACTATACTGAGTCACCCAGGCCTGTAAAGGAGCAAGGCCAAGGCCCAGTTACAAAGAGGGCTCAGAGGAGCCTGCCTGGAATTTGGTCAAGGAAGGAGTCTCTTTCTTTCTTTCTTTTTTTTTTTTTTTTTTGACAGGCAGAGTGGACAGTGAGAGAGAGACAGAGAGAAAGGTCTTCCTTTGCCGTTGGTTCACCCTCCAATGGCCGCTGCAGCCGGTGCACCGCGTTGATCCGATGGCAGGAGCCAGGTACTTATCCTGGTCTCCCATGGGGTGCAGGGCCCAAGCACTTGGGCCATCCTCCACTGCACTCCCTAGCCACAGCAGAGAGCTGGCCTGGAAGAGGGGCAACGGGGACAGAATCCGGCGCCCCAACCGGGACTAGAACCCGGTGTGCCGGCGCCGCTAGGCGGAGGATTAGCCTAGTGAGCCGAGGTGCCAGCCGGAAGGAGTCTCTTTCAATGTGAGGGAGGAAAGATTCTCTCTCTCTCTGTCTCTCTCTCTCTCTCTGTCTATCTATCTATTTATGGATTTATTTATTTATGAAGATCAGAATCCTTCCTCCCATCTCTGTCCTCGATACCCTACCAGGCAGAATTGGCAAACAGAGCAAAGAAATAGTAAGGATAATACAATCTTAACCAGCCCACTGTGTCCAGAAAAGTAAAGAAAGCTTGTCCTACTGGAAGAGAGGGAGGGCGTGTCAGAACATTATACGTAATTTTCCAATAATACCTCTTGATGAAAGTAAGAGTTGTGAGGCCAACATTGTGGCACAGAGGGTAAAGCTGCCATTTGCAGTGATGGTACCCACATCAGCACCTGTTTGAATCCGGGATGTTCCACTTCTTATCCAGCTCTCTGCTAATGCCCTGGGAAAAGTAGCAGAAGATGGTCCAAATCTCTGGGTCCCTGCACCCATGTGGGAGGCCAGAAGGAGTTCTAGGCTCCTAACTTTGGCCTGGTCAGCTCTGATGTTTGTAGCCATTTGGAGAGTGAATCAGTGGAAGGAAGATCTCTCTTTCTCTCTCTCTCTCTCTCTCTCTCTCTCTCTCTCTTTCTCTCTCTCTTTCTCTCTTTCTCTCTCACTGATCTTGAAATAAATAAATTTGTTCTTAAAAAGTAAGAGCTGTGGCCGGCGCCGCGGCTCACTAGGCTAATCCTCCACCTTGTGGCACCAGCACACCGGGTTCTAGTCCCGGTCGGGGCGCTGGATTCTGTCCCGGTTGCCCCTCTTCCAGGCCAGCTCTCTGCTGTGGCCAGGGAGTGCAGTGGAGGATGGCCCAAGTCCTTGGGCCCTGCACCCCATGGGAGACCAGGAGAAGTACCTGGCTCCTGCCTTCAGATCAGCGCGGTGCGCCAGCCTTAGCGCACCGGCCGTGGCGGCCATTGGAGGGTGAACCAACGGCAAAAGGAAGACCTTTCTCTCTGTCTCTCTCTCTCTCTCACTGTCCACTCTGACTGTCAAAAAAAAAAAAAAAAAAAAAAAAAAGTAAGAGCTGTAAGGGAGAAAATCGTATCGTTTGGTATCGGTGCTATGGCATATTAGGCTAAACCTCCGCCTGTGGTGCTGGCATCCCATATGGGTGTTGGTTTGTGTCCCAGCTGCTCCTCTCCCAATTAAGCTCTCTACTAATGGCTTAGGAAAGCAGTGGAAGATGGCCCAAGTTCTTGGGCCCCTGCACCCACGTGAGATCTGGAGGAAGCTCCTGGCTCCTGGCTTCAGATTGGCCCAGCTCAGGCCTTTGTGGTCAGTTGGGAAGTGAACCAGTGGATGGAAGACCTCTCTCTCTGTCTCTCCCTCTCTCTATCTGTAGCTGTGCCTCTCAAATAAAAATAAATAATTCTTTTTTTTTTTAAAAAGTGTATCATTTTCCTTAGCCATCACAAGGTTCAAGGCCGAGGCCTTTCATACAGAAAGATTAACAAGGTAAAGGCACACACCTTTGTTGAATGAAAGGTTTATGTGTCATGAGAGCTTTGGGAAATAAAGACCTGAAGGAGCAACAACACAGACATCATATATTTTTAAGCTCACATTTGATGAAGAGTGAACAGTCACACAGAAGGGTGGTGGGACAGGAAGGGTGTGAGCCAGTGCTAATAAGCTGGCAGGAACTCAGCAAGGTCTTTTTGCTTAGATTCTTCTTGACATCTCCGTGTCCGGTTTCTTTCATCCAGGTGCAGGGAGGACCCTCCTGGGATGAGACTTTGACGGTCTGCTTTAGAGGCAGGCAGAGGATTCTACTATGTGCTGCTTCAGAGAACAGCGAAAGAAGGCCAGAGACTTTGCCAGCTTCTGCTGCTTTCCCAGTTGCCAAGGTGCCATATTTGGGGTCTTGTGTCTTAACCCCTGTCAAGGTATCACATTAGATATTGGGATAAGGGTTTGTGATTTCCTGGGAAAGCACTAATTTTGACAGATTATATAAAGAGCCCATGGCCTTAAAGCAGGTCATCTTGAATTATCAGGTCATGAGAGAGAACTTGCTATGAGACAGAGGGCTCCATGTTTCAGTTACTGGTCTGGTACCAATTAGTCGTATAGCCTTGAACAAGTCACTTGGATGTCACCTTCCTGTGGTCCATCAATGAGTACCATTGGCCTGTTGGCAAGCGTTGATGAGTCTATAAAATCAAAGATGTTATGTGAAATGAGATCTGAGCATTCCACGTCTTGGGCTGCCCCGCCCCTCTGCGCTTGGCTACTCCTGCAGGGTGGTGGCTGGCCCTTTGGCATCTCTCTGCCCCTTTTCTGCAAGAACTGTTCCTGTTGGGTCATCACTCCAAGCTCAGGTGCTTGAGGACGCGGAGACTCAGGCTGCGCAGGATGGGCCACGGTGGCCAGAGGCATCTGAGTTTGGACTAGGGTGAACTTTCAGGAAGCAACATTTTAGTGAGTTTGTGTGGGCAGTGGGATGATCCACGTGGTAATAGGTAGAGCTTCGTGGAGATGCTTCCTGCCCCCTCCCTGCCTGCTCCCTGTCCCCCCAGGCCTGCTCCCTACCCGAATTGTGCTACTTAATTATCTTGGCTGATAGAGATAAATGGCAATCGTTCAGCTCATGAATGAGTGAAAAGAGAAATTGCGGGTGAGTCACCCCAGGACTTCTTCCCAACCTTGCTGGAGCCGGAGCTGTGTTTTTCATGATTCTGTGCTTCGCAGGGACTCTAATTTCCCCTGTTGGCGACCATTACGGCGCTTTATATAGAACAGTAAAGCAACATGGCACATTAACCTTTGCGAACGACACAGTCAGACGGTGCCTTCGTCAGCGGCAGGCTCTGATGCAAACAGGGGAGAAAGACGCAGCTTTGGGACAGATTGCTTTGTACAGATCACAACCCCTCCCACCCTCCCGGCCCTGGGGACATGATGGCAGAGTCATAGACAATGGCAGCTTTGTCCCTACCTCCTGGAGGTGGGGAGAGGGAAACAGAAGGCTGCTTTAGAGCAGGCCATGGGCAACTGACACTTCTCACGGCCTCTGCTGCTGCCACCTGCCCTGAGCCACTGCACCCTCCTTGGATGGCTGCACCAGCTTTGCTACTGGGCCGCCCACTTCTACTGCGGCCCACACTCTGTTTCTGAATTGGCAGCCAGAGCGATGCTTTGAAAACAGAAGTTAGATGAATGCCAGTGCTCCGGAACGCCCTCTCAGGCCCTACATCTCTCTCCAAGTGGAAGACGAAGTCCACTGCAGGAGGGCCCAGGTCATCTGCCCTGGTTTTCGCTTCCCTTCCCCTGTGCTGGCCTCGCTGCCTGGCAGGGCCTTTGCACTGGAGGTCCCCCTGCCGACAGTTCCCATCACCGATTTCTGCACTACCCCTTCTCTCACCGCCTCCAGATCCTTGTTCAGCTGCTATCTTCTTAGTGGGGCCTTTCCTAACACCTTATCTAAACCTGCAGACGTATGCCCCACACTCCTTTCCTCTTTGCCAGCAAGGATCGACACCTAATTTCTTTTTTTTTTTTTTTTTTGAGAGGCAGAGAGACAGCCACACAGAGAAAGAGCCGATCCTCTGGTTCTTTCCCCAAATGCCAACAATGACCAAGGCTGGGCTGGGGCCAAGGCCAGGAGTAGGGGACTCAATCTGGGTCTCCCATGTGGGTGGCAGGGACCCAGATACTTGAGCCGTCACCGTTGCCTCCCAGGATCCACATTAGCAGGAAGCTGGAGTCAGAAGCCAGATACCCTGATGTGAGATGTGTCTTAACCAGCACTTTTACTGCTAGCCCAATTTTTAATTTAAAGCAAACAGTTTACCCATGATCTTGAAGTCACCAGTTTTTCATAGTTTATTTATCATTTACTTTAAAACAAATAAATGATACATGTACTATTATTATTGGTATGATTTTCCACTCATCTCCTCCAAGTACAAACACAGTTCATGAAGTCGGGGGAGTTTCCTCTGTGTTGCTCCTTGCTCTTGGAATGCTATCCTCAGGTCAGAGCTTCTCAAACCTTCATGCCCAGGAATCACCTGAGGACCTTTAAATGCTGTAGATTCTAATAGCGGTAGCTTTGGGATGAGGCATGAGAATTTGCATCCCCAACAAGCTCTCAGGTGATGCTGCAGGCCTGTGGCCCACACCCAGAACAGCAAGGTTACTGACCACGTGGCTCCATATCTAGAGTTTTCCCCCTCAAAGCCAAGTTCAAAAACCCAGGGCTGGGGGCCAGCACTGTGGCATAGCAGATAAAGCCACTGCCAGTGATGTCTGCACCCCATGCAGGTGCTGGGTTGTGTCCTGGCTGCTCCACTTCCAATCCAGCTCTCTGCTAACGTGCCTGTGTGTGAAAAGCAATGGAAGATGGCCCAAACTCTTGGGCCCCTGCCATCCATGTGGGAGACGTGGATGAAGCTCCTGGCTGTGAACCAGCAGATAGAAGATCTCTGTGCCTGTTTCTTCCTCTCTTTCTATAACGCTGACTTTCAAATAAATAAATAAATCTTCAACAAAACAAAACAAAGCAAAAAACCAGGGCTGGGCTGATGGTGTCAGAGTCATAGGGGAAGAGGCTGAACTCACAGATTTCCTGGGTGACTACCTCAGACTGACATTTGAAAGTGCAGTAGGCATTTGACCTCGTAGTTAAGATGCCCACATCCCCACACTGGAGTACTTGGGTTTGATACTTGGCTCCAGCTCCTGACTCCAGCTTCCTGGGAGGCAGCATGTGATGGGCTGAATAATTGGGTTTCTGCCACCCACAGAGGATATCTGCATTGTGGTCACAGCTCCTGGCTTCAGCTTCACCCCAATCTGGCTGTTGCAGGTATTTGGGGAGTAAACCAGTGGATGGGAGCTCTTTTGCTCTCTCTTTTTGTTTGTCTCCCTCTCAAAAAAAAGTTGGGCCCAGGAATGTTGTTTTTATAAAGTGCACCAGGTGATTTGAATGTGCAGCCAGGATAGAAAGCACTGATGGAGAGAAATTAAGAATTTCTTGCATGTGCAAATGTGAATTTGATTTTGCCAAATTGTCATCTAGTGAGTACAAAATGAAAATTGGCATCTCAATCGAAAATCAAAAAACTCCCTTCTTCCTCATTTGCATCATTTGGTTGGCCTCCAAAAGTTTAATGATTTCAACAGAGAAAAAAAGAAAAATCGTGTATAATCATCTTAGAATACCCCCATTCATCTATTTAAAATTCTCTTTAATATTATGAAAATAACATGGTAAACAATTCAAACAGTGAAAATGTATGTAATGAAAAGCAAGCTTTTCCTCCATCCTACATGTCCAGTCTCATTCGTTGCAGGAAACTGTTGTCTCACGAATCTTTCAAGAAAATGCCTAAACAGACACACACTCTACAATAAAAGGGAAATGTGATAAAAAGTCTTTTAGATTTGGCTTTAGGAAAATCACTGTTTGTCTCGGTTGGCCACGTATGGGGTACTGTACTTCTCCCTGTGATCTCTCATGCCGCATGCCCCTGGCACTCCTGCCATTGAGAAGTATGATTTGTGGTCCTTTCCGCTGAGTCTGGGCATACTGATGACTGTGTTGGAAGTGACACCTCTGGAGGTGCCTTCTTCCCAAAGCCGACCACGCTGGTATGAGGAAGCATTGTGGTCACGTGAGAAGCCATGCTTAGGTTTTCTGGCCACCAGCCGTAGGTGAAGTCCCAGACTACAGACATTGTCAGTCTCCAGAAAAGCGAGGGAGGGAGACTCAGATGGTTCCAGCCTCCGGTCTGTGGGCCACTCCAGCAGGAAGCAGAGAAACCTGCCCTGATTGTCTTTGAGTGCCGCACAGTGGGAGTCCCAGGGGGGTGTGTAACCCGAGGGTCTTCCACGTGTCCTCTTGAGTCCATCAGTCTGTATTAGACTAGGCTAGGCAGTGCGGCAACAGCTAATGTGTGATATCTTACACATTCACACCATAATGCTTGCTTTTCCCCCATTGAGGGTCAGGTGGCCCTCCTCTGTACTCTGACCCCGGGATCCAGTTTCCTCCCATGGACCAAAACTTCCTTGAAATTCAGCTTCCTCTTCACTTAACTGATCTATAAGTGAACAAAGACAACATGGGGATTCCACAGGAATTTGCATGGCTTGGCCTCAAATGAGCTGCATCCCTTCTACCTGTAAACGTATGACCCCATCCTAACTGCAAGGGAGTCTGGGAAATGTAGTCTTAAGTACCTGGGTTGAAGAGAGAGAGACTGTGGGCATCTCATCAGTTTCTACCACACAGTGCCTCAGTTTCCTCTCTGTATGGGGGTAACAACACCAACCTTACCAGGTTGCCATGTGGCTCAAAATGGGAGACAGCATCTTGTCTCTGAAGAGGTTGGAAGGACTGTACACATTTTAGGTACATGCACTGCTTAACAGTGTTTAAGTCAACAAAACAATTGCATGTGTGATGGTGAGCCCCTAAGATTAAAATGGAGCTGAGGGTGGTTCCATAAAATTATAAATGGAGCTGAAGACTCCCTATTGCCTGATAGTTTTACTGTGCGCTTCCTCTGTTAGATGTGTTTAGACACACCAGTACTGATCATTGTGGTACAGTTGCCTTCAGTATTCAGTACCATCTCACCTACAGGTTTGTAACCATGGAGTAGTAGGCTCTACCGTTTAGCCTAGGTGCACAGTAGGCTGTACTATTCATGTTTGTCGTGTTAAGTACACTCTGTGGTGCTCACACAGTGACAAAATCACGTCTTGATGCATTTTTTCGGGACATAATCCTGTTTTTAAGCAATGTGTGAGTATACTAGGATGTTTTTCATTAGCGAGAGATCCCTGAGATGGTAGAGACTTGTCATCATCAGTCCAGGGTCCCCATGAATGATGAGTGATGACAGTCCATTGCCCTGCCTCTAGGGTCCCCTAAATCTAACCACTGCTCTCCAGCCAAAGGCTGTTTCTTCCCTGGTGGGGAGAACCACATGCCACAGAAGCATCCCACCTTCACATTCTCCAGGGTCAGGGGAAAGAGTCACAGGACACAGCTGGTCCCTCACCAGGCACCGCACAAATGGGACACTGGCAGCGATGCACTTGATCTTTCTCTCCAGCTTTGTGCTATCCTGGTGGCTACCCAGGCTCTGTTTCCATGGCAGCATTTGCCTTTCGTACCAGTGAGAGCAAGAGCAAGCGTTGAGTGAAAGGAGTGGAAAATAAAGAATGGCAACGTTTTCCACCCTGGCACTCAGTCCACGAGGCTTCCTTAGCCATTTCCTCAGTAAGAGGCTTAAGCTCTGGGGAGCCTTAGTTTTTTCACCCGTAAAATGGGGTTTGACTGTGCTATCTGAGCTGCCTGGCGTAAGCACTGGTAGACAGATCAGATAAGGAACTGCTTCGAACGGGCCTTATAAACCATCCTGTACAGAGGTGGTAGGGCCGCTGGTTTCTTTTACTACTGCTTCAGAAGCACTGTTGTTGTACAACTCTGAAAAATCTCACCATTTTCCAGATTGCAAAGTTCCTGTATAAAACTTGGAAAATACGGGGAAGCATTGTTTTAACTTCTGATTATTGAGTAATGTCTACCGCAAACTGACTGACCCTCATGGATGGGTGGACAGCAGACGGCTGGGCAGGTCTATTAGACTTATTAGGCCACTTGCTTTATTGATCTGTTTTCCAAACAATTCTCTTAGCATTTCACGACATGCATGAGGTGTCTTAACAATGTTCTTTTCCTTTGACTCTGTAAATTTTCTCTTAAGAATCTTTTCTCAGGATATATAAGGGTACTTTAAAAAGTTCATGGAAAATGGAATTAAAAGACAAATTTTGAAATCTGTGCAGAGTTTTTACATCATATGCATTTTCCACGAGTATTTTGACATATTCATAATCCTAAATGCAGCCCAGATTTATGGCTAAATACCCAAAAGAAGGCCATTTCAGAGCTATTTATAAAAGTAAGAAGTTGGAAATGTAAATTGCTGACATTAAGATTTCAGGCAGGTAAGTCACGGAGTGTTCATGCCATGGAATATTATGTGACTTCTAAGAATAATGTTTATGTTATACTTTAACGACATGGAAAGCTGTTTAATACAAAAATGTTCATGGGATAGTGAATGCTGACCACAGTTTCATCTCAACTGTGTTCAACTTGCATAGAATGACAGGAAAGAAATAGGGCGACATTAACTCTCTTGGCTCTGGGTGGTAGAACTGTGAGAAATTTTTCTGTGTATTTCCCTCCTTGCTTTTGTGTACTTTTAAAAATTTCTACATGGAAAAAATACAAAGTAAATACTGAACATGAAGCACAAAACCTTTTAAATCTCCTCCTCAACCCGAAACTCTCTGCCTCTGCTCTATTTGTCTCACTTGTTCTTTTGCTTTTTCTTAAAAATGCTTACGTTGCCTTTAGCACTATACATATTAGTGAAATTCATTGCAAAATATGTGAAAACTGGAAACTCCCATTCAATAAACCTTCCTGTGCCAAGGAATCTCCAAAAGAACCCAGGGGAAAGCGATTCCTGTACTTAATTCCCACCTTCGGTCACAGGTCGGAGAACACAGTTGGATAGTTTTCTTGATGCTAAGCATATCTTTTGCAAACCAGATTAAGACAAGAACAATTATTGTGGATCCAATTACAGCTGTAGCCTTCTAGGGATGAACTGCCATGAAGAATCAGATCAGGGTAGAGGGTACAAGTTAGCTGATGATGCAAACAGATTGGGTTTCCTTCAGAACTTGGCAGTCCCTGTTGAGGCTCAGGGCGGTTTTAGGTAAGTGGAGACTGAGTATCCTTTTGAGGAGTTTGGGAGATAGTCAATGAAATCAACCTACATCCAGGATTTCCAAGCATCATCGTAATGGGAACCCCCACAGGGGACAGGGCTCCTAGGATCATCTTGTCTATCTTATCCATTCTTGCTGGTTACCCCCAAAGCTCTCTGAACATCGTCGTGTGGAGCTGTTTCTGAGTTGAAGTGATTAAAGTCTGATGTGTATTAAACATCATTCAATTTACCTACTTATGTCAGAAATGAAGGCTAGGGTATTATTTTTTCCAAATATGAGTATTGCATGAGCATTTGCAGAACTCACTGGGATCCTATAGATATTTATGAGTCAAATATAGACTTATTTCATTAATGTTTGCTTTGAAACTGAAAATACTTGGGGGATAGATTCAGTGAACGCTGTGGTGTTTGCCGATTCCGGGAATCTCAGAGACATCCATTGAAGCTGAGCTCACTAGGTTACCCTCTGATCTTTTTTATTTATTTATTTTTTGACAGGCAGAGTTAGACAGTGAGAGGGAGAGACAGAGAGAAAGGTCTTCCTTCCATTGGTTCACCTCCCAAATGGCCGCTATAGCTGGTGTGCTGCGCCGATCTGAAGCCAGGAGCCAGGTGCAGGGCCCAAGCACTTGGGCCATCCTCCACTGCACTCCCGGGCCACAGCAGAGAGCTGGCCTGGAAGAGGGGCAACTGGGACAGAATCTGGCGCCCTAACCAGGACCAGCACCCGGGGTGTCGGCGCCGCAGGCAGAGGATTAGCTAAGTGAGCCTCGGCACCAGCCCCCTCTGATCTTTTCTAATGCCTGACTCCAGTCCATATATCAAGTAGGGCTGGTGCTTTAGTCTCTCATGTAGCCTTGAACTTCTCTGGAGATAGGAGTGTTTGTCAAGTAGAATGTTACATCTGGGATAGTCTACCTTTGACACTCAACTGCATTTTGCTTGCACTGATAATAAGCCTCATTTCCTGGCATCTTTCAGAGTGTGGTTCCTGACTCAGAGCTTTGGCAGCTCTCCTCTGCTCTTCTCAGCTCCCCTCCTCTTCCTGGGCTCATTTGCGAATCTACCTTGTTGTCTGTCTGTCCAGATCTGCCCTTTTTGTCTTGTTTGATGCCCAGAGCCTTTACCTGTAAGTTATTATGACAGGTTCTGCCATGTTTCCTGTCAAAAGTCCTGATTTGTACCCCTGCACCCTCAAAGACCAGAAAACTGACTCTGCCCATTCAGGACCCCTGCCATCTATTACAGTCTTGCCATTCAACCTGAGTTTAGGCTTTTTTGGTACCAATCACTTTTCAGTCTAACCCACCTGCGATTCCTTTCTGGTGGGAGGGTCCACGGAATGGGCACCACATCTGCTGTTGTTTTTATGATCCCCAGATTTCAGCTGCTTTTCTGAAGTTCTGACCTAGCCCCAGGACAGTGGCAGGGAGATACTTTCTCCTAGGGAAAAAAGTGTTCTGGAGAAGAAGCCCTTTAGGTGACTCGATTCCACTCGGTAACTAACTCAGGTGGCTGCTACCTAGAAGCAGGTGCAAGTTGAAGTGTGGACCTCCGGGGAGCCCTCCCAGT
Organism: Oryctolagus cuniculus; assembly: GCF_964237555.1. Classification (NCBI taxonomy): domain Eukaryota; kingdom Metazoa; phylum Chordata; class Mammalia; order Lagomorpha; family Leporidae; genus Oryctolagus; species Oryctolagus cuniculus. Next base: position 43,634,673 of record NC_091442.1, read on the forward strand.
GATCCCAGCCTGTATGCACTCCAGGTGAGCATGATGGAAACAAAATCCAGAAAAAAGAAAAAAAAAACCAAAATCCAGAAAAAAAGCTATTCTCTCACGAAAGGCAGGTCATTGAGGAAAGTAAAACCAAATAACAAGGACAATATTGCAGCTTCTGATGATGGCGCTGATACTTGTCAAAATAGCTTTACCAATGTCAGGAGATTTCATGGTTTGCTGTGAGACACGTGTTCCTTCGGAAACAGAAAAATGCTGCTTGATGCTACTTGATTCTCCAAGAAGAATATCCTCTACACATACAGTAACTAGATCACAGAGACAGATCTTGTCCTCTCCAAAGTAACCTTCTTTTTGCATACTTCTCACCCACATTTCTGGCCTGAATGAGGAGAAACATAGGCCTTCTCTTTAATAGTATAATTGAGGAAAGACCAACTTTTTTTTTAAGATCTTATTTATTTTATTTGAGTGGTGGAGTTATAGACAGTGAGAGGGAGATACAGAGAGAGAGGTCTTCCTTCCATTGGTTCACTCCCCAAATGGCTGCAACAGCCAGAGCTGTGTCAATCCAAAGCCAGGAGCCAGGAGCTTCTTCCAGGTCTCTCATGTGGGTGCAGGGGCCCAAGGACTTGGGACATCTTCTACTGCTTTCCCAGGCCATAGCAGAGAACTGGATCAGAAGTGGAGCAGGGGGCGGAGCCAAGATGGCGGAATAGTGAGGGCGCACACTGATAGTCCGGGAAAAGATAGTTTAATAAAAGTGGAGTTACTGTAGCCTCAGGAAAAGGCTCAGGAAAAAATTGCAGAGGAAACTCTTCCGGATCTAGTGGATGTGACACGGAGGACCTACGGGGAGAGCAAGGTCACCCACTGCGTGGAAGCCCAGCTGCAGAGTCTGCGTGCCAGCGCTGGAAGGGGAGGTGAGACAAAAACCTTGGTAACCCGAGACATTGGCAGGGAAACTCAGAAAGAGCCTAGAGGGAAAGAGGCCTGAAGCCCCACTGGGGAAAGTTCACCAGGCTGACTGGAGGAGAGAAAAAAATGAATAAATAAGGGGAACCGGCACGGACACTAGCCTCTTTCTCCACTCACCTTACAAAGCTGAGCAAGACAAAGAGCAGGCGCCATTTTACGTATGTAAAGCAGCGCCCACCATTAGCCAAGCAGAAAAACCTGACTCTGGTGGGGAGAAATAACAGGAGGTTAGGACCTAGTGAAAGTGTGGAGCTTACGAACTGAGACTGTGAATATCTGAAGGGGGGGGGGGCGAGAGAACTCACTGAGTACACAAACTCGGTAACCTTGGCAACCCGGTGAGAGAGTGTGGAGAAATTTGAGACCACACTGAGGGCTGCATAAACTCTTTGTGTGGTCCCAGGGGTAAAGCAGATGAATACCCACAGGGGCCAGATTTCATACATCAACTACCCTCAATTCCACTCAGCTGTGTGGAATTACTTCCCAACTGAGTCAAAAAAAAAAAAAAAGAGAGAGAGAGAGAGAGAGAGAGAGAGAAAGAGCGAGCGAGCGAGAGAACAATCTGGGTAAGTCACCTTTGGCACACTCTTAACCCTGAAGAACCAAACAGAGCTCTCTGGCAAAACCCATCACAGCCTCTAAGCATCCATCAAAAGCAGACAGTCCACTTAATCTAGAGTCATAGTATAATGAGAAAAAGCACCACAGTGAAGAAACCAAAGAATATCTCCACAATGTCAAACAAACACAGAAACCGAGGTAACAAGAACAAGGAAGACACTATGATGCCCCCAAATGAAAAAGACACCCCAATTCAAGATTATGAAGATGATGAGATAGAAGAAATGCAAGAAGCGGATCTCAAAAAATTGATAAGAACATTAAGAAGTTCTCAAAAACAAATTCTTGAACTACAGAAATCCTTAATGGACAAGATAGAAAATCTCTCTCGCGAAAATGAAATATTAAGGAGGAATCAAATTGAAATGAAACAACTAGTAGAACATGAAACTGTGATAGTGATGAGAAATCATAATGAAATGAAGAATTCAATTGATCAAATGACAAACACATTAGAGAGCCTTAAAAACAGAATGAGTGAAGCAGAAGAGAGAATATCGGACTTAGAAGACAGAGAACAGGAATTAAGCCAGTCCCAAAGGGATAAATATCATATGTTCTCCCTGATCAGTGACAACTAACTGAGCACCAAAGGGGAAACCTGTTGAAGTGAAATGGACACTATGAGAAACAGTGACTTGATCAGCTCTTGTCCTGACTGTTGATGTACAATGTAATACTTTATCCATTTTAGTATTTTTTTTTTTTGTTCTAGTACTATTGGTTGAACTCTGTAATTAACACACTATTATTCTTAGGTGTTTAAATTTTAACTGAAAAGTGATCCCTGTTAAATATAAGAGTGGGAATAAGAGAGGGAGGAGATGTACAATTTGGGACATGCTCAATTAGACTTGCCCCAAATGGTAGAGTTAGAAACGTGCCAGGGGATTCCAATACAATCCCATCAAGATGGCATGTACCAATGCCATCTCACTAGTCCAAGTGATCAACTTCAGTTCACAATTGATCACACTGATAGATCTAAGAGTCAAAAGGATCACACAAACAAGACTAGTGTCTGCTAATACTAACTGATAGAATCAAAAAGGGAGAGAATGATCCGACATGGGAAGTGGGATACACAGCAGACTCATAGAATGGCAGATGTCCTAAATAGCACTCTGGCCTCAGAATCAGCCCTTAAGGCATTTGGATCTAGCTGAAGAGCCCATAAGAGTATTTCAGGCATGGAAAGCCAAGACACTCTGGGGAAAAAAAGACCTAAATGAAAGATCTCTGCGAGTGAGATCCCAGTGGAAAGAATGGGGCCATCAAAGAAGGAGGTACATTTCTCTGAAGAGAGGAGAGAACTTCCACTTTGACTATGACCCTGTTGAAAACGATCGAAGTCGACGAACCCAAAAGGCTTCCATAGCCTTGGCAACTCATGACTAGAGCATAGGGAGATTACTGATGCCATAAACAAGAGTGTCAAAATTGTTAAGTCAACAACAGGAGTCACTGTGTACTTACTTCTCATGTGGAATCTGTCCTTAATGTGTTGTCCAATGTGAAGTAATGCTATAACTAGTACTGAAACAGTATTTTTACACTTTGTGTTTCTGTGTGGGTGCAAACTGATGAAATCTTTACTTAATATATACTGAATCAATCTTCTGTATATAAAGATAATTGAAAATGAATCTTGATGTGAATGGAATGGGAGAGGGAGAGGGAGATGGGAGGGGTGCGAGTGGGAGGGAAATTATGGGGGGGGGAAGCCAATGTAATACATAAACTATACTTTGGAAATTTATATTTACTAAATAAAAAATAAATAAATAAATAAAATTAAAATAAAAAAAAGAAGTGGAGCAGCCGGAACTTGAACTGGTGCCGATATGGGATGCTGGCACTGCAGGTGGAGGGTTAACCTACTGCACCTTAGCGCAGGACCCGAAAAGACCAACTTTCAACAACACTCTTCTCAAGGCTTCTGGATCTCAAAATGGAAATACCTACTTAAAGGAGCTGCAGGTTAGGTCATGTGACTATGAGGCACAGTCATGTAGATTGGGGTGTTATGCAGAGGGTGCCTTCTTCTTAGGCCCTGGTTGTTTGCTATCCCAGACCCCAAGTGGAAGATGGGAGGTTCGTGGGTAGATTCCAGAAAGGTCCATGGATGTCTAGGGATTGTAATTGCATATTTGTATGGCTGTCCCTTTTTCCCCACCCTGGGAATAGAGTCCATGGCTTTTATGAGATTCTCAAAAATGCTTTTGTATCAAGGCATCTTAGTCCCATTAACTCTCCCACACCCATGGACATCCTAACTCTCCAAATTCAAGAGACTGAAAGCAAGAGATGATGGATAGAAACCCTCCAGCTACCTGCCTTGGGTGACGGATGCCTAAGAATGAGCATGTCTTTTAAAGTGGACCAAACCACACTGATAACCAGCTTATAACACAGCTCTCCTAGAAGTGTATCCCAGTATTTGGGATCAGGATTTATTGCAGGATCAACCTCTTCCTGGTTCTGGTCAAGGTTCCACAAGAGCCAGAGTTCCTCATTCTGTGCTCCAAAACAGGAAACATTTTGTTTAAAACTCTCAGATCTTTGCTTCCTGGATCACAGTTGAATTGGGATTTTTAGATTGTTGAGCAAAATTTTTGTCTTTTTAGCCACTTAGTTGGGGATAGGTTTAACCCTAATCTCTTATGTTCTCAGAAGGTTGAGACAATTATTATTGTGGAAACAATATCATGTATGTCCATCTCTAGGGATAGCTGTGAATATAAAATGACACATTTGCTTCATTCCTCCCAGGAAATGACTTAGCATCTTTGCTAGCAAATACGGTTCATGGTTAATTGGCAGAAACACAGAAATAATGAGTTTGTGGATTCCAAAGAGTTCATATTGGGTTGTTGGATGATTATAGCAAAACTCCCTGGTTCCAGCTTGATTGATCACCTGTTGATAAAGTAATAGTCTTTTTTTAAAAAAGATTTTATTTAGTTATTTGAGAGGTAGAGTTACAGTGAGAGGGAGAGAGGGAGAGAGTTACAGTGAGAGGGAGGTAAGTTTTACCTGGGAAAGTACTCCAAACGAGAGGTTCTCAGAATGACTGTCAGATATTTTGCATCCCCTCCATTTGTGCAGGGTGGGTTGGAAACCTGTGGACTTTTAGAGAAAGATATTATATATTGTTTTGCTAAACTTTATTGAAATAAAGAACCATTGAAATACAAGAGAGAGAGAGAGAGAGAGAGAGAGAGAGAGAGAGATCTTCCTTCATTGGTTTACTCCTCAGAGGGTACAATAGCTGGAGCTGTGCTGATCTGAAGCCAAGAGCCAGGAGCTTCTTCTGGGTCTCCCACAAGGGTGCAGGGGCACAATCACTTGGTCCATCCTCTTCTGCTTTCCCAGGCCATAGCAGAGAGCTGGATTGGAAGAGGAGCAGCCAGGACTAAACCCAGTGCCCTATTGCACCACAGTGCCAGCCCCAGATAATAGTCTTGATGTCCCATAGAAAGAGTATTGCTCTTGAAACGGAGAGGCCGGAGTTCTGGTGCTACCGTGGGTAGCCACTAGGTGTGGAAATGTAGGTGAATTACCTGGTCAGGCTCGAGGCAGTCTGGGTTCTCACCTGTAGGAAGGGGGTTTCTGAGGGCAGCTTTGACTTCTGTGAATCTACCTACTGATTGTACAACTTTGGGTGACTCTGAAAAAACCTTGGAGAAGACACAAGGCCTTAAATATTGGCAAAAGGAGCAAGGAACAGGACAGCCGTATTCTAGAAAGGGGTTGCACTAACAGATTTCAGGGAGTGGTTGATGCAAAAAGTGTTGGGGGGGGCGAGTGTTTGGCACAGTGGTTTAAAGACTCCGCTCTGGACTCATGCCACCATCAAAGAGCAAGTTCTGGCTCTGCTTTGGATCCAGCTTCCTGCCAGTGTATACCCTGGAAGGAGGCGGCAGGTGATGGCTCAAGCACTTGGGCTTCGCCACCCATGGGGGAGACCTGGGTTGAATTCCTAGCTCTGGGACTTGGCCTGACCCCGCCCTGGCTGGTGTTGGTATTTGGGAACTAAACCAACAAATCGGAGATCTCTGCCTGTTTCTGCCTTTCAAATAAATAAACATAATAAAAAATTTAAAAACATGAACCCCAAGCAAAGATCCTAGAACTTTTAAAATGTATTTAAATTTTTAAATTTTAAATTTTTATTTTTTTGAAAGATAGATCGATCTTCCATCTGTTGGTTCATTCCCCCAAATGATTGCAATAGCCAGGGCTGGGCCAGGCCTAAGCCAGGCCTAAGCCAGAAGTCAGGAGCGTTTTCCAGGTCTCTCATGTGGGTGTAGGAGCCCAAGCACTTGGGCCATCTTCTACTGCTTTCCCAGGCACATTATCAGGGAGCTGGATTGGAAGTGGAGTAGCCAGGACTCATACTGGTGCCTGTATTGGCTGCCAGCACCACAAGTGATGGCTTAACCTGCTGTGCCACAATGCCAGCCCCATTACTAAATTTTAAAAATAAAAATATTAGGATGATGATGGTATTACTTCACTACCTGAGATATTCAGGTGGGCAGTTCTGAACTTATCAAATGCTTGTTTAAAGGCCCGTGTACTTTGACTCCACCCAGGAAGGCAAACTTGAACTGATCTGCAGAAACAAGAAAGAATTATAAGCACATTTATTAATTAGAGTCCCATTTTCACTTCTACCCTCACCCCCTTCTGCCATTGTACTCTCTCCCTTATTCATGGCAGTGAGCTGACAGTCATGCATTAGACAACCATGAAACAAAGTGTAGGTTTGTATTTCTCATGAGGATTCAGATTTACCCAGTGTCTGCCCTAGAGACAGTATATAAGATCTAGAGTTATAGAAATATATTTTTCTCAGTTCTACATTGGGGTCTGAACAATGGACAAGTGAAGTGACCTTCACCTTCGAACATTGGTCTGTAGTTTATGTAACCCACACCTAGTTCTGCCAATGATATGCCTACCCCTCCCAGTTCTCACTGGAGAATTTCTTATTTGCAGAACCGAAGCAACCGAGGGCCCATGGTGGTGTGGCCAAAGCTGAGTGTCTCCGCCTGCATTATTTGTTAGCAAACTCAGGTTGGAGCTCCAAAAATGTTTTCAGTGGATGAGATTTATAGTGACCACATTAAAACAGTGATCTGGGGTTAGCCCTGTGGTGTAGTGGGTTAAGCTGCCGCCTGCAGTGCCAGCATCCCCTGTGGGTGCCAGTTCAAGTCCTAGCTGCACCACTTCTGATCCAGCTCTCTGCTAATGCCCCTGGAAAAGCAGCAGAAGATGGCCTGAGTCCTTGGGCCCCTGTACTCATGTGGGAGACCTGGGAGATGCTCCTGGCTCCTGGCTTCTGCCTGGCCCAGCCTTGGCTGTTGCAGCCATTTAGGGAGTGAACCAGCGGATGGAAGATTTCTCTCTCTGTATAATAAAGCACTCTAGATATTTCCCAGTAAAGGAGAGCAGAGCACAGACACTTATGGAGACGACCAGGTGAAAATAAAGCTGTCACTTCATCCCACATGTATGGATGTTTTTGCATAGGCCCAGCTGGTGACCTTAGAAGTTCTTGGCTAGAAAGGTGATTATTTCAAAATGTTTCTTTTTGAAGTAATATCCAGCAGATATCATCACCAAGCACGAGTGTGGTGCTAAGGTTGACACCAATGCAGATCACACACAGATTACATGGAAGGTACGTTCGTCAGTAGCCAGTGCACATGGTGATACAAGTCGGGGTATTTGAGGAGAGCCAGTGGTGGGAACTGCCAGCCATGCCCAGGAAACTGCAAGCTTACCTTGGTTGGAAACCAGGCTAAAAGGCAGCTCAGGATGTTTCTGTCATCACAGACTGGGACAAGGCTCCCCTCTGAAGGCCGTCCTGCTGGCTATTGGCTCACATGCAGCTTTGGAGTTGTTAGAAGTCCCTAGTGGCCAGGAGATTCCTAGGGTGGGGGACGGGGCGGGGGAGTGTATCCTAGTTGGGTTGTCTTTTGAAACTTTTGGCGTATTTATTGAACATCTCCTGTATATAAACGCTTTGCAAGGCATTACAAGAGATGCTGGGAAGAATTGCTTTGAAAGGTCTTGAAGCGTCGAAGCAATTATAAATATCTTGAAAGAGGTCCAAGAAAAGTGAAAATAGATGCTGAAGAGGCATTTGATGAATGTCAATATCTACTTCTGATAAAACTCCTTGAACTGGCAGGAGATGGATGGATCCTTAATGTGACAAAGATGGTTATAGGGGATACTTACTGTTCAGGGTCACTCAGTGTCTGTTTTAAGTAAAAACATTTTTAAAAATTAATTAATTTAAGAGGCAGAGAACCACAGTGAAGGGGAAAAGAGAGAAAAAGAGAGAAAGAAAGAGAGAGAGAATGAGAATACACTTCCATCTACTATTTCATTATTCTGCAATGGATCACAGCAACCAGGAGCCAGGAACTCCATCTAGGTCTCCCACATGGGTGGCAAGAGTCCGATTACTTGAGCCATCACTTCTGGCTCCTAGGGTGCACGTTAGTGGGAATACTGGAATCAGTAGCCAGAGGTGGATATGGAGCCCCAGCACTCCAATATCAGAGATGGGCATCTTTTTGAAGATTTATTTAATTTAATTTATTTGAGAGAGAGAGAGAGAGAGAGAGAGGGAGGGAGGGGAGGAGGGAGAGGGGAACATGGTTGGGGGGAGGGGGAAAGACAAAGCTTCCGTCTGCTGGTTCACTTTGCAAACACCCACAACAGCTAGGGCTAGGTTAGGCTAAAGCCAGGAACCAGGAACTCCATCTGGATCTTGCACGTGAGTGGCAGGAACCCAAGTACTTGGGCCATAATCCGTGGATTGCCTCCCAGGTTCGTTGGCAGGAAGCTGGATTATAAGCACTGACTAACTGGGACTCAAACCAGGCACTCTGGTATGGGATGTGGGTGTCCCCAGCAGAGGCTCAACCTGCTGCACCAGGTGGGATCTTCATGGCTAGGCCGAACACCTGCCCTGACTCTGCCCATTTTCAAAGTGGCTTAAGTTAGACCTCACCACAAGTGACCTGTACAGGAATTGACAAGTGACTGCTCATTTGGGTCAGTGTGACACAAGGATATTTCTTCTGGCTCCTGGGAAAATATCCATCCGGAGGGAGATTCTCCATCTTCTCTGTGTGAACAGGAAAAGTTGTAGCCCTGAGAGGCCCCTGGCAGCCGCCTTGGGACCAGGAAGGGAGGCGGCCTCGGATTAAGGCTGAGGAGGGAGGGGACCAGCTGCAGCCAACCTTACTCTACACGCCAGTTTGACTTTATGCTGCTGGGAACAGCTGAGAGGTTGCTGACTGATTAACCCAACCTTAAAGGAAGACAAAATGTCACTTTCACCCGAGAAGGCTTGGAGACATTCTCCTTAAAGACAGAAACAAGAAAAGATGGCCAGGGCCCTTTCTGTAACCCAGTATTGTTCTACACGTTCTATCCCAATGCGGCGTGACAGATGACAGGGACTGTTTTTGGAACGGAAGACTCAGACATGACAATTTTCTTTACAAATCATGATTTTCTATTTGGAAAACTAATCAGCTGAAAATTAAACTATAATACAAAAGGTAAAAATTTGGCTGGAAATCAAATGTAGAAAAAATCTATAATTATCTTATGTATCAGTAATAGCCAGTTATAAAATATGATGTAACATGAGTTCATTCATAATTGAAACAAATAATAAATAGGACTCATATATTTTAAAATAACAGCATTTAACAAAGAGAAAACACTTCCAAAATATATTTGAATAATCCATAATGTTAGTGGGGGTGCAGACCTGCTCAGACACCACCATGCATCATCACAAAGATGATGTAATCATTTTGGAACACAGTGAATAGCAAAAGCTTTGAAGCGCAAAAACTCTTTGTTTCCTAACCTTTATTTGTCCAGAAATTTATCCTAAGGACATTACTAAAGATCTATTTGAAGACCTAGCTCCAAGGTTATTCACTGAAGTGTGTTTTAGACCAGTTGGAAGTAGCTGAAAAGCCACACTGAATGGGTTAGGTATATAGATTCTGTTGTACCACACACAATTATTGCAAAGATATTCCAAAGGGATGTTTGTTGGTTTGGAAAGATGTGCTGTATGTGGTAAAGAAAAGCCAACCTACTGAGCAGTGTGTGCAGGGTGGTCTCCCACGGAGTCTTGAGTGTTAGAGATCAGGGAGTGCCCAGGCTGGATGGTGCTGGTCCAGGGTCTCTGCTGTGCCCCAGGCTTGACTGGCATGGGAGGGTCTTTTTCCCAGCTCTTTGTGAGGCTGGGGGTGGAGACTTCAGTTCCCCACCATGTGGTGTCTCCATCAGGCTGGTAGAGTGACCTCCCATCACAACGAAGTTTCAGGGGAGAGGAATTCAGTAGGGGAGCTGGTCTTTTACAACCTAATCTCAGTAGTGGCATGTGACTACTTTGGCTGTGTGCTATTAGACACACAGACTAACTCTGGTATAATGTATACTGGGAGGACATTAGGGGCTGTCTTGGAGGCTATGGGAAGAGAAGAAAGAGGGTAGGACAGGGAGGGAGCCATGATGGTATGAGGGCAGAAATTTGAGGCACTCACAGGTAAATGCTGGATTGAACATGTGCAATTTGAGTGTCTTGCTGCCTACTGGGGAAACAGGAAGAGCCTATCTGAGAATGATGCCGTTCAACATGTATTGCCCAAGCAGAGGGATTTTCAGTTAATGTGAAGTTGTTTTTTTTTTTTCCCAATGAAAAGCAGGCCTGGGAGGAAGGACTGCAGCTTATGTACAAAAAAATCCACAGTTATTAATTTCTTTCTTTTTTTTAAGATTTATTTATTTGAAAGGCAGAGTTACAGAAAGGCAGAGGCAAAGAGAGAGAGAGAGAGAGAGAAAGAAAGAGAGGTCTTCCATCCACTGGGTCACTTCCCAGTTGGCCGCAACGGCCGGAGCTGCACCTCCGAAGCCAGGAGCCAGGAGCTTCTTCCGGGTCTCCCACGCAGGTGCAGGGGCCCAAGGCCTTGTGCCATCTCTGCTTTCCCGGGCCATAGCAGAGAGCTGGATCAGAAGTGGAGCAGCCAGGACTTAAACCAGTGCCCATAGGGGATGCTGGCACTACAGGTGGTAGCTTAACCTGCTATGCCACAGCGCCAGCCCCCATGGTTATTAATTTCTAAGAGGGTTCAAGTTCTGTCAGTAGGAGGAATAATTATTCTCATATAAATGCAAGTGCATGAGCTCTGCAGTCCAGCTTTCAAATGGGAAAAGAATGTTGGTCTTTGATAATTGAGAGGATACCACAGCAGGTGGAGAGAAACCAAACCAAATTTCAAGAACAGTGGTTTCCTCCTACCCTTCCCTCCTGCCCAATGGACCCATCCACAGGATCAGAGTTACCTCCTTTCCCATGAAAAGAGCGGAAGATTCCTTGGACATCAAGCCAAAGCTTGAAGTGACAGAGTCTAGAAGGTACAAAAGAATGGGAATGGGACTTTGTTATCTTTGGGGTCCCCGACAAATCTGAGGGCCCCACCAAGATGGAGAAGGGCTTAAGAAAGTCCACGAGAATAGCACAGGGAAGAGGGGGACAGACAGAAAGTGCAGGTGAACCCTCTTGGACTCCTGCTAGAGAGCCCTGTGTAACATAGCACGCAAGGTGGCCAGATAAAGATTTGTCTCGTCACCTGCCCACCTGGTTGCTTTGGGACACTTCCCTGAGTACCATGGAAAGAAAACATGCTGTAGATTTTCATCAAAATTCAGTGCGTGTTTGCTTGGAAACAGAAAGGACGCCAGGGAGCAGGCGGCCTAAAAGCCTGGTCATCTGACAAGCAGTGACCACCCTCTGTGGGTGACCAGGTGGAGATGTACCAACCCCAGGTGCGATGGTTTGGATTCTCGGCTCCTGCCGATGTTTAATACCCAGAGGCATAGGTTAATGGTCCCAGGAGGGTGGAGACCTGATCCAGTTACGATGTTTGGGGGGTTGGGGGGGTCGAAAGGGAGGTGCTTGGGTCACTGGGAGTGAGTCCTCAGCAGGTTCTTGTGCGAGCGTTGTTCTAACAGCTAGTCAGGCCCAGCCGTTCTCTGCTTCCTGCCTCACCCTGTGATTCTTCCTCCACCTCCGCCAGTCTCCACTCTCGCCAGATGCTAAACCAATGGGGCTGCCCAGTCTCAGCCTGGGAATCTCCAAAACTGTGAGCCAAAACAAACCTTCCTTCATCAGTTGCTTGTTATAGGCATTCAGTTGTAGTAAAGAGAAACTGACGGGCAGCATGGACACTGTGGGCCCAGGACGCAGGGCTCGTTCTACTGACCTCTGCACCTACCTCCACATCCCACAGAAGGCCCCGAGGGGTAGACAGGGATCCTGTGGCCCAGCTCATGCACACACATGCACACTCACAGACACACATGTGTTCAGAGACATGTGCTGGGCCTGAAAAATGGGGTGGTTTTATTTTATACAACCCACATAAAGTCCAAGGCTTCCAGTGGCCCAGTCTCATACTGTGTCACGTTTGAAGAAACAGAGTCCAATGGAAAAAAAAACTTAAAAATACATGCTTTTCCAACCTTTGCCAGTGTCACTCAAAGAACATTAAAGGGGCTCTCATTTCCTGCTGCTCTTCCTCATTGCTTCCTGCCCAGCAACTGCTCCCCAAGTCCCTGATCCCTCTTCATCTAAGGCCTCTGCTCTGCTTGTTTCCTGCTCTTCTCCTTTATAAAAACTTTATTTATTTTGGAAAGACAGATGATAATGATGATAGAGAGATAGATAATGGAGATTCCACCTGCTGGTTCAGTTCCCAAGTGCCCACAATGGCTGGGCTGATCCAGGCTGAACCAGGAAGCAGAACTCAATCCAGGTCTCCCACATGGGTGGCAGGGATCCAAACACTTGAGCCATCAGCTGCTGCCCCCAAGTGTGCATTTGCATCTTCCTCTTTTTCTTTCTTCTTGTCTCTCTGGAACTGTGTCCCACCACCTTTAATTCTTTTTTTTAAGATTTATTTATTTATTTGAAAGTCAGAGTTACACAGAGAGAAGGAGAGGTGGAGGTAGAGGTAGAGGTAGAGGTAGAGAGAGAGAGAGAGAGGTCTTCCATCTGATGGTTCACTCCCCAGTTGGAGGCAATGACCGGAGCTGCACCTATCCGAAGCCAGGAGCCAGGAGCTTCTTCCAGGTCTCTCACGTGGGTGCAGGGGCCCAAGGACTTGGGCCATCTTCTACTGCTTTCCCAGGCCATAGCAGAGAGCTGGATTGGAAGTGAAGCAGCCAGGACTTGAACTGGCGACCAAATAGGATGCTGGCACTGCAGGTAGCAGCTTAACCTGCTATGCCAGAGTGCCAGCCCCCATCTTTGTGGGGGAACATAAGCATTCAGTCTATAATAATATATAACATATACTACATATTACTTTTATGCTATATATATATATATGGTTTTATAATGATGACATTAATGTAACATTATTTAAAATAGAACATGGAGAGGCTGGTGTTGTGGCGTAGTGAGCTAAGCCTTCGCCTGTGGTGCCGGCATCCCATATGGGCGCTGGTTAATTTCCCAACTGCTCCTCTTCCAATCCAGTTCTCTGCTATGGCCTGGGAAAGCAGTGGAAGATGACCCAAGTCCTTGGGCCCCTGCATCCGCATGGGAGACCTGGAAGAAGCTCTTGGCTCCTGACTTCGGATCAGCCCAGCTCTGGCCATTGCAGCCATTTGGGGAGTGAACCAGTGGATAGAAGACATTTCTTTCTCTCTCTCCCTCTCTCTGTAATTCTACCTCTCAAACAAATAAAATCTTTTTTAAAATACAATAATATGTGGTATATAGCATATATTGTGCATAATATACTTATTATGCACTATTACATATAAAATGCTATATGGTTGTGTATGATCACTGTAAGAGCTATTATTATCATCAGTATCACGGTTATTGGAACCCATTTGATGCTGCAGATGCTGAGGTTAGTAGAGATGTAGTGAGAACAACATAGAATTTAAGAGCTTAGGTCACTAGGTAGACACAGAGAAATCAGGTTGTGAGTGTGTGTGTGTGTGTCCACGCATGCCCACACATGTGTACATTGGCAGCTGATGAATGTGGCTCTGAGCACAAACTCGTAGGAAGAGGTACTAAGGGCACTGTAAATCTCCTGGCCCCACCTGCTCATTTTGTGAATGAGGAGAGTGACGTCAGGGCTTCACCAAGCAGCTGAAGAGCACAAGGTCATTGGCAGATCCCCTGCCGCCTCCATTCTGGCACACGCCGGATTGGGGCACAGTCCCGAGAAGATGGTCAGCCAAGAGGTGAGGGCGTGGTCCTGGGGGAGGCTCATCCTTTCCCCCTGCCCTCCCACCTTTCTCCCCTCCTCTCCGTTCCTCTTTGACCCTTGGATATTCTGTCCTCTGAGCTGCAGTCATGCTGACTTGTGCTTCTGGGGTGTGGATGCGGAGGGACCAGAGAACGTTCAGAGATATTAGCAGACACACACATCAGTGTCAGACGAAAGTCTTGTCCTCGAACGTGAAAACAGGTGACTGACTCTGCTTCCAAGCGGGCCCTTTCCTGAGTGATTATCTCGTGGGGACAGATGGATTTGCTTAGGAGGAGGCACGTGGGACCCATGTGACTTCTCTGTGGAAGGCCCTTATGGAGGACCAAAACTAGTTCTCTGTGAGTTTTCCCCCTCATCTTGCCTTGAAGAAACAACGGTAATCTTAGGCCATTTCTGACTTGAGAGGTGCTGCGAGAGACATGATTCCAGACACCCCTGAGGATGTTGTCAGAATGAATCTAACCGCTGCCTGCCACCCCGCTAGGGGTCGTTGGGAGCCAAGGCTGAGATGGCTGCTGAGGGTGTAGACACCGTCTTAGCACTCTTCCCCACGCTGGGCACCTGGGACTTTCATGCTGCACAGGTGTGACCCGAGACTCCCACTGGAGCCACTCGCCTCCCCACTCTCCTGGCTGGACAGGCTCCATCCTGGTCCCTCAGTCTCAGTGAGAGGATATGGAGCAGGAGCGAGACCTGGCATGAAGACGGGGAGAACAAGGACCTGCCAGGGTTTGGGTCTAGGCTAGTTTTGGCCAGGGACTACTCTGAGGGTGACAGCCCCTGAAGTCCACATCGTTTCCACTGACACATCGAACAGTGGAGTGAGGGCATTGTGAGCGACAGTCCTCTCTGGCTGCAGCTCTTTCCTCTAAGGGGGGGGGATATGGGGGCACTGAACCTTGGCAGCAATTTCCAGTGTGGACACTTTATGAATCTGGAATTTTTAGATCTGGTCTGGAGGGAAGGGCTCACTGCCTGGGATCAAGCTCATGTGAGTCTCATGAAAGTATTAAACATTAGCTGTAGTTCATGTAAGTGACAGCTCCATTGCCCAACAAAATGCAATGGCAGGTTTTAAGAAGTCCTTGGAAATTATGTACCCCTTTAATAAAATTAAGCACAACTAAAAGAAAGCAACATTTATTTTGGAAATGCATGTGAATTAGGGCTGTAGACAACATAAGAAAGTAAATGTTGAACCTGCGGTGGTATTGATTGTGGAGAGGTAGGGCAGAGTATTGGGAGGAAGCACATGGGTAGATGTATAATATCATCAATATTTTGGGTCTTGTGTTCATGGTGTATTCAAAGGTGTTTATTGTGTTCATTAAAATAGGAATTATAAATTCAAATGTACAAGCCAATGACAAAGATGAGGTGCTGATGTACTCAGCACTTTTCCATAGATCAACTGTTGTTCTAGGTACTTTGTAAATTCCATAAACTCACTGAATTTTCTAAAGAATTCTGTAGAGTAGGATTAATATTATTTCAATTTCCATAAGGAAATGGAAGGGTAGAGAGGTCTAGTAACTATTGCAACATCACGCAGCAGTGCTGGGCTTCTAACGCAGGCTGTGCACTCCCAGAGTTACAGTGGATGTCTGTGTGTACTGGGGGACTGGTTTCTTTCTTTTTTAAAGATTTATTTATTTATTTGAAAGAGTTACACAGAGAGAGGTGAGGCAGAAAGAGAGGTGTCTTCCATCCGATGGTTCACTCCCCAACTGGCCTCAATGGCTGGAGCTGTGCCGATCCAAAGCCAGGAGTCAGGAGCTTCTTCCAGGTCTCCCATGTGGGTGCAGGGGCCCAAGCACTTGGGCCATCTTCCACTGCTTTCCCAGGCCATAGCAGAGAGCTGGATCAGAAGTGGAGCAGCCGGGTCTTGAACTGGCGCCCATATGGGATGCTGGTGCTTCAGGCCAGGGCTTTAACCCACTGCACCACAGCGCTGACCCCAGGACTGGTTTCTACAAGAAGCAGAGTCAAGTGTACAGGGAAGGAGGGCTGCTTGACCTGGGATGGGAGACAAAGCAGGTGGTTTTGTTCAGGGTAATATGTCCTTTGGGTCCTCTCTCCCGCTTCCCAGGTGAAATATCTGCACTTCAGCACAGTCTTCCTGGGATACAACAGTGGGGATTTGGCAGCATGATGGGGGTCGATCTGTTGACCGAGTCGCTCTTTGAGCTCCCTTCATGTCTCAGTGGTGAGGTGGCCACTGGTTAGATGGAGTTAGTGCTTCTTTGTTTTGCTTCAGGATTTGTCATATGTTGAGCACATATTGACTACTTGAATTAAATTGTAATGTCTCCTGCAACAGAAGTCAGTATTTGTTTAATAACAGATCAGGTGACTTAGTCCAGGAGGCGGATGGTCCATCCATGCACAGGAAGACTCATGGTGGTGGCTTCTGTTTCTTTCCACTCAGAGATTTTCAGAGAGTGGTCTCTAGACCTGCAATGCTAGAATCCCTTAGGGAACTGGCCGGCGCCGCAGCGCTCATTAGGCTAATCCTCCACCTTGCGGTGCCGGCACGCCGGGTTCTAGTCCCGGTCAGGGCACTGGATTCTGTCCCAGTTGCCCCTCTTCCAGGCCAGCTCTCTGCTGTGGCCAGGGAGTGCAGTGGAGGATGGCCCAAGTGCTTGGGCCCTGCACCCCATGGGAGACCAGGATAAGTACCTGGCTCCTGCCATCGGATCAGCGTGGTGCACCGGCCGCAGCGCACCGGCGCGGTGGCCATTGGAGGGTGAACCAACGGCAAAGGAAGACCTTTCTCTCTGTCTCTCTCTCTCTCACTGTCCACTCTGCCTGTCAAAAAAAAAAAATCCCTTAGGGAACTTTCCAGAAATGCAAATTCTGGGCCTTGTCTCAATTCCACTGAATCCTGAGCTCTGGTGTAGTGGCAGGCAGGGATGTGCGGGCAAAGTTTAATAGCTGGGTATCTGAGAAAAAAAGTATATATATTTATACACACAAGTTTATTGCTGAGTTACAAGGTGTGCAGCACACAATTTATAAATAATAATAAAATATTCAGTATTTGTTGCTATAAATTTTATATAGCTAATTGATTTTTACAGATGTTTTTTATTATTTTTGGCCAGATTCTTGTATCAGACACAAACTGCAGTTGCAATTGATGAATGAATGTAGTTTGGACATGAATGTTGATTGACGTTTCCATTTGTGTTAAAGAATAAGAAGAAAGTCAAACAAAGTGAAGTCGTATGTCAGAATGTCATTCATTTATCGATGATGAGCAGTTTCTTTGCTGAGTAAGATAATAGTTTTCAAATATTGGAAGATTTTTTTCTTTACCCCTCCCCTTTCACAACATAAAAGCCACAGGCTGACACACTTTCTTTTTTTCTTTTTTACAGGCAGAGTGGACAGTGAGAGAGAGAGACAGAGAGAAAGGTCTTCCTTTTGCCGTTGGTTCACCCTCCAATGGCCGCCGCGGCCGGCGCGCTGCGGCCAGCGCACCGCGCTGATCCAAAGCCAGGAGCCAGATGCTTCTCCTGGTCTCCCATGGGGTGCAGGGCCCAAGCACTTGGGCCATCCTCCACTGCACTCCCTGGCCACAGCAGAGAGCTGGCCTGGAAGAGGGGCAACCGGGACAGAATCCGGCGCCCCGACCGGGACTAGAACCCGGTATGCCGGCGCGGCAAAGCGGAGGATTAGCCTAGTGAGCCATGGCGCCGGCCATGACTTACTTTCTTAGACCACCTAGCCCAACAGTCTGTGTTTTAGCAAGCCTTCCGTGCGATTTTGATGATGCTGCATTTAAAAAACTATTTATTTTATTTGAAAGACATAGAGAGGGATGGAAAGAGATCTTTCATATGCTAATTCACTCCCCCAATGCCTGCAATAGCCAGGGCTGGGCTAGGTTGAGGCCAGGAACCTGATATTCAGTCTGGGTTTCCCATGTGGGTCAGGGACCCAAGTAGTTAAGCCGTCTTCTGTTGCCTTCCAGGATACATACTAGCAGGAAGCAGGATCAGGAGCAGAGCTGGGACTTGAACCAGGTAATCTATATGGGATGTGGGTGTCCCAAGCTGCAGCTTAACCACTCTGCCTGCACCGATGCTACATTAAAACTAAAATGATTTGTTTACTTGAGAGGTTGAGGTGGGGTGGGAGAGCCTATCTGCTGATTCATTTCCTGAATGAATCAGGGCTGGGGAGGGTCAAAGCCAGGAGCTGAGAACTGAATCCAGGTGTCCCCTGTGTGACAGGGACCCATGACTTGAGCTGTTGCCTGCTGCCTCCTTGGGTGAACATTAGAAGGAAGTTGGGGTTGGCGCCGTGGCTCACTAGGCTAATCCTCCGCCTTGCGGTGCTGGCACGCCGGGTTCTAGTCCCGGTCGGGGCGCCGGATTCTGTCCCGGTTGCCCCTCTTCCAGGCCAGCTCTCTGCTGTGGCCAGGGAGTGCAGTGGAGGATGGCCCAAGTGCTTGGGCCCTGCACCCCATGGGAGACCAGGAGAAGCACCTGGCTCCTGCCATCGGATCAGCGTGGTGCGCCGGCCGCAGCGCACCGGCCGTGGCGGCCATTGGAGGGTGAACCAACGGCAAAAGGAAGACCTTTCTCTCTGTCTCTCTCTCTCACTGTCCACTCTGCCTGTCAAAAACAAAAACAAACAAAAAAAAAAAAACAACAACAACAAAACAGAGAAGGAAGCTGGAATCAAGAGCAGAGATGGGACTGAACCCAGGCTCTGGCATGGGACGCACTCCAAGCAGTGACTCAACCACTGTACCATCTCCATCTGTTGATCCTGCATTTTGAAAACCACTGCCGAGGACCAGAAATGCATGTGAGTGCAGCCTCGAGTAAGCTAGTGCTGCAAGCTCTGGGTCTGGAAAGAGAGGATTTAAAGGGGAACACTTGGGATCTTTGATTTCTTTCTTTCATGTTTTAGTAAGCTATTAGTAGATAATCCCCTCTAGCCCCCCACAAAAAAGAAAAACCCATTCTCCCCTCCTACCTGTGTGCAGGTGACTGCGACTAATACTGGTGTGCCCTGGAAGCATCCCCACCTGCTTGGATTGGACAGCTGGATCCCCTGCAGGGTCCTAAGGGCCTGCACCTTTCCCATGCAGCCTCCCCAGGTGTGGGGCATGCGCTTGCCAGAACTAGATCTAGAGGACACCTTTCCAAAGACTCTGGCTTGCAGATTGCTTAGCCTGTGGTTAAATGATCTATGTCCTCAGGTATACAGAATAGCAATCATCACAAGGAGACTCCCAGGGATTTTCAGTCTGAGGCTAAGCTTGTTAATCTGATTCTTATTTAAAAAAAAAAGTTGCTCAACATGTGATTTTTAAAAAGATTTATTTATTTATTTGAAAGAATTACACACGGAGAGAGGAGAGGTAGAAAGAGGTCTTCCATCCACTGGTTCACTCCCCAATTGGCTGCAATGGCTGGAGCTGCACCAATCTGAAGCCAGGAGCCAGGAGCTTCCTCCAGGTCTCCCATGTGGGTGCAGGGGCCCAAGCACTTGGGCCATCTTCCACTGCTTTCCCAGGCCACGGCAGAGAGCTGGATCGGAAGTAGAGCAGCTGGAACTCGAACCAGTGCCCATATGGGATGCCAGCACTGCAGGCAGTGGTTTCACCCATTAAGCTACAGCACTGGCCCCTCAACATGTGATTTTTATTCACTGATTAAAATCAATAGTGAACACAGCAGCATCTTAATGTTCTCTGAGAACACAGCATTTCACACGTTTTTCTTGTGTGCCCTCAAATGTCAGTGCAACTTTTGTGTGGTGAAGCACTGTGAGCATTTAGGAGAGAAGGCATTCTGAAGCCAGCGAGGGTCTGGAGCGGAGGCTCTACAGAGTGCAAACCTTCCGTGATGGCTCATGTTCATTCTTATGACCATCAGTTAGTGTCTCCTGCTGTAATGTGGTGATACATGGACTCCAGGCTCCATGAACTGAACTACTGTGCACGCTCCTCCAGTCCCTCATTTTCTCCTTGGAGAACAAACTATAGACTGTTTGACATCGTTAACACCTACTAATGGCACCCAGGGGCAAAGCACAAGCAAGTGGGGGTCACCCTTCACAGCCCTCTTATGAGAACATTGGTGCTTTTAAAGGAGATGGTTCTCAGATCTTGGGAAGTTGCATGGTTATCTAGTTATCTGGACTGCTGTTCCTGGAAGCAGAAGTCTCAGGCGGGGTCGGCGCTATAGCATAGCGGGTAAAGCCACCACCTGCAGTGCCGGCATCCCATATGGGTGCCAGTTTTGAGTCCCACCTGCTCCACTTCCAATCCAGCTCTTTGCTATGGCCTGGGAAAGCAGTAGAAGATGGCCCAAGTCCCCAGGCCCCTGCACCTGCATGGGAGACCTGGAAGAAGCTCCTGGCTCCTGGCTTCAAATTGGCCCAGCTCTGGCCATTGCAGCCATCTGGGGGAATCAACTAGTGGATGAAAGATTCTCTCTCTCTCTCTCTCTCTCTCTTTCTCTTTCTCTCACCCTCTCTCTCCCTTCCTCTCTCTCTCTCTCTCTCTCCCTATCTGTAACTCTTGCCTTTCAAATAAAATACATAAATCTTTTTAAGAAAAGAGTTCAAGATAAAAAAGGAGTTTCAGAAGCCTTGTCTGTTTTCTATCCATGTGAGTAGTGAGCAGTACATGTGACTCACATTTCTGTATTACTCATCAATACAACCTGTTGTTTTTGATTCTGGTCTGTGGGAGCTGTTCTTAGCATCTGGGAGGCCAGGAGAACAAAGAGGAGTCATTATCCTGGTGGAAGTAAGATTCCTCCTGGGTCATGCTAGCAGATGCTAGAGGAGGAAATTTGAGTGGAGCAAACCAGGACCACCCCCACCCGCAGCGTATATAATAACGTCATTGACACCTGACTCACAAGTCCCCCACCGCTGGGGCTTTGTCACTCTCCCAGCGTTGAGTGACGATGACTGGGGAGCTCTAGGGCAAACAGTCACAGCTGCATGACAGTACAAATTCTCCCAGAACTGGGTTGTGTGCTAAGAACCTGGCACCGAGATGAAGGTTACCTCTTGGAATCTTCTAGAGGTCCTCCCTGCTGTGACGTCTAATAGCAACCTTGCTCCAGAATTTCTGACAGGAAGCAGTCATTTACATTAAAGAATATATGGTGTCTGTCTTCTAGCCCCTGAACTCCAGCAGTCACTGGGCTATTTCTAGTGCACGGTGATGGATGTCCCTGCCTTTGGCAGCCATGAAGCCTGCAACAGGAAAGCTGCAGGCAGCACCTGATGCATTGCTTCAAAGAGGCAAGACCCCAGAAGTGTAGGTGGGAAAGTTCAGGGCTGCCTTGTGAACCAAAAGAGAGGAGAGAAGAACCAAGACCGTGTCCACACTCTGCCTGCCTGCTGTTGGCTCCCTTCCTTTGGGGAAATATTTCATTATTTTGTATTTATTTTATACACAGATGCAGGTAATTTTTTTAAGAGAAAGGTCAAAGATTGTCATTGTTTGTGTCACATGAAACTGAAGCAGCACCAGCCTCCTCCTCTGTATTTCTATGGTAATTGGCTCCGTGAGTCACAAACACAGCAGATGTGGATTGAATGGGATGAGACCATCTGGTCTGGATCCAAGTGTGCTTTCACCACACAGGGAGAGGAATAGGGCTGTCAGGGGCTGTTGGCTCTGACTTGGAGAGAAGTCCATGCTCTGAAGACTTATTCCTTTTGTTTCACCTGGATCCAAGGGACAGGCACTCCACCTGTCCTACAGAGGGCGCTGTTGGCAACGCAGTATGCATAATGTCATTGCTGACATTATTTAAGGGGTGCCTCTAGGTAAGTAGGACCCTGTGCTTAGGCTGGGCTCATGACACTTAGAATCCGTGGGATTGTCCTTCAAGGAGGTTACAATTTGGTCAGAGAATCAAGAGAAATACCTTAAAAATTTCCAACTAAACCATTAACCAAAAGGAAACAACCTAACTAATCAACTAACCAATCAAAAACAAAACAAAAAACGCCTGAGCCAACCACCCTCCCACCCTCTTGCAATACCAGCGTTTCATTTCATTTCTCATTTCAGATTGCCCTTCTGTTTTGTGGGGGTTTTGAATTGGAAATTATTAGTGCTGTTGCCCTCCTAATACACCCAGAAGATCTCAAGGTGCAGGAGCATTGTCTGTGAATCACAGCTATTCAGAGAATGCTTTATAAAAAGCTTCCCGGCCGGTGCCGCGGCTCACTAGGCTAATCCTCCGCCTAGCGGCGCCGGCACACCGGGTTCTAGTCCTGGTCGGGGCGCCGGATTCTGTCCCGGTTGCCCCTCTTCCAGGCCAGCCCTCTGCTGTGGCCAGGGAGTGCAGTGGAGGATGGCCCAAGTGCTTGGGCCCTGCACCCCATGGGAGACCAGGAAAAAGCACCTGGCTCCTGCCATCGGATCAGCGCGGTGCGCCGGCCGCGGCGGCCATTGGAGGGTGAACCAACGGCAAAAGGAAGACCTTTCTCTCTGTCTCTCTCTCACTGTCCACTCTGCCTGTCAAAAAAAAAAAAAAAAAAAAAAAAAAGCTTCCTGAACACAGCATTTCACTTGTGGAGAGGAAAAATGGCTGCGTTTAACTTCTGCCTCCTAATCTTTGGTTGATAGAAACCAGGAAACTGCTCCATTTCATATGTTTACTTCAAAATACCCCATCTCCGCCAAAAGTCCGACTGCTCCATTCTTTAAGTGCCAGGCTCCGCCATCATGCCTCATATTTCTTTTCTCTCTCCTTGTGTTGGCTGATGCTCATGTCCAAAAAGCAGGCTTTCAGACTGCATTCTGATTGACCGACCTGGATTTCTGCTGAGTTGCTGAATGCTAAAGCCGGATGGATTTGACCAAAACTTGCTTTGCTGGGTTTTTGTCTCTTTTGGAAGCAGCTTCAGTCATGTTTTATAACAGGGATGGGGACTATCATTTAAGAATGGCAGCAGCTGGAGTCCCAGTAGAGAGAGGGTTTTAGAGTTGGATGGAATCGTAGGTTATTTGTCCTAAGATTTTAGCTGTTCACCTTGGGATCCTTGAAGTCAAGCTGTTGAGATATAGTTTCTAAGTTCATAGAACTACAGACCTTTGAATGAGAGCTTATCTTTTGACCGTGTGCTCACCCTGATGATTGCTTGAAGCTGAATCTCACACTCATTTGATCCATCTACCTGAAGGTCCCGGTGTCCAAAGTAGGATGCAGTCCCACAGAATTCATAATGCTTGACAGAGTATGGTTTTACTAAAGGGGCAGGTGAGTGGATTCTGGCTGGGCAAATCCCAGGGAGTCCTACCCTCCTGCCTGTTTTTGTGGACCCTGGCCCATTGACCACAGCGGCCTTTGTATGGTTGCTTGGACTTTAGCTGTTTCCTTTTTTCTAGTCTAGCAGCACTGCCTTCCCCAGCCCCAGGATTACCATCTACACACCCGCAAGCCTTTTGAAATAAGCTTGTTATTCTGTAGTGACTTAAAATGTGCAGGTAAAGTACAGAGGTAAGATCCATCCCCAGTTTCCCCAATGGCTATTAATTAGTGTGGAATGTCTGTTACAATAATGACACAACATCTGTAGGTTGTTATTGAGTAAATCCCAAACCTGATTCACACTCCCTGCATTTTGATCTAAGGTCCTTTTTCTATGCCAGGTTGATAAAGGTTGACTACACAGCCAAGGAACGTACCCCCTGAGTGTGGGTGTGAGTGTTTCTTACAGTCCTCACTCATAGGCTTAGCGTCAGGAGACCATGAACCTCTCAGGTGAGGTGGATTTAGTTAAGGGGGTGGCTCCACAGGAAGCAACCCTTGGGAGGCTGGGCAATGCCCAGCTGCCACTCAGGTGTGATTTGTGAACCTGTTAGGAACTCGTGTATGGGTCTGGAGAGGAGTGAGAGAGAAAGGAGAGTGGACGGGCTGGGTGTGAGAGAAGCAGGCTGTGCAGGAAGAGAGGGTCAGAAGGAGCAGAAGTCCTGTGGACGATGCACTCCCCAGCCAATTGCCTTTGCTGCATGGACGTTTGGGGGGCAGGCCTTAGATGGCTATTCCTGGTCAGTGCTCAGAGGCTCCTGTCTCCTCTTGACTTCAAGAAAGCCTTTCCCCAGTACCCAGCCACACTCCCTCACATAGAAATCCGGGTGGCAGTGATATTTGTTGAGTATTTTTCATGGACCAAGTGATTCTTCTGTGCCCTACACAACTCTCACCTTACAGATGAGGAAACTGGGCCAGCGCCGTGGCTCACTAGGCTAATCCTTTGCCTGCGGCGCCGGTACCCTGAGTTCTAGTCTCGGTTGGGGCACCGGATTCTGTCCCGGTTGCTCCTTTTTCAGTCCAGCTCTCTGCTGTGGCCCGGGAGTGCAGTGGAGGATGGCCCAGGTCCTTGGGCCCTGCACCCGCATGGGAGACCAGGAGGAAGCACCTGGCTCCTGGCTTCGAATCAGCACAGTGCACCGGCCACAGCGGCCATTGGAGGGTGAACCAATGGAAAAGGAAGACCTTTCTTTCTGTCTCTCTCTCTCTCTCACTGTCCACTCTGCCTGTCCAAAACAACAACAACAAGGAAAAAAAAAAAAAACAAAACAGATGAGGAAACTGATACAGGGCGTTTAAGAAGCTCACCGAAGACTCCTGGTCAGTGGTGAGGCCAGGATTTGAACCTTAGCTGTGTGTTTCCAAAGTGTGTTTGTTGAACTACTGTGCTACATTTCCTCTAGGAGATGGGAACCAACACTCTCATTTTACTCTGGTAAGAAAACTATGGCTTAGTGAACTTGAAGGATTTATCTAAGGGGCTAGGGCAGTCAGAGACTGGACCTCAGCCAAGATCTCATAGTTCCCTAACTCTGGTAGTACTCATAGTATCTTGTTTATCTCTTGTCTTTTTGCTTAAATGGCAAATGTTTTGAAGGCAGAAACCCTGCCCTCTTTTTTTTTTTCTGTGTAGCATGAGATCCTAGTAGCAATCAGGTGTTTATCGCACATGAACTGAGTGAGTGTGCAATAGCACACTTAGTGCAGTTGTCAGCTAAGTTTTATGCTGGATGTAATTTAGCTTGGCCATCATTGGTCTGAACTCTGTTTTTCCGAGCTCCTTGGGAAGGGAGCAGAAGTGAATACTGGCGTTTAGCTATACTGTCCCTGGCAAAGGAGAGTAGGTAGGATCCACAAACAGAGTCCTGACAAGCTGCTGTAGCAGTCCTATGGCCCAAACCCGATACACTATCTTCTGAATCAAATCTTAACACCCCACCTGTCCTGTAGGTCACCCAGTTGCTATTCTTTCAGTTAAATACTCATGGCTCAAGTCATTATTCTGCCTTGTCCAGAGGGACTTTCTTTTTTTTTATTTTTTTATTTGACAAGTAGAGTTATAGACAGTGAGAGAGAGAGACAGAGAGAAAGGTCTTCCTTCTGTTGGTTCACTCTCCAAATGGCCGCTATGGCTGGCACTGCGCTGATCTGAAGCCAGGAGCCAGGTGCCTCTTCCTGGTCTGCAATGCGGGTGTGCGGGTGCCCAAGCACTTGGGCCATCCTCTACTGCCCTCCTGGGCCACAACAGAGAGCTGGACTGGAAGAGGAGCAACCTGAACTAGAACCCAGCACCCATAAGTGATGCTGGCACTGCAGGTGGAGGATTAACCAAGGCCCCCAGAGGGACTTGCTTTTTTTTAACTTTTATTTAATGAATATAAATTTCCAAAGTACGACTTATGGATTACAATGGCTTCCCCGCCATACCATCCCTCCCACCCGCAACCTTCCCCTTTCCCACTCCCTTTCCGCTTCCAATCACATCAAGATTCATTTTTGATTCTCTTAATATACAGAAGATCAGCTTAGTATACATTAAGTAAAGATTTCAACAGTTTGCTCCCACACAGAAACATAAAGTGAAAAATAATAGATGATTTTTTAAATGATGATGAAATCAGATCAGACCTATTGTCATGTTTAATCCCAGTGAGAGTCAAGTTGGGAATTGATATTTTTTTTTTTTTTACAGAAGATCAGTTTAGTATACATTAAGTAAAGATTTCAACAGTTTGCACCCCCATAGAAACACAAAGTGAAATATACTGTTTGAGTACTCGTTATAGCATTAAATCTCAATGTACAGCACATTAAGGACAGAGATCCTACATGAGGAGTAAGTGCACAGTGACTCCTGTTGTTGACTTTACAAATTGACACTCCTGTCTATGGCATCAGTAATCTCCCTATGCTCCGGTCATGAGTTTCCAAGGCTATGGAAGCCCTCTGAGTTCTCCGATTCTTATCTTGTTTAGACAAGGTCATAGTCAAAGTGGAGGTTCTCTCCTCCCTTCAGAGAAAGGTACCTCCCAGAGGGACTTTCTGTGGTGATGGAAATGTCATATAACCGTGCTGTTTGGCATGGCAGCCATTAGTTGCATGAGGCTGTTGAGCCTGGAGAATGTGGCTGGTACAATTGGAGACCTGCCTTTTAAATTTACGGTGCTCTAATTGATTTTAATAGTCACACGTGTCTAGAGATTGCCATATTATACAGGGTGGATCTAGACTCACCTCTCACACTGCTGCCTCTATCCCAGTTCTCTTCGTTAAGAAGCCCTTGCATGGATTTTGAGCTGACCACTAAAGTGCCTTGCCTGACCTCAATGACCACATTCCATCTAGAACTCCTTAATAACTGCATCCCAAGCTTGAACCTTGCTTTTGGGTCCCTGATCTCATGCACCTGATCACCTACTATCGGCTGTTGAGCTGGAGTCATAGGGACTTCTCTACTTGCTTTCTTTCCTACTCCTGTGGGGTCTCCTTCCTGTTGTTGTTGTACCCACCACTGGCTATGTTCTCAGGCTCATCTCCTCTTACCTGGACTTTTGCACGGAGCTTCTCCATGGGTCTCCTTTCTTTCTGCTCTTCCTAGCTTGCAGTAGATTGAATTGATCCCAATACTCCTCTCCTCTGTAATAGAATCGGCCATCCATCTGTTCGCCATGACCTCATGGTGAGTGGCTCTTTGATGGGGTGAGGGTGGGGGGCTTGGTCATGTGACTTGCCATTGCAGGTTGGAATGCTCACCTGCATGACGTAGGCAGAGGCTTGCAATGCATTCACATAGTCAGGTTCTCCCTTTAGTTTCTCACTTTGGATCTAAGGAGGACGAGTGACACATGGACCAGAATTGGACTCCACTCAGTCTGGAGGTTAACCCAGTGGATCCCAGCCCAGGCCAGCCACACTTTTCCAAATAGCAGGTGCAAGAATGAGAAATAAATGCCACTGTGATTTCGCAGTGTTTGTCATTCAGTAAAAGATGATTGTAACATATTCTCTCCACTGCCAAAGTTACTGTTGTATGGGGTCGGCAATGTGGTGCAGTGGGTTAAAGCCCTGGCCCGAAGTGCCAGCATCCCATATGGACGCTGGTTCTAGTCCCAGCTGCTCCTTTTCCGATCCAGCTCTCTGCTATGGCCTAGGAAAGCAGTAGAAGATGACCTAAGTCATTGGGCCCCTGCACCCATGTGGGAGACCCAGAGGAGGCTCCTGGCTCCTGGCTTCAGATTGGCACAGCTCCAGCCATTGCGGCCAAGTGGGGAGTGAACCACCGGATGAGAGACCTCTCTCTCTCTCTTTGCCTCTCCTCTCTCTATGTAACTCTGACTTTCAAATAAATAAATAAATCTTTAAAAAAACAAAGTTACTGTTGTACAAAGTAGGTCTATCCTGTTACTGGTATACAGTGGGTGATTTATCCCGGATGTTTATTGTGATGTGTAAGCCCTTGGTCTTTCATTTCCATCTCCCTCTACCCTGACTGTGACTCATATGGCATCTGGATTCTTGGAGGTCTGAGACATACTTTGGACTTGGAACACACTAAATTTTTGTCTTCTACTTCCTTCTTCCAGGACTCTTATCCCATATCTACCTTCTGTCCCCAATTCTGGCTTATTCATTAAAGACAGCTCAAATGCCACTACACTGTGAAGCCTTGCTTTGCTCTTCCAGAAGTGGCCCATTTACGTGCCCGTGGCACTTCATAGAGAATTCTGTTCAGTGCTCACTTCCTGACAACTGTAGCAGACTGTGCCTGGGAGCTGGGCTATGTTGATAGCTTCAGGGAAGTGACTATTTTATTCATGCTTGTGTCCTTTCTAGGTAGGGCTAACTCATTTCTTGGCACACAGCAGATGCTCAAACAGATGTCGTGTATGATTGGAGAAAAGGTATCATTTAGCAAGGCAATGAACTTGTGGAGGCAGATTAACTCAGAGGTCACATTGCAAGCAGTGGTGCTGTGGTCCTCAGAGCAGCTTGGCTAGGAAAAGAGTTAAGTTTGGCAGAACCTGTGTTGAAGGCTCTGCCTGCTCTGTTCCAGAACAGATGGCAGGCAGCATGGTGCTGGAGCTGGAGCATGGGGCTGGGAGCCAGGAGAGGCAGCCCTGGCCCTGTCACCAACTTAGCCCCTGTCTCTTTGAGCTTCAGGTTCTTCGGGCCGTGAAGCTCTTGCATTTGAGAGTCTGCTCACTTCTCCTGACTCTCACGGCAGGTGTCGCGTTCTGCAGGAGTTTGAAAGGGAGGGCTCTCTCCAGAATTCTCCAGGCCTCCTCGAGAAGTAAAGAGGAGGCAGCAAGGGGAAACCACCCCCTCCCTGTGGGCGGGGAATGAGGTCCCCACCAGTTGCTTCTAGTTATCAATTTGCTGGATAAAAATTTGCTGGACACCAAAATTCAGGGACCTGAAACTCATTTATCACTATTTGTCATGCTTTTGTGGGTTGGCTGGGCAGGTTATGCCCAGGGTCTCTTGTGCAGGTGCAGTCAGAAGGTAGCTGGGGTTGCAGTTGTCTGCAAATTTGACAGGGCTGTGTGTCCAAGATGCACAATTTCCATGGCTGGCAGCTGATGAGGGCTGTTCCCTGGGGCTGTGGCTAGAGCGCTGGTGATTGACCTAGGCCTCTCACTACATGGTAGCTGGGCTGTGGTTGGGGCAGCCTAAGGGCAGGAATTACCCATGACCCAAGCCAAGGCTGTTAGACTTCTTAGCAACCCAGCCTCAGAATTCCCAGGACAGCATTTTTGCCACATTCTTTTGGACAAGTGAGTCACTAAGGAGAGCCCACATTTAAGAAGAGGGAGCCCACCCTTGGTGAGGGAAATGTTGAAGGCTTTGCAAGCATCTTTAACCCACCTCCCCATGGCAACGTGCTGGGACAAGAATCTTGCGATGGAGCAAACTCTTAAGAATGGAGATGCCCAGGTGAATGTATATAGATATTTAGGATACCTTGGGGGTTATCTTCCTAAAAATTAACAAATTTATTTGAAAGGCAGAGTTGCAGAGACAAAGGCAGGAGGGGATAGATCTTTTGTTTGATGGTTCATCCCCAAAATGGCCTCAATGGCCAGGGCTGGGCCAGGCCAAAACCAGGAGCCAGGAGGTTCATCTGGATCTCCCACCGTGGGTGCAGGGGCCCAAGCACTTGGGCCAGCCTCTGCTACTGTTCCCAGGCCATTTGCAGGGAGCTGAATTGGGAGTGGAGCAAACGGGAAACAAACCCATGCCCATATGGGATGCTGACGCTGCAGGTGGTGGCTTAATCCTCTATGCCACAACCCTGGCCCTTGGGGGGTTATCTTAACCCCAGGAGTAGGAGAGTCTAGATCACATCCTGACTTTAATCAGAGCGTCTATCTGAGGTTCAGCTTCTGTTGTTCAGTAAGAAAGAGTTCCATGCATTTCATGTAGCGTCGCGACTGGGGTTAAGTGTGGACACCGCAGCCTCTGCAGACACATGAGTGCTGGGCGAGTAGCTGCCCGGACACCCCTGGCTGCTGACAGCCGCGGTGCAGGTGCGGGCTCCACCTCACGTGCAGGAGGTCCTGCTGTCAGTGGGGATTGTCCAGGAACGTGCAGAGCGCTCCCAGGATTCCTTTCTCCAGAAGAGCATGCTCTCATCTTCATTACGTTCCCCACTGGCCTGTAAAGGTACTTCAGAGAGTTCATGGAAAACATGAAATTAAAAGACAAGTTGATTTTGATGCAGAAAAAAAATCCACGCTTAGCTTTCCCATAGCACATATTTCTGATGGACTTTTTACAGAACCCTTGGACGTATCCCTTGGTTTCTCATGCACTTGGTTTCCGCGACCCACAGCACTCCACACACTTCCATGGACTGTAAAAGGAGGTGCTAGCAGAAAGCTGTTTTTGGAAAAGCCCAAGGGTCATCTTCACGTTCCGTTGGCTGTCATTCAACCTGTGGGACTGACATCTTGTTGAGGAAGGAAGCTGGGTTTTCCTCCTCTCTCTGCCCTTGCTGTTGCCAAATCTGCACACAGAGACTCCCTGTAGGGGTAGGACCTTGGGTAGAAGGCGTGGAAGAGCGCCACACCATCCAGGACAGAGCCCTTGGGAATCCTTCCAGGAGTCTGCGAATGGCTCACAAACCAGTGCTTTGAAGATGCTTTGCTCCTAAAAGGGAGAAGCTGTCTTTTCTCCTCTGATGGATGGTGGCCGAGCTAGAGGCCGCAGAGGTGACTCACCGCAGAGGTCAGGACAGGCAAGGAGGGGAGGAAGACTTGGCGGCCAGTGCTGTGCGGGGAAACTGCTCGGGGCAGGGCTGGTTAACCGTCCTTGTCTGCTTTGAGTCAGTGGGGCCATTAGGTTCCATGGCTTGTGGCCCCAGCTGTCTCCTCTTGGAAGCACAGAAAGATTGGTTGGGGACAATCCAGGTTCAAAATGTGTCATAAATTTGTCGCGATTTGATTTCCCTTTTTAGGCACTTTACCATGTGTGTGTGTGTTTGTGTGTGTGTGTGTGTGTGTGTGATGGAGGCCTGGGAATTAGATAACTCTGGGACTGTTGGCTGCCTGGCCACATGTTCTTGGCTCCTCTGGCATGAATGTCAGTGGAAAAAATGCAAAAGCAGTAACTGCGCCCTGTGAGGGCAGTCTTCACTCTGCCTCTTCCCTCTCCCGGAAATAGCGTCTCGTCTTTTCTCTTAAGAGTAACCAAATTGAATGGTTCTTTCTGGAGAGTGTGGCTGTTCCCCGGTGGCTCTTTCTGGATTGACAAAGCCAAACAGTTCTGAGGTTCTGCGCCTTCAGTAACAGATGCTGTCTTGAGTCTGAGACAGGCACTTGGACACAAGTAGTTTAACCCCAGGAGGGAGGAAGGAGAAGCAGGCAGGACGAGACAGGGCAGGAGAAGGAATCAGACTGAGAGCGTGGTGCTGTGAGCAGCAGGCTTGATTTTGGCCAGAGCTCTGGGAAGCACAGCAGATGTTCCTGGAAGGAGAGGCTGGGACCCTTATCGTCACGCCCATAGGTGTTTTCCCCGGACTTTTTCAAGACCTTTTCCATGCGTGGATTTAAAAACTTTTTGCATGAAAATAAACTGATTTTTCAATTCTGTTTCCCATGAAGTGTCTGAAGTACCCTCATGCTACGCTCTCCCTCCTCCCTCCCTGCCTGTTTCCATCCTTCTCCCACACACATTTTTATTTGCTCTCTTCTCTCTCTTCCTCTTCAATTTACCCTCCCTCTTTCTTCCCCCTTCTCTTCCTCCCTCCCTCTCCTTTTCCCTCTTCATTTTCAATTCTTTGCTTAATTTTCAAATACTTAAAATTTTTCAGAATCTCTTTTTGTCATTCATTTCTAGTTTAATTCTATTGGTGAGAGTGTAGATTTTGTAGATAGACTACATGGTTTGCATGGACTCAGTTCTTTTAATTTGCTGTAATTTGTTTATGGCCCAGAACATTGTTATTTTTTAAATAAATAAATATTTGAAAGACAGAATCACAGAGAGAGAGGAAGGGAGAGGAAGGGAGAGGGCGCTTCCATACACTGATTCACTCCTCACATGCCCCCAACAGCTGGTGATGGACCAGGCTGAAACCAGGAGCTAGGACCTCCATTTGGTCTCCCACATGGATGGTAGGGTCCAGGTACTTAGAACATCTTCTGCTGCCTTCTCAGGCACATTAGCAGGAAGCCGGAGTGAAAGAAGAGCAGCCAGGACTTGAACTGGTATTCTAACAAGGGGTGCTGGCATTCTGACATGGGATGCTGGCATTCTGACATGCGATGCTGGCATTCTAACATGGGATGCTGGCATTCTAATATGGGACGATGGCATTCTAACATGGATGCTGGCATTCTAACGTGGATGCTGGCATCCCAGGTGGCAGCCTAACCCTGTGCACTGCAACACTGGTCCCAAGAGGTCATTTTTGATGATTGCTTCATGTGGACTTAAAAATAATGTATATCCTGCTGTTATTGCATGGAAGTTTTATAAAGTTCAGTTCGGTTAATTAGTTCAATTAGTCTGATAGTGTCACACAGGTCTTCTCTTTCCTTGACTGCTTTTCTGTCTACTGTTCTGTTGGTTACTGAGAGATAAGTGATATTGTATCCAAATAGGGTTACAAATCTGTCTATTCTCCTTTCCAGTTTATGAGTGTTTGGTGTTTCTTGAAGCTATGCTAATAGGCACATACACCTGTGGGATTGTTATATCTCCTTGCTGCATTGTCCCTATGATCATTCTGTAATGATCTTTTACCCCTAGTAAGAGTCCTTATTCTACACTCTGGAAAGTCTGTTTCTTGTCTAATGTTAATCCAGCATTCTAGATTTCTTTAGGTGTTTGTATGGTAATTTTTTCTCTATCCTATTAGTTTTAACCTATCTATGTCTTTATATTTAAAGTGTATTTCTTATGTAAATCATGCAAATTTTAAAATTTCTCTATTTCAATAGAGATGGTTCAGACAACTAAATTTAGTATAATTAAGGGAAGGCATTTGGCCTAGATGTTAAGCCACTGATTGGGGTGCCCACATCCCACATTGTGATGTCTGAGTTTGAGTCTCAGCTGTGCTTCTGAGTCTAGCTTCTTGCTAATGTACACTTTGGGAGACAGCACGGGATAGCTCAAGTAGTTGGTGCCTGCCTCCTTTGCTGGAGTCCTGGACTGAATTCCTGGTTTCTGGCTTAACTCGGGGCATTGCAGATAGTTGGGGATTAAGCCAGCAAATTGGATCCCTCTTTGTCCCCTCACTGTTTCAAATTATAAAAAAAATTAATGTAATTGTTTACATAGTTCATTTAAGTTTATCACTTTGCTAGTTATTTTCTATTTGTCTCATTCTCATTTGTTCTTTGTCCACCCCCCCTCCCCCAGTCTACTTTTGGATATATTGAGTATTTTTAATGATGTGATTATATCTACAATTAGCTTGGTGTTTTTATCTATATTTATGTAGCTGTTGATCAACATAATACACTATGTAGCTATATATTTTACAACATGTGTCTTTATTTTGTCACAGTCTTTCTCTAAATATTTTTATACCACCTCAAGAACAGTGTGAGAAAGTTAAAACAGTATAAGTCTATGTTCTTTTCTTTCCCTCATTTTCTGTTATTATTGCCATGTATCTTCTGAATACACATTTTCAGCACCTCAGAATTTCTTGTTATTATTTTTGCTTTATATAGCCAACCACTTTAAATTCATTTAAAATAAGAGTCCATTATATTTACCCGTTCTTTTACCATTTTACTCTTCATTTCTTTAAGTAGATATAAATTTTCATTTCATAATAGAATCCTTCCATTTAAAGAACTCCCTTAAACATTTCTTGTAGTGAAGACCTACTGCTGATGTATTTTCTCAAGTTTTATATGTCTAAAAAAGTCTACAAATGGCCTTCTATCTGGTTTTCTTTTTTTATTATTTATATTTTTTATTTATTTAACAGATAGAGTTAGACAGTGAGAGCAAGAGACAGAGAGAAAGGTCCTCCTCCACTGGTTCACCCCCCAAATGGCCTCTATGGCTGGTGCTGTGCCAATCCGAAGCCAGGAGCCAGGTACCCCTCCTGGTCTCCCACACGGGTGCAGGCGCCCAAGCACCCGGGCCATCCTCCACTGCCCCCTCCCCTCAGGCCACAGCGGAGAGCTGGACTGAAAGAGGAGCAACCCATATGGGATACTGGCACCGCAGGCAGGAGATTAATCAAGTGAGCCACAGTGCCGGCCCCTCTTTTGGTTTTTAAAGACATCATCCCACTGTCTTCTTGCTTATATAATTTTGGCTGAAAAGTCTACTGAATTTTATCTTCATTCATCTTTATATAGCATTTTCCCCTCTCTTTAAGTTTTTGGCTTTGTATTTCAGCAGTTTCATTATGCTGAGATTGTGTGTGTGTGTGAGATCGTTATCCTGTTGGGGTACACGGAGCCTTTGTCTTTCAATAATTTTAGAATACTCATGGTGTCATTAATTCTTCAAGATTTGTCTTCTGCTTTATTCTTGCTTTTCCCTCCCCTTGGGACTTTAACTATGTATGTAGTAGACTACTCGATAAAGTCCTTTAGATTTTGCACAGTGAGGTTCGGGCTGCTGCTGAGATCCTGGAAAGAATTTCTCTCTTATATTGTGTTTTGTCTTTTTGGTATTTACATTCAACTTTTTAAAGACTCTCAGCCAAAATTCCCTACCTGCTCATGCACATTACTCACTTCTCCCATTAGCTTTTAAAACATATTAATAATAGTTATTTGAAGTCCATACCTACTACTTCCAGCGTCTAAATCATCTCCAAGTCTTGTTCTATTGACTATTTCATCCCTCTTCATGGATTTTGATTTGTGTGCCTCAAATTTTTGCTTGCCTGCTAGACATTGGTTGTAGAAAAACAGTAAAGATTGAAATAAATAATATTTACCCAAGAAATGGAGTTGCCTCTTCCATTAGGCTGTTAGCATGAGTGGCTGAATCTTTCTATTCAGAAACTGAGTTAGGGTTTGATTTTGTTGCATCGTTTCCTGTACACAGGCTTCAGATCCTTCTCTCGGTGGGTTTTTGTTACCTTCTGCTCACTGTGGGGGCTGGAGTACTTGAAAGATTGTCTCAATCTCTTTATTAACATTCAGGCTTTCAGTGGTACTTGTGTGGGCGATTTCTCTAAGATCTTGCCCCTCTTCCCTTCATATTCTCTGCTGCTTTTTCACTTGTTGTTCAAGAAGGGGGCTGGAGAGCATCGTACTTTTCTTGGTGTAGTCTTGAACCAGGAAGGGGGCTGTGCAGCTGAGCTTCAGGACTGGCGTCTCATCAGCGTATCTCTTCCATGGAAGCTACATTCTGTTTGGTACCTATGTGGGGTCTTGGTTGGGAGAAAGTTCTTGTCCCTCATGTAACAGCACCCACGTCAGCAGCAGCAGCAGTTGTGCCTTTTTTATTTGTACAAGATTCTGGATGCAAGAGCATTTTCTTCCCCCCAAATCCAGCAGCTCATCTGAGGAAAGGTCTGGAAAACAGGTAGGGTGCTGTGTTTGTACCCCAGTGGCAGCAGATCACCACCTGCACACTTGCACCTCCCCAAAGGACTTGTTCCAGGCTCCTGTATTGCACCCATCTTCCTCATGAGTTCCTGGTAATGCCCATGGCAAAGAACTTGTTAATGACTATGAACCTTCCTTGTTTCTGGAGAATTCCATGTGGGGAGAATAGAGAAGCTCTACCTTTTTGAAAATGTCAAGTTCTCATTGAAATCTCAGTGCCTACTCAAACTCTCAATCCAAGCCAATGTGGAGGAGCCCAAGGCTGCCATCTTTCTCCGTCACCCTCACAGCCTCTTGGTGTTCATTTCTGCAGGTTAAGAGAACATGCTTTGCATTTCCCTCAAGCAAACAAACCCCTTACTCCTTCCCCAGCCCCATTCGCTTGACAAGCTCAGAGAAGACACGGCAATAAAGAGATGATGGGGCTGGTGCTGTGGTACACTGGGTTAAAGCCCCGGCCTGCAGTGCCAGCATCCCATATGGACACTGGTTCGAGTCCTGGCTGCTCCACTTCTGATCCAGCACCCTGTTAATTCACCTGGGAAAGCAGAGGAGGAGGGTCCAAGTCCCTGGGCCCCTGCACCCACATAGGAGACCTGGAGGAAGCTCCTGGTTCTGGGCTTCAGATCATTGCAGCTCTGGCTGTTGCAGCCATCTGGGGAGTGAACCAGTGGATGGAAGACCTCTCTCTCTGTCTCTACCTCTCTCTGTAACTCTATCTTTCAAATAAATAAAATAAATCTTAAAAAAAAGAAAAGATGCCATTTGCTCAAGCTCTTCAAGACCCAGTACCCACTTGAATCTCTTTCAGGCCCTACACCTGAGGGATGGGGCTTATGGCTGGGAGAGGTAACCTAAAGAAGAGATACGCTGGAATTGTTAGGAAAGGTGGATGAAGTGAGACACCCTTGCCTTATTTTCTGAAACTTTTTGCACACCCCATCTGTCTTTGGGGCAGTGACTGCACAGGGCCAACCTGTGGGGTGGTTAGCTGGAGGAGCTGGTAATCAGGTGAGGTTTCCAACTGCTGGTTTTGTAATCGCTTGACTCAAGCATGCTGCCTTCTACCTAGAGAAAATGACTCAGTGGAATCTCATGATCCCCCCAGGGCTCAAATCTGCTGCAGCCCACGCATCGAGGCTTCAATTAAACTGTTTGCACCTTGGCCCATGCCTTCTAAATGGCTCTGCACACGGCAGTGTTTATCGCCTGCAGAGATGAAGGGCCGCAGAGGGAGGCACTCAGAGGCAGGAGTCCATAAGCAAACTGAGCTCACTTGGGAACAAAGCATCCGCAAGCTTAAATATTTAAATTCTAGCTTCAGCTGAGAGGAGACTGACATTAAATATCGCCAGGCTCCTGTATTTATTGCCACCTCTATAGCGTGGGGTTCACTGGAGCGTGTTTTGCCCCCTCTGGCTTTTGTATATGTTGCTCCCTGAGCCAGAAACACAGTTCTCCCCCTCCTACTCTTCCCTGAATAATTCTTTCTTAATGTTTACTTATTTATTTTCATCTCCTTGAAAGGGAGAGAGAGAGACAGAGAGAGAGAGAGAGAATCTTCCATTTACTGTTTTACTCCCCAAATGCCTGCAATGCCTGTGGCTGGGCCATGCTGAAGCCTGGAGCCAGGAACTCCATCTGGGTCACCCAAGTGGGTGGCAGGGGCTCAAGCGCTTGAGTCATCACCTGTTACCTCCCAAAGTGCATTGGCAGGAAGCTGGATGGAAAGCGAAGTAGCCAGGACTTAAACCAACACTCCAATATGGGATACAGGTGGTCTCATGCAGCGGCTTAACCACTGTGCCACCACAGTAACTCCATGGCTAACTCTTAGGACCCCTCCTGGGCTCCCGTGACACTCTGCTTCCCCATCACAGGAACTGTCACAGTGAGTTGTGATTGTGCAGGCTCTTATTTAAATCCACTAGTAGATCAGAAATAGCTGTTTTGTGGCTGTCCTCACAACCTGGCACCATGCCTGGAGCAGGATGAAAGGAGCTGGAATTGTTCCCCAAATGACCAAAGGCACAAAGACTCCAAGAGCAGCCTCTCAGGGCACCAAGTCCAGAAAAGCAAAAGCAAGAGGAGCCATCCAACTGGACATGGCAAGGATGGAGTGAGGGGAGGCAGGTGCTCAGGAACTGAGGAGGTGTGGACGAGGCCTGGGAATGGAATTCCTGGTGGATGCTGGCTGGGAACCCTGCCTGGGTACCCCGGACTCACTCCCTGGCTGCTGGCTGAGCATGAGGAGGGCCAGGGAGGAGTTCCATCATGCTGGGGGGAACAGGGGCTCAACACTGGGCTTGTAGAGCCCTAAGCTGGTTCCAGAGGCTATCCTGAGAGGTGCCTGGCCTCCAGGGCACTGGTGCAGAGGGTGTAGCACACTCAGGAGTGGTTCCCACGTGGAGGCTCAGTCAGCTCAGGGAGGTGAGAAGCTGGACACCACTTGAGTCCACTTCTCATCAGCCATGGGTTGAGAGTGGCTCCCCAAGGGTATTGATTTCTTCTTCATGGGTAGAGTGAAGTGGTTTTAGCACCAGGGAGAGCCCTCTAAGAGAGAGGAGGCAGCTGGGAATGGGACATGGGCCGACGTGTGCAGAATTGAGTAGGTACAAAGGCTGAGGTTGAGGGGCCACCTGCAACCACTGCAGGCATCAGTGCAGATGCATCCTGGGAGCATCCGTGTCCAGGGCTGGTTCTGAGCAGCTGCACATGCGTGCATATAGCGTGCTTATGAGTACACGTAGGCTGCTGGCATACCTCTAGCCCCTGCTGAACTGGGTGGGGCTGACTCTGCAGGAAGTGACTGCCTCGGATTCCCACCCGAAGGAGAGACCTTATTTGATCCCCTCTCATCCTGCAGGCCTTCTGGGTGTAGGAGACCTTTGAGAATGATTGGTTTCTCTCCCTCAGTTATTCTGAAGTATAGAGTAAATTGTTCTAAGCTCCAATCGCCCTACTGTGTGATAGAACACTTGAGTGCATTCCCTCCATGTAACTGTATTTTTGTATCTGATGTGCAGCCCCCCTCCCTGCTTCACTGCGCATTGTGTGCCTGTATTGATTTATTACAGCGTACCCCATGAATATGTCCAATTAGCAGGTGTCAATTAAATGTTTTAAAAATCCCACATACTATTTGAATATTTTTTTTTGACAGGCAGAGTGGACAGTGAGAGAGAGAGACAGAGAGAAAGGTCTTCCTTTGCCATTGGTTCACCCTCCAATGGCTGCTGCGGCCAGCGCACTGCAGCCGGCGCACCGCACTGATCCAAAGCCAGGAGCCAGGTGTTTCTCCTGGTCTCCCATGGGGTGCAGGGCCCAAGCACCTGGGCCATCCTCCACTGCACTCCCTGGCCACAGCAGAGAGCTGGCCTGGAAGAGGGGCACCTGGGACAGAATCCGGTGCCCTGACTGGGACTAGAACCCGGTGTGCTGGCGCCGCAAGGTGGAGGATTAGCCTAGCGAGCCACGGCGCCAGCCCCTATTTGAATATTTAGGGCTGGTCCAGGAAAATGATGATCCCTGATGAGAAGAAAGCTTTCTTGAGATTTTTGGATGAGTTTCATTTTCTAATTTTGAAGTGAGAGCAATGTTTTTTTCCCCAACTGGGTCTGTGGGGTGAAGGAGTAGGGTCACAGTCGCTCTCTGGGCACCTGTTCTTCCCTCCTCCTTCCACATGCTCATCTCATCTCTGCAGTTTGCCTGGGGCTCCCAACCTCCTTCTTTAAGGCCCCTGAGATGTGGGATCCCAGCACTGTAGGGAGTAGGCTGTAAACCCTAGACTCACGTCTCTACAAGACAGAACACCCAAGTGGACCTTCTTCCTGTCCACACCTAACATGGAATGAGTCTATGGTTGTTTCTCCTGTCTGCTCGCTACCATATCAGTCTGTCTCTGGATTTAACCTGAAAATGCCCAGCTTTCTGTGATTCCAGAGCACACCCTAGCACTTTCAGGCAGGCCCCTTTCTCTGTAGGGACTGAGAGTGTGTGTCCCTCACCACGCCCAACCCCCTCAGGAAGGTCACAGCTGTGCTCACAAGGTGGTCTCCTGGAAGGAGGAGGGGACTAAGCATGTCATGGGGTCCCAGACCCAACTGCACCATCAGGTACGCCTGGAGAACATATGGAAATACAAAATATTGCATCAGGCTTAATTTGCTATGGAAATAGATTTTAGGAGACGTGCACAAGCACATCCCCCCCCCCCCCCAGTAATTATGTCAGAAGCTGGACATACTAATTTGCCTGACTGTGGCTATCATTTACCTTCAAAAAGTTCATGAAAAATCGAATTAGAAGATAAATTCAGGGGAGGCTTGTGGTGCAGTGGGTTAGGCTGCCACTGGGGATGCCCACATGCCCGTATTACAATGCTTGGTTTGCATCTTGGCTATGCGTGCTTCCAATCCAGCTTCCTGCTTTTGCTCCTGTGAGACTGTTGATGATGGCTCAAGTACTTAGGTCCCCGCCATCCACGTGGGAGACCCAGATGGAATCCCTTTCTCCTGATTTCAGCTTGGTTTAATCCTAGTCACTGTGGGCATTCGGAGACTGAATCAGCAAATGGAAGATCTCTTTCTGTCTCTCCCTCTCTATCTGTTACTCTTTCAAACAAATAAATAAGTAATTCTTAAAAAAAAGGATGTTTATTTTGCTGGAAAATATTTTGAAATCTGCATAGTTCCATTTTCTGTGAGCTTTTTGAGGACCCTTTGTGTGTGTGGATTATTTTAGGGGTCTTGAGGAAGGAGGCTGGGAGCCGTAAGAGAGTCCTGGGTTCTTCCAGGTCACCAGCAGAGATGAGTAAGAGAGGGAGGGGGAAGGACAGGCAGTCAGAGACTGATGGTGACCCTGCTCCTTCATCCACAGACCCAGCTGGGAAAAACCACAGCCCAGTGCTGTGTCATATTTTGCAACAAAAGTAAACTTATCTTTTCATTCCACTTTCCACAGAACTTTTTTCATTTTTTTTCAAATTAATTAATTTTTTTGAAGGAATACGAATTTCATATATACAACATGTATACATATGTAATGATTCTTCCCACCATATCCACCCTTCCACCCACACTCCCACTCCTCTTCCTCCTGCCTCTCCTCTTCCCAGTACCATTCTCCATTAAGATTCATTTTCAATGAACTTTGTACACAGAAGACCAACTCTATACTAAGTAAAGATTTCAACAATTTGCACACACACACACACACACACAAACACTGTTTGGGAACAAGTATCACATTTAACTCTCATAGTACAACTGATTGAGAACAGATGTCCTGCATGGGGAGTTAGTGCACAGTGACTCCTGTTGTTAATTTAACAATTAACACTCTTATGTATGACGTCAGTGATCACCTGAGGCTCTTGACATGAGCTGCCAAGGCTATGGAAGCCTTTTGAATCTACAACCTCCGTCAGTATTCAGACGAATCCATAAGCAAAGTGAAAGTTCTCTCTTCCCTTTAGAGAAAAGTACATCCTTCTTTGATGGCCATTTTTATTTTATTTATTTTTATTTTACAGGTAGGGTTACAGACAGTGAAAGAGAGAGAGAGACAGAGAGAAAGGTCTTCCTTCTGTTGGTTCACTCCCCAAATGGCTGCCACAGCCAGCACTGCATCGATCCGAAGCCAGGAGCCAGGCGTTTCCTCCTGGTCTCCCACACAGGTGCAGGGGCCCAAGCACCTGGGCCATCCTCCACTACCCTCCTGGGCCACAGCAGAGAGCTGGACTGGAAGAGGGGCAAACAGGAATAGAACCCAGTGCCCATATGGGATGCCAGCATCGCAGGCAGAGGATTAACCAAGTGAGCCACGGCGCCAGCCTCTGATGGTCACTTCTTTCTGTTAGGATCTCACTCACAGAGATCCTTTATGTAGGACATTTTTTTTTTTGCCACAGTGTCTTGGCTTTCCATGCCTGAAATGCTCTCATGGGCTTTTCAGCCAGACCAGGAAGCCTTAAGGGCTGATTCTGAGGTCAGAGTGTTACTTAAAGTGATTGTTATTCTATGAGTCTCCACAGACCTTTTGAAGTACACTTGTACGTGAGCTGTAGACAGAATGTGTCCCCTGAGTTCCAAGTGTTGGAAACCTAACCCCAGAGGTGCTTGTTACTGAAACTCAGGAGATGGGGCCTTTGGAAGGCGACTGAGTCATGGCAAATGGATATGCAGCCATAGATTAGTGGATTGATGGGGTATCATGGGAATGGCCATGTTGGAAAAGCAAGTGCTCTATCTCACCATGTGATGACAGTGCTGTATTGTGGTGCAAAACAAAAGCCCTGCAGAAGGGCTGAGCAGGTGCCAGTGTCATGCTCTTGAACTTCCCAGCCTCCAGTACTTTGAGTGAAATAAGCCTCCCTTCTTTATAAGGTACCCGGTTGCTGGTATTCAGTTACTTATATTAACATTTATGTTAGATGATCTTGCTGTATGCATTACATATATGCAGTAGAAGCCTCACAAATTAGTGGTTTAAAGCATTTAGCTCACAATGTTGTGCATCAGCTGTGGGGTTCTGCTCTGGGCCTGCTCCTCTGACCTGTGTGTGGTTGGTTCAGACACTGTGATCAGCTGGTGGCTTGGCTGAGGACTGTGCTCCTCACATGCTTGGTACTCAGTGGGCTGTCAGTTGGGGCAACCAAAGTGACAAGGCCTTGTGCTCTCTGCTTTCAGCTGGCCATCTCGGGCTCATTCACCCAGAGCCATACAACTTGAGAAGAACAGCAAGAGGGCAATCCGCAGAGCACAGGCACTCATACTTTCTGTGTGTGTGTGTGTGTGTGTGTGCATGCATGTTTGTATGCATGCATTTACATGTGTGTCTGCATGTGTGTGCTTGTGCATGTAACATCTGCTAATGTCCCATTTGTCAAAACCAGTCACAGGGACAAGTCCAAAGGCTTGTGGGTTGGGACCCCAAGGGCATCGATATAGAGAAATGTGAACAAATTGGTGGCCCTGATCACTTAATCCCCTATAGATTTCTATCCTGAACTCACAGAATCACTCTGAGGATGGCCCACAAATCTCTAGTTTTTAACCCTGGGTAATTGTCACACAGCTGTGGCAGGAAAAGGTAGCTGGGGGCATCTGAGTTTGCTCCCCCAGATCTTAAAGGTGATGAAACAGAGCCTGGGAATCTTCCCAAGGCACCAGAGCCCTTTAAGGCCCTGCCCCTCAGCCCACTGGGTTCCTACCACGCCATCCTGTCCTGCCATCCCAATGGGGTGAGCAAAGTAGAGTTCCTTTACGAAGCCAAATTTTAACTCACATACTCCTGAGATCATAATGTACATAGCCCCAAAGCACTTTAATTTGCTTAAAATTTTTCCTATCACTGTATTATAAAATTTTTGATTACTGTGTAAATATGTGTACATGACTGTGGGTTTCAGTGCAGTATTTCAACACATGTACACAGCACAAACCAGCCAGCAGAGGCAACCAGCTGTTCCATTTTCTTGGCTTTGTGCTTGGTGCTTAGCAGCTCTGCTCTCACAGGTCCATAAATAGCATATGATACTTGAGAGTGCCCTGCATGCCCCTGCTGTGCTGTGGAACCCCACAACTTGCTGTGTTCTGACTGTGTTTGGATAGAGGAAGGAGAAACATGCAGTATTTGGATTTCTGAGACTGGCTTATTTCACATAACCTAATGCTGTCCAGGTCCAACTATTTTGTTGCAAATAGCAGGCTTTCATTTTTTTTATGGCTGAACAATACTCCATATTGTATACCACATTGTCTATGCATACTCATCCATTAACAGACACCTGGGTTGATTCTATGTCTTGGTTGTTGTGAGTAGCACTGCAACGAACATGGGTATGGGGAGCAACTCGGACTAGACTGTTACTGGAATTAAGACTTATTCTGTACATCTGCTCTCCCACAATATGGCGCTGGGAGAGGAGTAAACAGCTTCTACGCAGCTGCCTCTCGCCAACTTGAGTGATGACCTGCAGGAGCTGATCCTGCTCGGCGTGTGGGTAGCAGAGTTGGGATTGGTGGAAGAGGACTATAAAGGAGGAGAGAGACAACATGCACCAGGAACATCTATCTGAAGGAACACCTGTGCAGCCCCCGAGAGAGCCGGCCGGCAGTGTGCCGCTCCCCGGCGGAAGTGGGGAAAGTGGCAGGGGGAACCGCCCTCCCACGGAGGTGGAAGGGACGGTAGCCAACCCGAGAAGAACCAGCAGCAAACCCGGGGAGGGCCGAGCAGACAAAAGAACAGCACAGGGTCCTGTGTCGTTCCTCCACGAAGAGGGGGAGCGACATAATGGTGCCGTGACTCGGATATGAAGCCTAGGCAGGGTTTAGTGTCGTTCCTCCATGAAGAGGGGGAGCGACACATGGGGATACAGGAATCTATTTTGTATGCTGATTTAATTTCCTTTGGGTACATAGAGAAGTGAGATAGCCCAGTCATGGGCTAGATCTATTTTTAGCTTTTGGAGGGTCATCCATACTGTTTTCCATCAAGACCATATTAATTTTTGAAAAGATTTTATTTACTTGAGAGGTAGAGTTACAGACAGTGAGAGGGAGAGACAGAGACAAAGGTCTCCAATCCACTGGTTCACTCCCCAAATGGCTGCGGCAGCCAAAGCTGAGCTGATCTGAAGCCAGGAACTTCTTCCGGGTCTTTTATGTGGGTGCAGAGGCCCAAGCACTTGGGCCATCTTCTACTGCTTTCCCAGGCCATAGCAGAGAGCTGGATTGGAAGTGGAGCAGCTAGGACTCGAACCCACACCCATATGGGATGCCGGCGCCATAGGTGGAGGATTAACCTAGTGTACCACAGCACCGGCCTTGACCATATTAATTCTTTAAAATATTTATTTATTTATTTATTAGATTTATTTATTTATTTGAAAGACAGTTACAAGGAGAGAGGGAGAGACAGAGAGAGGGAAGAGAGAGAGATCTTCCATCTGCTGGTTCACTTCTCAAATAGACACACTAGCCATGGCTGGGCCAGGCTGAAGTCAGG
Source organism: Oryctolagus cuniculus (assembly GCF_964237555.1). Lineage (NCBI taxonomy): Eukaryota > Metazoa > Chordata > Mammalia > Lagomorpha > Leporidae > Oryctolagus > Oryctolagus cuniculus. Next base: position 43,678,962 of record NC_091442.1, read on the forward strand.
AGCCAGCAGCTTCGTCAGGGTTTCCCACATATGTGGCAGGGACCCAAGCACTTGAACCATCCCCTGCTGTTTTTCCCAGACCATTAGCAGGGAGTTAGATTGGAAGTGGAGCAACCAGGACGTGAACTAGTGCCCGTTTGGGATGGTGGTGTTGCAGGTCATGGTTACCTGCTATGCCGCAAGGCTGGCCCCAAGGCCATATGAACTTGTATTCCCACTGACAGGTGTACAGAGGTTCCCTTTTTCTCCACATACTTGCCAGCATCTGCTATCTTTTGGCTTTTCGATAATAGCCATTCTAAAAACACCTTTCAAAAAGAGGAAAAGATTTATGGTTTTTTGTAAGACATACAGAAACTGCCAGGAGGCTGGGGTTCAAACCGTTCAAGAAAGAAGCAGAGCTCTCAAATACTTTGGAGAGGGGCCAGTGCTGTGGTGCAGCGGGTTAAGCCACTGCCTGCAATTCTGGCATCTCATATGGGCTCTGGTTCGAGTCTGCTCCATTTCCAATCCAGCTCCATGCCAGTGCACCTGGGAAAACAGCAGAGGGTTTTGAAGTGCTTGGGCCCCTGGACCCACAAGGAAGAGCCAAATGAAGCTCCTTGGCTCCTGGCTTTGGGCATTCCTAGCCCTGGCCAATTGCAGCCACTGGGATGGAAGATCTCTGTCTGTCTGTGTCTCTCTTCTCTCTGTAACTCCACATTTCAAATAAATAAATCTTTGGAAAAAAAAAAAAAACTTCGGAGAAGTCAGCTTAAAATACAGGGCACTGTGCAAGCAATGTGGCAGAACCCTCCCGTATCGCTGGAAGCAGGTGTGAGCAGCCCGGGCTGGGTTAGATCACGGTTTCAAGTCCTGGAGCAATTTCAAGGGCCAAGTGTTTGAGGCAGATGCACTGTGTTCCTGTTTAGAAAGGCAGCCCTTCTTGGATGAGAACGTTGCACATAAAACATGAAAATTAAGCTCATCCAAGTATCAGATAAGTTGCAGATCCAGGTTCTGTGCTGATATCCCCGAAAGCACGTCCAGGCTGCATGGAGTAAGACGTGTTGTTTTCTAATCCCAGGAGGTCAGTCGGCAGAGGTCCAGTCCAGGGGAGGCTGGTGGTGTCACCGCTCGGGCTCAGCTCCAAATGAGGCTGCTCCAGAGGAGATGCCCTGGGCTTTGTGAGTGTCCCTCCAGCCATCCTCCCAGAGGGCTGGAGCGAGGTGAAACTGATCCGCCCCTGACAGATAGTCCCGGAATGCAACCCGATATTTGGATGGGGCCCCCTATTGCACAAGGACAGCATCTGCTCAGCTTGCCTTCCCCAGTGTCCTTGGCTTTGATGTTGAAAGGCCGGTGCCTGAGGCCAAAGGGATGCAGCTTGTCCAGAGGGGCTGACTGGAAACAAAAGGGCCTTTTAGGAGTGTCTACCAAGAGACCCATGAGGGTAAGCAAAGGAGAGAGTGGTAGGCATGGAGGCTCAGCCCCAGGCCCTGATGATTGGAAGCTGGGCACAAGCTGGAGAATTGTCCCCTTCTACAGGAAGTCTACTAGGTCATCCAGGGACCAAGAAAGGAATCCCACAGGGCTGATAGTAGGATTCATCGTCAACTTCAGGGAGCAACTCTCTAAGCTCATCGATGATCACCAAGGAGGTAGAGGTGCCCACCACTTTAATGGGGTTGTTATGAACTTTTGTCCACTAGTGTGTGCATCCATCCCAGACCTCATCCTTCAACTTCAGTCTGTCCATCCAATTGTGTATCTGCCATCTTTGTTCAGATGTGCAACAGGCATTCATATCTCACATATCCAGAGGCAAGCTCCTGCCTCTTTCCCAGCCATGTCTTCTCCTCCCTGTCTTTCCTGTCTCAGGTAACAGCACATCTACCCTTCCAGGAGTTCAAACAAAATGTTTTCCAGTCACTCTTGACTCGTCCCTTTGGTTCCTGTGTTTGTTCTTGCCCTTCAGCGTGTACCAGGTTCTGCACATTGCTCAGAGCCTCCATCCTTCCTGTCCTGCTGGAGCCACCAGCACTCCTGACCTGCAGACCTGTGGCCATCTCCTGTCTGGTGATCCACCCCTCACTATCTTCCTCCGCTTAGGGGCAAGAGCAGCTCTCTTAAAAGTGCAGGCTGGATTATGTCATTCTTCTCCAAACTAGGCAACAGCTTCTCCTTCTTCTCTGAGTGAAATCCCAAGTCCTGGCTGTGGCCTGGAGGCTGTGCACACTCTGGCCTCATCTCCCAAGTTCCTGCCTCAGGACCCATGTGCTTGTTGTACACTTGTTGGAATAGCCTCCTTGAAGCAGTCAGATGCTGGTTCCCACCAGCTCTGCAGTGCCCTCACACTTTGTTCAGCCTCACAGTGGTTCTTGCAGACACTGCAGGTGCCTATCTATAACCCATTCACCTTCACCTTCACATGCTTGTGGGTGGCTCCCTACTGGAAACACCTGCCATGCTCTGCTTGGCACGCTCAAGGCTGGCATGGGACAGGCCAGGCGGGAGTTGGAAATTCCTTCAGCTTCCTTGGCTTCAGGTGGGACAGAAGCATGTCTGACACAGTCTCAAGGCATTCCTCAGCAGTGCTGAGCCCCACTGGCCCGGAATGTCAACTAATTGACAAATACAGGTGTTACTTCTTCTGTGCTTATGAGATCTCTTTCTAAATAAGTTACTCTCAGTTCTTCATCTCCAGGTCAACTCCAGAGGGTCCACAGGAAGGCAATGACTTTGAGCCTCCACTGGTGGGAGAGACAGTCCAGTGGTGGGACCCTGGTGCTTTGTGACTGGGGTCAGTGTGCAAAGTCCCAGTTTCCCAGAGTGATAATTGCTTATGCCTTCCACACGTAGAAATGACTGTGGTGCATCTCGGAGGCTCGAAAAGAAGGCCTGTGATGTTCCACTGTAGCACTGTGGTCTCTCTCTCCTCTCTCTCTCTCTCTCTCTCTCTCTCTCTCTCTCTCTGTCTCTCTCTTCTCTCTCCTCTCTCCTCTCTCTGCTGTCCTCTCACAGGCCAGGGAGCCATCCTCACCAGATTACTACTCATGGGGGTAAGAGAGGGTTAACTTTAGTTCTAAGGGGAACTGGAATTTCAGGGACCAGGTTTTCAGGCTGTGAAACAAGCCACCTTGAACTGAGTGGCTTAAAACAATGACAACCCTTGCTTTGCTCATGAATCTACAGTTCGGGCAGAGCTTGCCAGAGACGGCACATGTTCGCCTGTGGCATCACCCAGAGCACCTCCAAGGCCAAGGATTGGGCTCCTGACTCTGTCCAGTGTCTGGAAGATATAAGCAGCTGGGTGGGCCCAGTGGGGGCTCCTGGGGCCCCTCTCTCCTCTCCATGGTCTCTCTCCTGGTCTCTTCAGCGTGATGACAGCAGAGCAGTCAGACTTCTCACATGGCCGCTCAGAGCTCCAGAGGTGCATGTCAAGGAGGGGCGAGGGGAGAAAGAGGGAGAGAGAGTGTGAGCGAGCGAGCGAGCCTGGTGGAAGCTATATGACCTTTTATGATTTGGCCTGGGAAGCTGCTTCGTATCACTTCTGGTGCATCCTGTTAGAGGAAGTTACAAATGTCCACCATCCAAGGTTGGCCATCTTTAGCAATATAGTCTGTCATGCAGATCTTTGCTTTCAGGTCTGCTGGTGTGATGTTCCTCGCAAAGCTTCTAGTCTCTATGGAGACCCAAGAGGCCCTGGCCAGAGATGAGGTGACAAGGGGCTTGGCTGGATCAGGGCTGGGTCTCACTTTCTTCTGCCTGGAGGGCGGGCTACTTTCTGGAGCCTGTGTTTGCATGAGCATGACATGCACAGGCCTTGCTGTGGCTGTCGCTGAAGGAACAGGAAGATTTCTGGTCTGTGTAAGCAAAGAGAAATGAGATGGAGGAGTAGTCGGGAGCTGGTTCTCCCCAGTGTCTGGGCGTGTGGGGATCCCTAGGGGGAGAGCCAGAGGCAGAGGCAGAGGAGGGGCTGGCACTGTGGCACAGCAGGTTAAGCCACCACCTGCGATGCCAGCATCCCATATCAGAGTGCCTGTTAAATCCTGGCTGTTCCACTTCTGAACCAGCTCCCTGCTAATGTGTTTGGGAAAGCAGCAGAAGATGGCCCAAGTGACTGGGCCCCTGCCACCCATGTGGGAGACCTGGATGGAGTTCCAGGGTCCTGGCTTTGCCCTGGCTAAGCCCTGGCTGTTGTGGCCATTTGGGGTTTGAATTAGTAGATGGAGGATCTTTCTCTCTCTCTCTCTCTCTCTCTCTCTCTCTCTCTCTCTCTCTTCCTCCTTCCCTCCCTCCCTCCCTCCATCCCTCCCTTCCTCCCTCTTTATCCCTCTTTCTGTAACTCTGCCTTTCATATGAACCAAATAAATATTTTTTGAAAAGGGGGAAAATACTTCTCCACAAAGTGTTCATATGAGATTCTGAGAACAAGCATCAGGACTGCAAGGTCCAGACCATGAGGTGCCCCACAGAAATGGGTAGCGTGGAGTCCTATTCAACTCGGGCATCACAGGAAGTAGGCCTTGGGCAGCTCTGGGAGGTGGCTACATGTGGCTGTGTCCGTGGAAGGCACTGATGGTGTTGAGCAGAGATTGTGACAAGGGGCTGCAGCAGGACACAAGGAGGTTTGTTCCTTTAGGTCTGAAACACCGCCTGGGAAAAATCCCAAAGTCACGGGAGGAGATTATGAGGGACCTGTGGCCCTGTGTCACCTGAACTGGGCTTAAGGCTGGGAAAAGTGTGTGATGTGAGTGTTCTCAGGGTGCTCACATTCACTGGTGTTAAAGATGCAGCCGTGGCTGAGCCGTGTGGGGTAAAGTGGGATACAGTCTGTGTATGTGTGTGTGTGTGTGTGTGTAAGAAGTGGAGGTAAATGTTGAGTGGGTAAGATGGGTATTTTCACCAGGAGCCTGTCGTTCTGAACCAGGTTAATCCTGCACTTCCCCGCACACCGTGGTCTAAGTGCCCCCCTTCCACGTTGTTTTTGTCTCATGGAGAGTCCTGTAGTTCCTGTGGCTGGTGGGTGAATCTCAGCAGAAGGGGACGTGAGGACTTTGAGCTGACAGCGGCCACATGGCTTTGATGCTTCCTGAGGGGAGGTGTGGTGTTCCCAGAGATGTCCAGGGGATATCGTAGCCATCCTGGACCTCTCTGGAAAGAGCACCCCATTTGCTGGCATGAATTTCATTTATTTGTTTTAGTTTACTCGAAAGGCAGAGATACAGAGATTTTTTCTGTCTGCTGGTTCCCTCCCCAGATGTCTGCCACCGCTGGGGCTAGGCCAGGCTGAAGCTAGGAAGCAGGCGGTCAATCCAGGGCTCTCATATGGGTGGCAGAGCCATCACTGCTTCCTTCCACGTGCACTTGGTAGAAAGCTGGATTGGAAGCAGAGCCAAGGTGGAACCCAGGCGCTCCATCGGCATGGCTTGTGGGCATCCCAGCAGACTCAACCGCTGCACCAAATGCCTGCGCCATTATGGTGGGAATTTTTTAAACAACATTTTTAGAGGACTTTGTACTTTTTCAGGGAAAAATGATCTGACTTATGAGTGCTATAGTGTTCAATATATTTGTATCATTTAGAGATTCCCCCCTCATTTAGTAAAATACTGTTTACTTTTGAAAATGAAAGAAAATTTGAATAAGTAAATAAAATCATTCTAAATCTTAATACTCAGATATATTTAATATTAATAGTACATGCATGAAGGATGTTAAAATATTGAGTCATAAGTGCTTGAATTTCTATTCTCTTTTTCTGCTTTATTTTTTGGGGTGGGGAGCTTGGGAGAAGAGAAATCTGGACAGGCAGAGAGAAATCCACTGATCTGTACAAGAAATGTGGAGATAAGGGTTGGGGAAAAATATGGAAGAGATGGGAGGAGAGGGAGAAAGTGTGGGGAATAAGAGGAAGAGAGAGTGGTGAATGAAAAAATATTCAAATCTGGGCATTTTGGGGAGAAGAGAGGTCAAAAAGAAAAAAACAAGATATCCAAGTAGCTATAGTATGCAGTAGAAATTTAGGTAAAGGAAAGAATGGAAAAATATAATCATTAAAAAATGTTGACATACACATCAGAAAAATTCAGTGAAAACATTATTCTTCAATTCTGTCTTGATGATAAGAGCAGTTTAGAGGCTGGAAGATGACCCAGTTTTATTTGGGATATTTATATTCATCTATATAACCCAATGTTATTAAAAAATCAAAGTAGCATATTATTCTATATATTGTTTTATGACTTTTTTATGAGCAATATGTATAGAACATAACCTTTGATGACCACATAATATTAGAGTGAATGTATCATGATTTATTTAATTCATCCTCCACTGGCTATTTGGATTATTTCCTTTTTTTAAAAAAAACTATTCTAGGCAATACAGCAATGAATAACCAAGTCTTCATGGACAAATATGATGATTAATATATAGAATGATTTCATTCAGATACATTTATTGAGGTAAATTCACTGGGTCAAGAGAAATATAAAATATTATAGATTTTAATACTCATTGTTGGACTGCTGTATTGAAAGGCTAATTATTCTCCACCTGTGAGTTTAGATTCTAACCTGTTGATTCTAAACTATTTTCTTTTTTTAATAGAAAGTTTTTATTTAATAAATTGAAATTTCATAAGTATGACTTTTGGATTATAGCAGTTCTTCCCCACATAACCACCCTCCCACCTGCAAACCAAACCATCTCCTACTGGCTCTCCCATCCCATTCTTCATTAAGATTCATTTTTAATTATCTTATATACAGAAGATCAACTCTATTGTAAGTAAAGATTTCAACAGTTTGCACCACACAGACACACAAAGTATAAAGTACTGTTTGGAGACTAGTTTTACCATTAATTCTCATAGTGTAACACATTAAGAACAGAGGTCCTCCATGGGGAGCAAGTGCACAGTGACTCCTGTTGTTGATTTAACAATTGACACTCTTATTTATGATGTCAGTGATCACCTGTGGCTCTTGTCATGAGCTGCCAAGGCTATGGAAGCCTCTTGAGTTCAGACACTTCGACCTTATTTACACAAGGCCATAATCAAAGTGGAAGTTCTCTCCTCCCTTCAGAGAAAGGTACCTCCTTCTTTGATGGCCCATTCTTTCCACTGGGATCTCACTCACAGAGATCTTTCATTTAGGTCATTTTTTTGCTATAGTGTCTTGGCTTCCCATGCCTAAAATGCTCTCATGGGATTTTTAGCCAGATCTGAATGCCTTAAGGGCTGATTTTGAGGCCAGAGTGCTATTTAAGGCATTTGTCATTCTATGAGTCTGCTGTGTGTCCTGCTTCCCATGTTGGATATTTCTCTCCTTTTTAATTCTATCAATTATTATTAGCAGACACTTGGTCTTAATTATGTGATCCCTTTGACACTCCTATCTTTATGATCAGTTATGAACTTAAACTGATCACTTTAACTAGTAAGATGGCATTGGTACCTGCCAACTTAATGGGATTTTGAGTCCTGTTTCAAGTTTTTAGCTTTACCCTTAGGGATAAGTCCAAGGGAACATGTGCCAAACTGTACATCTCCTCCCTTTCTTTTTTTTAACCAGGATCAATTTTCAATTGGATTTAAACACCTAAGATTAATTCCATGTTAAGTAAAGAGTTCAACCAATGGTATTAAGTAGAAAAAGAAAATACTAAAAAGAATAAAATAGTAAGCTGTTTCTTGATGGGACAAGGGTTGATCAAGTCATTGCTTCTCACAGTGTCAGTTTCACTTCTACAATTTTCTTTTAGGTGCTCAGTTAGTTGTCACAGATCAGGGAGAACATATATTTGTCCCTTTGGGACCGGCTTATTTCACTCAGCATGATGTTTTCCAGATTCCTCCATTTTGTTGCAAATGACTGGATTTCATTTTTTTATACTGCTGTGAAGTATTCCATAGAGTACATATCCCATAACTTGTTTATCTAGTTTTCTGTTGATGGGCACTTAGGTTGATTCCATGCCTTAGCTATTGTGAGTTGAGCTGCAATAAACATTGAGGTGCAGATAGCTCTTTTATTTGCCAATTTAATATCCCTTGGATAAATTCGGGGGAGTGAGATGGCTGGGTTGTATGGTAAGGCTATATTCAGGTTTCTGAGGAATCTCCAAACTGTCTTCCATAGTGGCTTTACCAGTTTGCATTCCCACCAACAGTGGATTAGTGTGCCTTTTTCCCTACATCCTCGCCAGCATCTGTTGTTAGTTGATTTCTGTATGTGAGCCATTCTAAACAGGGTGAGGTGAAACCTCATTGTGGTTTTGATTTGCATTTCCCTGATGGCTAGTGATCCTGAACATTTTTTCATGTGTATGTTGGCCATTTGGATTTCCTCTTTTGAAATGTCTGTTTAGGTCCTTGGCCCATCTCTTAAGTGGGTTGTTTGTTTTGTTGTGATGGAGTTTCTTAATCTTTTTGTAGATTCTGGTTATTAATCCTTTTTCAGTTGCATAGTTTGCAAATATTTTTCCCATTGTGTTGGTTGCCTCTTCACTTTCCTATTTCTTTTGCAGTACAGAAACTTCTCAATTTGATGTAATCCCACTAAACTATCTTCTCTTATGCTGTAACTATATCCTGAAAATGTAAGCTCGAGTAAGGCAGCAGCAGTCTTCTATCACTCTGCTTAGCATAGGTGTTGACACATAGCAGAATCTCAATGAATATGTTCAAATGAATGAATGATTGGTTGGATGGAAGAGTGAATGGGTGGATTTGGACCCTCATGGGCAGGGTTGCTACTCATCTAAAGACCCCTAATATCTGGGGTGATGTCAAGAACAGGGTGGGTACCTAATGTGAAATATCCTCAGGAACTTGATCTTGACCCAACCATATTGCCACTTGGGGATCAGTAGTTCCTTTCCATCTAAGGAAGTGGATTGACTGCTTGAGAATACCTGATTGCAGAAGTAGTCTGTCATCCCGCGAATGGCTACACTGTCTGGAGGGTGGTCTCCCAGTCCTCACCACACTGTCCATCCTACTAACTTCTGATAAGTGTCTGCTATATCAAGCTACCTGTTCAACCTTCCTTTAAAACTCTGTACTCTGAAGACGGAAGGGAGAAGGGGATGGAGGCATCTAGCACTGGGCTCAGAAAACAAAATCTGGACAAGCTCAGAGCATTTACCCTCAAAAAGGGCAGGTGTTCCTGTGATTAAGGACCATTATCCCTCAGCGTCGTCCTGGTCTCATCTAGCCCAGACAAGTGGCAAATAGCAGCAGAATTGGTTTTTAAGTTTAATCCTCTCCATGTTGCTATAAATTAGGTGTATTTTTTTCCATCTTCCAATTCAGGAAACTGGAGCTTAGAGAGAGAAGGTGACATTTCCCGCCATTGTGCAACCATCAGCGGGCCATCTGACTCCAGGAACGTGTGCAGCATCAGTTTTAGGCAAATTCCTCCCCGAGCACAGCTGCCCTTTTGTCCAGTCCGTAGCCGTGAAGCACAGAGCTGCCGTGTCTCACGGGTGCAGCTGATTGCTGAATGCTTGTCACAGCTGCAGCCCAACTGTGCTGACACCTAGGCAGGCGGAAGCCAAGGACAGCTAAGAAATTCCACAGAGGTCAGCCAGACAAGGTGCAATAGCTCAGCGCAAGACACTGGCAATGAAAAGGAAGCCAACTCCTAGAAATTCTCTGACCAGTAAGCATGCGGCTTATGAAGCAAGGACAGTAGTCAAGGTTTGTTGCCTGAGATTGAAAGTGAAATGCTCAAATGGAAAAGGAGGCCAGTTGGGAGAGGACAGATTTTTTTCTTTACTTTGGTGTATCCTAGGAATGGATCTGGAACTTTATTTGGCCATGATTTATGTACAGTCATTCCTCAGTGTTTGCAGGGAACTGGTTCCAGGATACTCCTGATAGAAAAATCCATGGATACTCATATCCTTTATATAAAGTGGGATAGTATTTGCTTATAACCTACATACATTCTCCTATAATTTTTTTTTTAATTTGAAAGTGAGGGGGAGCGAGAGAGCACTCACATCTACTGGTTCACTTTCCAATATTTGCAATGGAGCTGGGCTGAGGCTGAACCCAAGAGCCAGGAGCTCAATTCAGGTTTAACCATGTGCACGGCAGGGACTCGATTACTTGAGCCATCACCTGCTGCACTTCAGGGTCTGGAAGCTGCAGTCAGGAGCCAGAGCCAGACCCAAAATTCAACCCAGGCATCTGATGTCTTAAGCAGTGTTTTAATGGTTGGCCAAATGCCCACCTTTCCTATGTACTTTGAATCATCTTTAAATGACTTATACTACCTAACACGAGGTAAAAGCTATGTAAATAGTTGTTGTAATGTGCCATCTAGGGAATAATGGCAAGAAAAAAGTAAATCTCTACATGTTTGGTACACACACAACTTTTTTTCCCCAGATATTTTTGATGCGAGCTTGGCTGCGTCTGGATGCAGATCTGTGAATACGGAAAGCTGCCTGCAGTTTAGTCGGCTCCTGGGCTGGGGGGATGCGGAGAGCTCCTCTGGCACAAGCGTTTGTTCTGTCCTTTCAACCCCCTTCCCTTTGATCCTCTTTCCAGGCTTCCCAGCAGGGCCGGCAGCAACGGAAAAGGGAATTAGCTCAAGTTGATTGGTTTTTCCGTTGGATGTGAGAGTTTTTGCTTTTGGGATCTTTATTGTGAAGCAGACCTCCAAGTCTTAGCAGCAGCTGGATGTAGCCTGGCAGGAGGGATCTGGGGTGATACTTGGTTTTCTTCTGTCACCACTGAGCTCTTTGTTGCGCTGTCTGGTGTCCCTTACTTAGCCAGGGGACCGTTGGGTGGACAGGGCAGAAGAGCTGGGAAGAGGGATGGGATGCACATGTGTGCAGGTGCCTGCATCACACACATGTAGCAGAGGGCGATTTCCTTCTCACAGCTCTTCAGACTTGACTCACGTGTGTCTAAATGCACGCTTGAAAGATAGCATCTGTGTGGCAGACTCCACGCTTGTAGTGGCGCCAGGGGCACAACAAGATGCCTGGTACTTGACCAGCCAAGTGACTTTGAGTGACTCATCTAACCGCTCTGGGATTTCAGTTGCCTTCAGAATAGAGTGGGGGCCGATGGCATCTCAGGCTCTGTTGATATAAAAAAAAAAGAGTGCCAAGCATTTAGCAGGCATACACAATCATATTGTCCATTCCGTCTTGATTTCTTCCATGTTAATTCCCTCCCCCGTGCCCTAGACTGTCTAATGGAGAGGCCTGTGAGGCAGCTAATGGTGAGGACAGTAGATGCAGCTTGTGCTGGTTTGAATTGTTGCCTTTTCAAAGGCATCCAAGGTCATCTTCTTAGGAAGTCTGAGAGACAAACCTCAGACTGTGTTCATTCTATTCCAGATGGAAAATGGAAAAATGTGGTCAAGTATCCAAATGTTTGGTCTATAAAGCACTCAGAAACAGTCAGATGTCTGGTGTTGGGAGAGCAAGGTGCCATCTAAGCATGTGAGTGTCATCAAGTCAACTGGGCCTGCCATTGGCATCTTTGCTTTTTAGTCTGGGAGCCTAGGAGAAGTCACCCGGGCTTATTGGCTTAATTTATTTCTTCTCTGCCTTAAAAATTTGAATTTTATCCCTACTCCAGAAAGCTTTAAAAAAGAAGCCTGCTTTGAAATTAGTTGATTTTCAGGAGCTACATGGGATGCTTAGAAATTGTTTAAATATATAACTTCGGCCGGCGCCGCGGCTCAATAGGCTAATCCTCCACCTTGTGGCGCCGGCACACCAGGTTCTAGTCCCGGTCGGGGCACCGGATTCTGTCCCGGTTGCCCCTCTTCCAGGCCAGCTCTCTGCTATGGCCCGGGAGTGCAGTGGAGGATGGCCCAAGTGCTTGGGCCCTGCACCCCATGGGAGACCAGGAGAAGCACCTGGCTCCTGGCTTCGGATCAGCGCGGTGCACCGGCTGCAGCGCGCCGGCTGCGGTGGCCATTGGAGGGTGAACCAGGCAAAGGAAGACCTTTCTCTCTGTCTCTCTCTCTCACTGTCCACTCTGCCTGTTAAATATATATATATATATATACAACTTCATAAGGATTCAAATTTGACTCCTGGCTTCTTATTTAACCACACTTGGTCCATAGGAAATTCTGGACTTCCCTTAGAGAAAAAAGAGAATAAATGACCTGGTTTCAAAATTATGTAGCATTTCAAAAATAATCTAGATCCTCTTTAGCTCTTTTATCTACATGTTAACCAAAATATTACTAATTTTCATCTTTCTGAGAAAATCAGTTTACTTTCAATGCAATCCACAAATAGTTATAATGTTAAATGTTTAATTGCCATAATGTGGCAGCCCACTTGTGTGATGGCCTTGGTTCTTTCCTCTTCCCATTGTGGGCAGGGCATTCTGCTCACTCCTTGGCCCTTGACTCAGTCATGTCACTTGACTTGGCCAATGGGTTGTTTCCCCAGGTGACAGCTGACACAGAAGCTGGAAGAACACACACTGGAGCTTGCCCTGCTGCTGCTCTTGCACCAGCCATAAGAATGTGTCTGAACCAGCTGACTGGATAGATACAAGAAACAAAATGCTATCTCCCCTCATCCCAGCCGAGGTCATCATAAGCCAGATGTTTAAGTGAGGCTGTCAGGGACTAAAGCAACCTAGAGAAGCCTCTAGACTGAAGTAGTCTCCTCAATCCTGACCTCTTGGGTAATTATGCAAAAGCTGGATGATTGCCTATCAAGCAGGGATATTTGAATTGGGAGAGGAAAAAGGTATGGTTTAGGAAGATAAATCCCAGTGCCTCCATGGATCTGTTGAAATGGATACAAGGAATCAATCATTTGGGGCTCGATGCTTGGTTGATGGAACTGTAGACTGTCGTTAGGGGTCAGGTCTGTGTTTGATTTTCTAAGAGGTGAGAGAGTTGACCAATGAGCGACAAGGCCATGTCTCTACCATGGCCCACTATATTCTCTTGCTATGAGACCTCTTTATTCTCCAAACCTATCTCAATATCTTAACTTTCCTGCAGAATACACCTACTGTTAGAGTCTAGCAGAATGCGGATATTTGTCAAATGACTTTTGGATATTGGTGAACGATTTCGCCCTTGTCATGAAATGGTGGTCTTCTTATAATCGGGTAAATGATTGATTGTTATTATCTTAGGACATGTGCTCAGAAATGTGCTTTAGGAACCCCTGTGTTCAATTCCCTCATTGATGAGGACATAGTCTTGGGGAGATAAAATAGCTTGCTCTGGGCCACCCAGGCTGTAATGTGCAGGCTCAGAGCTGTGCCCAGGGCAAGAATCCAGCTGCCCCATCCGCCCTGCCAGCATTCTTTCCATTCTGACCCAATATTCCCTTCTTGTGTGCCAAGTTACGTTGTGTGGCCCAGGTAGTACTCACAGCTGGTCTTACATTCCTAGAATTTAAACGTCTATATGTATACTGTTTACTTTGGAAAGTTCCTTAAACTATTAGAATTTCCTTAAAATCCTGGATTTCACAATCATACACACACGTACATAGTACAAAAATCTTTTTTGCACAAAAATAGTTTTTGTTCCATTCCGATGAACTTTTTGAAGTATATATGAAGTATATATGTGTGTATGTGCATATATGTATGTGTTACATATATATATATAACCCAAGCACTGCACAAAAGAAGTTTCTTTTTTAAAAGATTTATTTAGGGCTGGCGCCGCGCCTCAATAGGCTAATCCTCCGCCTTGCTGCACCGGTTGCTCCTCTTCCAGGCCAGCTCTCTGCTGTGGCCCAGGAGTGAATGGAGGATGGTCCAAGTCCTTGGGCCCTGCACCCGCGTGGGAGACCAGGAGAAGCACCTGGCTCCTGGCTTTGGATCAGCGCGGTGCGCCGGCCGCAGCGGCCATTGGAGGGTGAACCAACGGTAAAGGAAGACCTTTCTCTCTGTCTCTCTCTCTCTCACTGTCTACTCTGCCTGTCAAAAATAAAAAAAAATTTAAAAAAAGATTTATTTATTTGGTTGAAAGAGTGACAGAGGGAAGGAGAGAAAGAGGGAAGGAGAGGAAGAGGGAGAAGCAGAGAGGGAGAAAGAGAGAGTTCTCTCAGCTGGTTCAGTCCCCAAATGGTCTCAACAGCCAGGTCTGGGCCAGGCTGAAACCAAGAGTTCCATCCAGGTCTCCCACATGGGTGGCAGAGTCCCAGACCATTTTTCCCACCTTTCCAGGTGTGTTAGCAGGGAGCTGAGTCAGAAGTGGAGTAGCCAGGAATCAAAACCAGCACAGTAATATGGGATGCTGGTGTTGCAAGTGGCAGCTTGACCTGCTGTGCCAGAACACTGGCCCCAGAAAATAACTTTCTATAGTAGTCAATTAAACTACGCCCATCCCTGTGGGGCCTCCTCATTTCCATGGTAACTAATGCACTGCAAAGTGGGAGTGAAGAGGGTAAAAGCTCACCACCACATATGAGCATCAGTGAAACATGCCATTGGAGGGGTGGGGAAGGGTCTGGAACATTTTAAATTGATACCTGCTTAGGTGATGTAGGTCTTGCTATTTGAAGTGCACAAGACTTTATTAGCATCCCTGGCCATCACACCCTCTGTACTGGTGGCACAGAGGTATGGAGAGGCTGCTTGCTACCTGTTTCTTGCAGAGACGTTGAACAGAAATGTGCTGGTTACCAATTTCCCATTTGCCTGGAAACCTCAAAGGCTACTGGGAGGTTTCAGCTTCCCCACTAGCGCTTACCTGCTCAATCAGCCATGCAAATTAGCACCTGCCTACATACCTGGGGCTTGCTGGAGAGCAGGCCAGACCCTCACAGAAGTAGCTGGTGAACCACTAAGAACTCGAAGGGGCTGAGCTGCTGGCCCAACCAGGACTTGGTTCTTCATTGTTATTTATTTCTGGTTTTGACATTTCTCTCCTTTGGTCTCCTTTCTTTGTCTCAGTGGTCTCTCTCTTCCTTTGACTTTTCCTTGGCATGGATGCTTCCAGACCTTCTTCCTTTGGCTGGAATTACCCATGCGTCCGGCCTCCCTGGTGCATTGTTGCTTGAGTCCTGAGCCTTGACCTCCTTACAGCTTCACAAGCTCCCGTAGAATAGTAGCTGTGTCTTCTCCCAGCTCCTAGCCCAGTGAGCGAGGGTGCCTGCGGGTTAAGTCAGCAGTCTGCAAATACTGGCGTGCATCAGGATCTTCTGGATGGCTGGGCTCTGCTTCCAGAATCTTTGATTTGGAAAAATCTAGGGTCAGATAGAGACCAGAGCTTTTCCCATGTGGTGCCAGCTCAGGGTCCACTCTTTGAGAATCATTGGCTTAAGTCAAACACAGACCCTTGGTCAAATGACATCTTGTGCTTTATTCCTTGAGCCTCTCTTTCTCCCTCCACCCCGACTTTCTTCCCCTTCTGTTTTATTGATTGATTGATTGATTGACAGGCAGAGTTAGACAGTGAGAGAGAGACACACACACACACACACACAGAGAAAGGTCTTCCTTTTTCTGTTGGTTCACCCCCCAAATGGCCGCCATGGCCGGTGCGCTGTGGCTGGTGTGCTGGGCTGATCTGAAGCCAGGAGCCAGGCGCTTCTCCTGGTCTCCCAGGCGGGTGCAGGGCCCAAGCACTTACACATCCTCCACTGCCTTCCCAGGCCACAGCAGAGAGCTGGACTGGAAGAAGAGCAACTGGGACAGAATCCAGCACCCCAACTGGGACTAGAACCTGGGGTGCCGGTGCCACAGGTGGAGGATTAGCCAAGTGAGCTGTGGCACCGGCCTTTTTTTTTTTTTTTAACCAGAACTGGTGTCATGCTGCACACACAGTTTTGTGTTCTGTGGGTTTAACCTGCCGTCTCCCATGGGAACATTTCTCCCAGTCCCCTGAGCCAGATCATCTCTGTAAAGTTAAGTCCCACTTGAGGGCAGTGTTCATGGGGAAAAGGGCTTTATTTTCTTTTAACAAAGTGGAGGAGTCTATGGGAAGTGAGTCTGAGAGTTCTAACTGAAAAAGCCCTGCTTGCCTTGGTTCCACTGACCTAAGCTCAGAAAACGTCAAGCTAGGGCCAGCCCAGCTTCTGCTTGCTGGACAGTGCTCAGGCTAGACCCCTCACAGCTGATGAGCTGAGCAGCATCCCTGAGGACACCTGCAGTCCAGGTGGGCACAATCAGCAGGGCCTGTTCCCCACCCCCACCCCGGCTAGGTCTCATGATGAAGTGCAGGTGAGGAGCACAGAGAGGCCACTGTGGATAGGGCACTGCCTCTGTGGATCTCAAAAGGACATCTGTGGGGGCTGGGTGTGGCTGCATGAAGGAAGTGCAGGAAGAGTCCCACCTCCATCTTCCATGTGGCTTTTGACAACAGGGTATGTCATTTTTTTAAAAGATTTATGTATTTACTTGGCTGGCGCCACGGCTCAATAGGCTAATCCTCCGCCTGTGGCGCCTGCACACCGTGTTCTAGTCCCAGTTGGGGCGCTGGATTCTTTCCCGGTTGCCCCTCTTCCAGGCCAGCTCTCTGCTCTGGCCTGGGAGTGCAGTGGAGGATGGCCCAAGTGCTTGGGCCCTGCACCCCATGGGAGACCAGGAGAAGCACCTGGCTCCTGGCTTCGGATCAGTGCGGTGTGCTGGCAGCAGCACGCTGACCGCAGTGGCCATTGGGGGGTGAACCAACGGAAAAAGGAAGACCTTTCTCTGTGTGTGTCTCTCTCTCACTGTCCACTCTGCCTGTCAAAAAAAAAAAAAAGATTTACTTATTTACTTGAAAGTCAGAGAGTTACACAGAGAAAGAGGCAGAGAGAGAGAGAGGTCTTCCATCTGCTGGTTCACTCCCCAGTTGGCTGCATGGCTGGAGCTGCACTGATTAGGACCCAGGAGCTTCTTCTGGGTCCCTCATGCAGATGCAAGGGCCCAAGGACTTGGGACATCTTCCACTGCTTTCCTAGGCCACAGCAGAGAGCTAGATTGGAAGTGGAGCAGCCGGGACTCGAACTGGCACCCATATAGGGCCATATAGGGCCAGCATTGCAGGTGACAGCTTTACTTACTATGCCACAGCGCCGGCCCCAGGGTATGTGATTTTAAAGGGACATCTTACCCTTGAAAGAGAGCTCCATGGCATGCCAAGGACATTGATTGGTCCATAAAGGCTTATGTCTGATTTCAGCTGCTGCTGTTGTTGGGGACAGCCTGTCCAAGCTTCAAGGGTATCTGTGTGCACGTGTGTGTGTGTTTCTGTATGTGTATGCACACATATATGTATCACATGTTTGTATGCACGCACAGTACACACGTGTATCTGCATATATGTATATGCCACATATGTACACTTGTGTGCATGTGTGTGTATGTGTGTGCATGCATGTGTGTGTGCACATGTACGTGTGTGTGTGTTTGTGTGCATGTGTATACTCCCCCACCAAGGGGCTCCAGAGCCAGTGCATCGGCGCTGAGCTGCCCTTCTATCAGGCAGACAGCCCTGCGAGTAGCCCTGAGTGCCCACTGCTCATCACTGCCCTCAGTCCTGCACCTTTCAGTGGCCTCTCCTCTCCTCTCACTCACTGCCATGCTGCCTTCCTCCATAAAGAAATCCTCCTAAAGAAAGCACCTGTCCCAAGCCTTTAGAGAGGGACGCTGTTTTTCTGGACTCTTCAGGGTGACCACAGGATGGCAAGCAGCCGTGAACTTCCGTTCTACAGGGCTCTCACCCTCAGACCCCAGGCGTCTCCGGAAGCCTGCAGTTCCAGGAAATCACTCAGGCGCTCCTGAGTGTTTTAGGGGGGAACAGAAGGCTCCAGAAGTCCTCTGCCATCAACCAGTGCAGTTCTTCCTCATCTACTTGAGGTGTGGGTTCCCAAGGGAAAGACTTCAAAACACTGTTCTGTTGCTAAAAATGTTCCGAGTCAGGGCCCAACATCCTTCCTCAAAGGGACTGTGAGCAATTGTGTTCCTCCTCTCCATCTCCCCATCTCTGTCCCGGGTTGTTCCTCTCTTGGCCAGAGCAAGAGGACTGCACGGCCTTGTGGGTGCAGATGGGACATTGAGGCCCTTAGCTGCAGGATATTATCCCGTGCTCTCTGACGGGGCTAGCGAGAATGCTTCAGTCCCAGCGATGCCATCCCTGTTGGTAAAACCAAGGGAGAATCATGTCATGCTCTCTCCTTAGCATTCTTATTCACCTAAAATCAGGTTACAGCAACCATCAAAGGTAACAGGAAGAGTGACAGAAGCCTCCCAAATGCACCGTGGCTATTTTGTGGTTAGGAGGGAACATCTGAGCCCATAGGCAGGGATGAGTCTTACTTCATGTTGGGGGATTGTTATATTAGACCTTGCAATATGCCCTGTGGCTGTTAGGTAGACGATGTGAGTGGGGTTGACAAGCAGAGAGTGCCCAGTGAGCTGGGTTTACCTACCCTGCCCTGTCTGGATGCAGAGTTCTTTCTGGGTAGTGGCTCACAGAGACTGGTGGGGAGGTGATGGGCTAGCTGCCAGGCCCCGCCCCTGGACTCTTATTCTGCGTGCTTGGCATCTGTGTTTTGCATGCTCCTAAGGCTATTTTGACATGGAACCGGCTTGGGAATCATCTCTGCTTAGGGTGTGTTGGTCTCATTTGTAGTTCATTCACAGCAGGAGCCACTGTGACCAATTCTGGCATCTTAAAGGCAGTGCGGCCACATCTCCGGAGCATCCCGTGTCCCCCTGGGCCTGGGCAGCCCTCATGCTTATAATACAGAAAAAGGACCCGAGTTCTGTAATGGGAATTTCTGTGATGGGGGCCGAAGAGCTGGTTAAAGTCCAGATTGGACTGAAATAGCTGCAGTGACCTTGCCTGCAGCTCTCTCCTATCAATTCAAAATGTCCCGAGTGCTGGAGTTCCTCTGGGGAGTAATCAAGGCGACCTCCTCTCCTTTCTTCTATAAAGTCCCCTCCCTCCTCCCTGATGAGATGTTCAAGGACGCGTCGGCACTGAGTCCTATTTCATGTGGGAGAAAATAGAGCGCAGACAGCCGAAGGCTGTGCTCAGGGTGGAGGTGAGGGCTCAGGCATGAAGAATGGGAGGGGAGGTGGAGGGGAGGAGAGGCTGTGATGGGGAGAGGGATGAGGAAGGACGTGCGGAAGAGGAAAATGAGGTCAGATATGGAGGAAAGCGGGCACAGGGATGGAAAAGTGGGAGGCAGCTGGTACCCGTGGCTTCCTTCAGACGCCACAGGCAGCTCCTGGCAGAGCAGGTGTGGTTCTCCGGTGACTAGGTGGGATATGGGTATATACGTGCCATTACCTTCAAACCCCAGGAGTAGATGCCACTTCAATAGGACCACCAATTAGCCAGCCCATAATGGCAGGCCCATGGAACTTGCCTGCCACCTAAAATACCCACCCACTGGGAGGCAAAGTGGAAAAAGAGCTGGGACCGAGGGAGTAATGCTGCCTTCTGGGAAAGGGCCGAAATAAAGCCAGGGGCAGTCAGAGTCAGCTGGTGCTGGTGATTTTATGAAGCCAGGGGGTGGAAACTTAGCATAGACAAAGTGAACCCAGGGCCAGCACGGCCAACCTCTCATCTTCAGGATTCAGTTAGTCCCGTCTTGTTCCGGGAATAGGTTCCTTTCTTGGTATTTGACTCATTTCAGGTTAAAAGATGTTTTTCTTGGGATTAGCTTTGGTACCCACAATTCATCTCTTTAGTACTGCCTTATTTCTGACTTCTAGCATGTTCCTCTTGCCCTGCAGTGCCATCCATCTGGTCTA
Source organism: Oryctolagus cuniculus (assembly GCF_964237555.1). Classification (NCBI taxonomy): domain Eukaryota; kingdom Metazoa; phylum Chordata; class Mammalia; order Lagomorpha; family Leporidae; genus Oryctolagus; species Oryctolagus cuniculus. The sequence goes on from NC_091442.1 coordinate 43,698,658, forward strand.
CTGGGCTCATTGAAGGTGCTGGCTTATTATTCATTCATTCATTCATTCATCCGACATACACCACACACACCACACACCACACACACACACACACACAGTTTTCAAAAAGTCCATAGAAAATGGGTATTAATGCAAGATTTTAAAATTTCCATACCAAAATAAACATCTTTTCATTCCACTTTCTGTGAATGTTTTGACTAGATAGATAGAGAATTCCCTGCCCTTTGGGAGCATGTGGACTAGTGCATATCAGTTCTCAATGCCGTCAGCACATTATAGCCACATGCACACACACCTGCCCAGGCCTTAGCTCTGACTTGCTGCATTAGAATCTCTGAGCTAGGAATACAGCTGATCTGAAAGCTCAGATAGGCTAGAGAGCTGCTGAGAAAGGCTATGTCTGAGCACAGTGTTGTTTGGGTCCTTGGAACTCCACCCTGGCCCCTCAGTAGGGCATGAAACACATCCGAGTTCTCATCATGACTGGGAGTAGCCTTTCTGGCCTGGCTTCCTGCTGCTGTTGCTGGACAGCTCCTCCTTGCAGGGACCTGGACCCACTGCTCCCACCAGCCATGGTTTAACCTCTGCCATTCTAGGAACACCAGTTCCTCCCCTTGTCTTCCTGCCCTGCAGGTGGAGTGGTCTCCAGCTGTCATCTGTCTTTGTGTGACTCCTCAGCTGTTATGCTACCTGTTTCGCCAGTCCTCTGTAACAGAGTCCCTCTGTTTGCAGTGCCTCCGGTCATTTCTGACTGTTGTGATGTCAAATGGGAAGAAAGCCATCTATGATGTGGCCCCTCCCCACTATTTGTGATGGTGCATATGGTGTCCAGGGAGGCTGTGACTGAAAAGGATGCTCATGGCTTACACCTGCAACACCTGAATAGCACATAACTGCATTCAAATCTCCTCAAATTGATTTTTTATACAAAACTTTTATTTAATAAATATAAATTTCTAAAGTACAACTTTTGGATTTTAGCGGTTCTTCCCCCCATAACCACCCTCCCACCTGCAAACCATCCCATCTCCTACTCGCTCTCCCATCCCATTCCTCATTAAGATTCATTTTTAATTATCTTATATATAGAAGATCAACTCTATAGTAAGTAAAGATTTCAACAGTTTGCACCACACAGACACACAAAGTATAAAGTACTGTTTGGAGACTAGTTTTACCATTAATTCTCATAGTGTAACACATTAAGGACAGAGGTCCTCCATGGGGAGCAAGTGCACAGTGACTCCTGTTGTTGATTTAACAATTGACACTCTTATATATGATGTCAATGATCACCTGAGGCTCTTGTCGTGAGCTGCCAAGGCTATGGAAGCCTCTTGAGTTCACACACTCCGACCTTATTTACACAAGGCCATAATCAAAGTGGAAGTTCTCTCCTCCCTTCAGAGAAAGGTACCTCCTTCTTTGATGGCCCATTCTTTCCACTGGGATCTCACTCACAGAGATCTTTCATTTAGGTCATTTTTTGCCACATTGTCTTGGCTTCCCATGCCTGAAATGCTCTCATGGGATTTTTAGCCAGATCTGAATGCCTTAAGGGCTGATTCTGAGGCCAGAGTGCTGTTTAAGGCATTTGCCATTATATGAGTCTGCCATGTATCCCACTTCCCATTTGGATCATTCTTGCCTTTTTAGTTCTATCAGTTATTATTAACAGACACTGGTCTTATTTATGTGATCCCTTTGACACTCCTATCTTTGTGATCAGTTATGAACTTAAACTGATCACTTTAACTAGTAAGATGGCATTGGTACCTGTCAACTTAATGGGATTTGGATTTCCATGGCAAGTTTTTACCCTTAGGGGTATCAAATTGACTTCTGGCTGCCACCTCCAATCTGCCTTTGGCCGGGCTCAGAAACTGTCAGTCTAAAGACATTGCTCCAGAGATCAATGTGTATCTTGCTACCTGTAGCCACACTGCCACAGAAGGCTGCCAGTAGCAGGAAGCATTCAGAGACTCAGATGTGCTTCGTGTGGACTGCGTTTCAGTCCCCCCTCTAACTCATGATCTGTTTCAGCAGGAGAGTATTCTCTCCCCATATGGGATGGCTCCATGAGGAGCAACTGACCCATGTTGGTAAAGCACCAGCTTACCTGCAGCTCTCCAAAATCAGCCATTTTGGTACTGGGAGAGAGCGCCTATTAAAGCAGTGTGACTCCATGGAATACAAAAGGCATGGATCTTCCACTTTTTCAGAGCAAGATAGGAAAGCTTGGGTGAATATATTTTTTAAAAGATTTTTATTTATTCATTTGACAGGCAGAATTACAGACAGTGTGTGTGTGTTGTGAGAGAGAGAGAGAGAGAGAGAGAGAGAGACTGACTGAAAGGTTTTCCTTCTATTGGTTCACTCCCCAAGTAGCCGCAATGGCTGGAGCTGCGCAGATCTGAAGCCAGGAGCCAGTTGCTTCCTCCTGGTCTCCCATGCAGGTACAGGGCCCAAGCACTTGGGCCATCCTCCACTGCCCTCCAGGGCCACAGCAGAGAGCTGGACTGGAAGAGGAGCAACCGGGACTAGAACTGGCGCCCATATGGGATGCCGGCACCGCAGGCAGAGGATTAACCTAGTGCGCCACGGCGCCGGCCCCTTGGGTGAATATTTTTACCTCCAGGGATCCTCCATTCTTTGGCCATAATGCTTCCTTGTACGTAGGTGTTAAGAGTAAATGAAACAATGGCTACCATGCTCAGATGAGCTTGCAGTGGGTACTGAACAGCAGGTGCCTCCCTTCCCAAGAGAGGAGAGTGAAAATGAAGAACTTGGCTTAGGTGTTCCTTCTTCTCTTCCCTATTGTGGTGAGGCAGGGAGCCTGTTGCTTCGTTTCTGTAATCCTCAGTGACACATAATATTTATCATAGTTTTTAAGATTGATTTAGTTGCTTGAAAGTCAGAGTCACAGGGAGAGAGAGAGGGAGAGGGAGATAGATATTGATCTTCCATCTGCTGGTTCACTCCCCAAATGGCTGCACAACACCTATGGCTATGCCAGGCCAAAGGTAGGAGCCAGGAGTTTTCTGCATGTCTCCTATATGGGTAGCAGGGGCCCAAGCACTCAGGCCATCATCTGCTGCTTTCCCAGGCCATTAGCAGGGAGCTGGATCAGAAGTGGTGCATCTGGGTGTCAAACCCACACCCATATGGGATGCTGGTGTTGCAGGCAATGGCTTTACCCACTGTGCCATAATGCTGGCCTCTTTTTATTTTTCACACATGGAATATATATATACATATATATGTATATGTATATATATATAATTTAATTTGTCAGTTATATGTCAATGAAGCTGAAAATATTAAATAGAAAAGGTACTGGTTGCATAACCCCCTCTCTATTACCAAAATACATTATTTGATGTCTCCTGACTCTGACCACAGTTTTTAGGCATCATGAAAGAACAATGTTGTTGCTTTGCAGATTAAAAAATTGCTAATTTTTTATTGAATGTTCAATTAAAATTATATATAGACATATATAAATAAATAATTTGAGAGACAGACACACACAGAGTTCTCATCTGATAGTTCACAGTAAACCTACAGGAGGCAACTCCAACATGGTGGCCTCAGCAAAGTTGAACTTACCACATGGCAGTTCAGGGCTCCAGCAAAGAATGTTCCAAGAGAACCTAGAAGGAAGCTACAAGTCTTGTGGCCTTGTCTTTTTAAGGTTTATTTTATGTATTTGAAAGGCAGAGTTACAGAGAGAGAGGGGAATTATCTATCTATCTATCTATCTATCTATCTATCTATCTATCTATCGAGAGATATCTTCTATCCACTGGTTCATTCCCCAAATGGCCACAATGGCCGGGGCTTGGCTGAAGCCAGGAGCTTCATCTGGATCTCCCATGTGGGTGCAGGGACCCAAGGTCATCTTCTGCTGCTTTCCCAGGTGCATTAGCAAGGACTCGAACCAGTGCCCTGTGGCTTGGTCTTAGCATCCCTAGAACATTGCTCTGTCATATTCTCTTGGTCTGCTAAGTCAGTAAGGGAGGCCCTGATGTAAGAAAGTTGGGTTGGAACCGCCTCACCAAGGAGGAGTAGGAGAGTGCATGTGACCACCTTTCTTTGACCTCACCTGCTTTGCCTTCTCTTTTCTGCATCATTTTTCCTCTTCTAACTTATTAGATAATTTAATTATTTAAATTTGGTTTACCACTTGTTGTGAATTTCTCCATAATTGCATATAAATTCCACAAGGGCAAGAATCATCAACCTGTTTTCTTTCATATCCTAACCATCTAGAAATAGTGTGTGGAACGGTAGGGGCTCAGTCATTGTTGAATGAATTATTTCATTTCATTCTCCTGTTACCCTTTGAGCAAGCATCTCCTGTTTTCTTCATTTCATAGATGAGAACCTGGGGTACAGAGAGATTAAGTCACTTGTGCAAAATTATAGAGCTAATGACTAGTGGCAGAGCTGGGATTTGAACTTAGGACTTTTGGATGTACCTTTATAGGTCAGAAACCAGTTCCAGGCAAGGGAAGCAATTCAGCACATGAGAGAGAACTGTAGTCCTGGCCTCGCCTTGCAGCTCCACCCAAGTCAGGGCCTGGCTCCGGGCCCCTGGTTCTTCCTTGAGATACTTGTCTCACACACTGGCTTTGCTGTTTCTACCAGAAAGATCTATGGGGAAAAAAGCAGATGTGGGCCTGCCTTGGGAAATTGCATGTGTGGGGGTGAGCTGGTTGCTGCTCTGTCAGCACCCCCAGTGATGATGGTTAATGTAGGACTCCTGGGAAACAAACAGGCTCTCCTCTGCCTGTGCAATGGACCCAGGCCACCCAGGGGTGGGTAGCAAGACAACCCCTGGCATTCCTGCTGAATCACCCTGTGTACTTTCCTCCTGGCTATAGTCAGACACCATCTCCCATCTGTGTTTGCTAAGGAGATGACGCAACCCAGGGGACAAGGTCTCAGAAGTCACTCCATGCAGGCAGAGCTCGATGTTGCAATCACACCTTTTCATCTTGTCCCTCTGTCCCCCCATGGCAAATGTCAGACAACTCTGTGTCTCCAGGGAGAAGCCAACCTCCCTGGACTCCGTGAAATGACATCACATGGCCTTGTCAAATCCAGTGAGATCTTCTCTCTAAATAGGAAGTATTCGGGTGCATGTGATTTCCTGGGGGATGGAGGGTCAGGATTCCATCAGATGGGGAAGTTCTCCTTTGCTCCAGCTCTGCTAGGTGGTGATCCTGGAACTCTTAGGGAGGAGACTTGGCTGGGATGGATGGTGGGAACCAGGGTTGGGTGGTAGCTTGGTCATCAAACATAGCTTATGCAAGGTGGTAGAAAGATATTCTAAGGCAGAGGTGGGGAGGGACCCAGAAAATCAAAGATTGGAGGGGCTGGTGCCGTGGCTCACTTGGTTAATCCTCCACCTGCAGTGCCAGCATCCCATATGGGTGCTGGGTTCTAGTCCTGGTTGCTCCTCTTCCAGTCCAGCTCTCTGCTGTGGCCTGGGAGGGCAGTGGAGGATGGCCCAAGTGCTTGGACCCTGCACCTGCCTGGGAAACCAGGAGGAAGCACCTGGCTCCTGGCTTCGGATTGGTGCAGCACTGGCCATAGTGGCCATTTGGGGAGTGAACCAATGGAAGGAAGACCTTTCTCTCTCTCTCTCTCTCTCTCTCTCTCTCTCTCTCTCTAACTCTGTCAAATAAAATTTAAAAAAAAAAAAGATTGGAGGCAAAAGGTGAGGAATCTGAAGAAGTTAACGAGAAAATCAGGATTGAAGACAGACTTGAGGACGGGTGGGACTGTCCGTTCATTCATGGAGCGATTCTCTCAGCAGCTGTTTACTGAGTGCCGGTCCTGTGCCCACTTTTGTGTTTGACACCGAGACAGCAGGGAAGACAGGAAGTCTCTCTGCACTGTCCAAGGCACTGGACGTGCAGCATTCTGCAGGGCATGCTGCACACATAGTACCAGCGCGTGGCCTCCTGGTGCATGACTTGTCTGTTCCCTCATGGGACTCTCTCCTTAATTTTTTTCATCTTTGCATCCCAGTGCCTGGAGCAGGGCCAGGCACATCACCCATGTACAGTCAGTGTTCTAAATGGAGGATGCCCTGTGTACCATTGCTGTATTATAAAACTGAACAGATGAGACAACCGTCTTCTCATGCTCACAGATTCCAGGGCTCAAGGATTCACAAGGGTGTTGTGAGAATGGCTTGGGTGTGCTTTGCTGTATTTGAGTCCTCATCTGGGAAGAAGAACGGAAGTGTAGATGACTCAGTGGCTGGGTCTGGGATTGTCTGGGGATCTTCACTTTCGTGGGTGGGCTGTTGATGCCAGCTGGGACCGCTGTGGGACTGCCAACCAGAACATGTACTCATGGCTGCTCTATGTGACTTGGGCTTCCTTACAAAATGGCGGCTGTGGTAGCCTTCCATGATGGCTCAGGGCCTCAAAGTCAGGAGCCCCTGTGGCATGGAATCATTGAAGCTGCATGGGCTGCTCTAATCCTGTCTTGGAAGTCAGTGGCTGTCACTTTTAACCTATACTGTACTCGTGGCTATGAGTGAGTCAGAAACCCACCCAGATGGAGACCCCGCCTCTCAGTGGGACAGCAAGGTTTTTACTGTACCAGGATCCCAGGAAGGTTAATTGGAGTAGGTGAGTTCTTCAGGGTCTCATTTGTGTGCAGTGGAGTGCTGGTTGGACATGGCAGCCAACCCCTTGGCCGCTTCCTGGAAGGACAAGCTGGCCACCGTCCATCCAACCAGCAGGCATCCCCACAAGGACATGGCAGGCAGAGCCAACAAGAGGCCCTTCAGGGCTCCATCTGCCTTCCAGTGAGAGAAGAGGCCTGAGAGTCTGGAGGCAGCAGGAAACATGGAGCCTCCTAGAGCGATGGAGTTGCCCAGATGGACAGCAATGCTCACACATCAGTCATTCACTGTGACCACAGAGCAATGGAAGCCTGGCCACTCTGGCAGCCAGCAGGGCTCTGGAGGCCTGTGCCTCCTGCCTGGGGAGGGAGTGGGTAGGAGTTCTGCACTCGGTCCCTGCAAGCTGCTTGCACCTTGCCCTGGGGCCAGAGGGTGACCTTATTGTGTCTGAGGCAATCAGAGTGAGACAGCACTGGGACGAGGATTCAGGAGAGGCCGGGGACTGCCAGGGCAGGCTTCCTGGCATGCCCTGCACAGCGACTCTCTGGTCATTGCTCTTGGTGAAGGGCCAGGCCTTCCCTGCACTGACAGACAGAGAGCCTGGGCCCCGGGGTGTATTTCTTTACTGTTATTGTGACTCCTATCAGTGTATTCTTTACATTTGAATTGAGGTAGAACTCACACAACAAAACTCACCATCACCGGTCACCACCATGGAACCCCAGAAATTTTTCCTAGCCCCCATAAAAGAACCCTGTACCTATTAGCTCTGGCTCCTCTCTGCCTGTCTTCCCCAGCCCTTGGCCATCACTAACCTGTACACCTTCCCCAGTGCTTGGCCTCAGTCTGCTCCTCTGTGTGGTGGGGATGATGACACAGTCTACTGGCAAAGGATGCTGGGAAGACAGATAACACACAGCAAATACTGTGCATAGGGCCTGGGACACAGCAAGTGTGGTTCTAATGACTGGGCTGTAGCCCCAGTCTCGCCTCCCCCCAGCCCTCCCTGTACTCAAGTCTCCAGATCTGTGCTGTCTGGCTGGTAACCACTTCTTCCATGCGACTCTTTAAACATAATTACAATAGTAAAGGAAGAAGTTCAGCCCCTTCGTAGCACTCATCACATTTCAAGGGCTCAGCAGCCTCACGTGGCTGGTGGCTCCAGCACCGGACAATGCAGATGTGAGAAAATTCTGAGATCTGCGAGACAGCCCTGCTCCTGCTTCTCTGAGCAGGGCTCGTTCTTTAAAGATTTCCTCACTTTCTGACTCCCACACCCTTGTTCGTTGTCTGCCTCAACCCTGAGCAGCCCATCCACTGGCTGCTTCCACTCCCCAAATCTTGCCTTCCGCTCCAGGAGTAGAAGTGCCAGTACTGGCCCTCACCTCGTCTCGCCCAGCTGCACATGCAATCCAGCTGGCTGCAGCCTCCGCACTTGGCTCCCACTTCCAGCTGGGCCCAGTTCTGCTCCACCTGGCTTCCGTCTGCACGCCGCTAGGGGTGGCTTGTTGTTTTCTGGTGTGGGCAGAAGTGGAAGAGGCTGGGAACAGGTGCAAGTCGTTCTACCCATATCCCATTGCCAAAGCAAGGTGTGTGGCTGAACCCAAGTGGGGAGGGGAGAAGCAGTAAGTCCACTATACCTTTAGCAGGAGATGTTGCAAAGTTAGAGGGCCAACACCATGGGCACAGGAGGGGAAAGAATTGGAGCAGATAATGGCATCTTCCTCAATAAGGAAGAGTAGGGTCCCTCTCTGAGCCACCTTTATCCTTCTCATCGTGAGAACTTGCACTCCCCCCCACATACCCCCCCCGCTGCACTGCAACTTCCCCACTCAGCGTCCCATGCTCCTCCAGGGCCTCCTGCCCCGCCCCCTCCACCCCTGCTGCCCTTGAGCACCACTGTCCCAGCTCAGGGGCTCGGAGAGGCGATGCAGGAGGTAGGAATCGCCGAGATCTGACTCTGACTCTGACTCTGTCCAGGGTACCTGCAGCCCAAACCAAACCCTATTCGCTTCGACCCGTGAGTCCTTAACAATGGCAGTGGGCAGTATGAGTCGTACTGGGGGTGCAATTTTATCCTCACCTGCCTGCTGAGGTACGGGAACTGGCCGTGTGAGTCAAGACCCTGATGGGGCTCTGGTCAAGGTGTCAGGAGACTTGGGGGGGTCTCAGTGTCCTCAAGTGCAGAGCAGGAGGTCAGGCTAATGGCTGCTGTGGCCCCCGCAGTCCCGAGTCCTCACTCTGTGCCTGGTCCAAGCAGCTGCTGGCCTCGGCAAACTGCGTCTCACTGGCTGTCTGCAAACCCTTCTCACCCTTGCCCTTGTTCTCTACCAAGGGGTCTGACTTCCAGGCTCCTCGAACAAGAGTTTCAGGGTCTTCCTTTTCTAGAAGGTGTACTGTAGAGATTGGCATGTAGCCCGAGCCTTGCCTGGGCATCAGCCTGACCTGGAATTCCACTGACCTTGGCTAGGGTGGGAGAAAGTGTGGCTAGAATATCAGTACCATGTTATAGGCTGGAGCCATATTCAGTCAACTCCCAACAGCATTCCTGGTACAAATTCAGGATTGCCCTGAAGGCGCAGGGCTCCGGCAATGCAGATGGCTTTGGCGTTGGACTCCTGGGGCAGACACCCACCTCTGCTACACCCTCAGGCGTGTCAGAACAAGGTGGCCCTTCATTTTCTGCAAAGAAGCCCCACGCTTTTTCTCCCCTGGGTAATCCAACAACTAGCATTTACCCAGAATTATTTGCTGTGGGTTTAAGAGTTCATATCTGGAGACCAGCATGTTTTTGACAAAGGCCCAGAAACAGCTGGAGAAAATAATCTGTTTGATGACTCGCCTGAGACAATGGAGACAGCTGGAGTGATTCACGGCTCCCTGGGAGGCAGGATCCCACCGGGGCAGCACGTCTCCGGAGCATTTGCCAGGGTCAGGTAGCTGCAAGTGTCAGGGACTGGACGGAGGAAGCTTTGGACAGGAGGGTTGGGAGGCGGGGCTTGGGGGTGTGGGAGGCTGCAGGTGCTATGGCCAGACAGCGAACACCAGGCAGGTGATGGATATCAGAGAAAACTGACGAGGAGGACGAGGCCCCAGCCTGACAGAGCCCCTACCAGAGCTAAGGCTCTCTTTCGCCATAGAGCCAGTGTTTGGTTGGCTGCTCCCATCCTCCTCTGCTGTTCCCTAGACTCTGAGCCTGGAGCGGCTGCACTGTGCCAGGAAGGTGGGAGGGGGGTGGAAAATGCATGAGTACTGTGACCAGGACACTTGAAGTGAATGAGGTCATTCTGTAGGATGCGACGATGGATAAGATCTTACCATGCGCGGGTACTTGTTCTTTCTTCCTCGCTGTAACCTTCCAAGATGGGAGTTACAATTCTCGTTTATAGAGAAGGAAACTGAGGTTTGGACACGTTCAGTGATTTGCTTTAGGTTCCAGCTAGTCAAGAGGGGTTCTGGGAGAGTAGTCTGTGTGACCTGTGAAGGCCCCCAGAAATAGTGAACCGCACTAAGTTTTCTGGTAGCCACATCAACAGTGGTAAAAAGAAACAAGTGAAATGGATCTCACTGATGTAGTTTACCTAACTGAAGACACAATATCATGTCAGCATGTGAGCAATATAGAGGTGCTGAATGAGCTATTTTGTATTTCTTTTTGATCTGGACTCATTGAAATATGGTGCATCTTAGCACATCTCCCCTGGCGCTAGTTGCATTTCATGTGTGCAACAGGCACATAGAGCCCAGGGTGTCCACATTGGACAATACACTGCTAGAGGCACACATGGGCTTTTATGGAAGTGGGGTTGGGAGACACACAGCCAACCCCCCCGGGTCAACTTCAGCTTCAATGGCATGGACCTAGGAATAAGAAAGCTGCATCACCAGGTACAAACACCAGGGGGCACCCTTCTGCACTCAGTGCCCCTGGATGTTTCTCCTGGTGGCCCCAGGGCTGGCCAGGCCGAGAGGGAGGGAGGTGGGCCAGCAGTGGAAATATGGGATTCCCCAGCACTGTTGCCGTTGGACTGCAGGCATCTACCTTGGGGCTCAGGATGGTAGGGGGCCAGATGAGGAGGAGGGTGAGACAAGAAGCCTCATGGAAGTTGGATTAGAGGTTCAGTGGCAGGCAGGTGAGCTTGAGAGAAATATTTAGGGGCTGAGGTTGGGCAGAGGCAGCGAGTGGGGGAAGGGCAGATACGGTGAGGGATTAGGATCTGGGAATGTACTGGGATTTGTGGAGTTCAGGAGTGAGGGCGGGGAACCATCCGCTGTGCCCATCTACAGAAACCTTCACCCTAGGGCAGAAGTGGATGGTCAGGAATTGGGAGCACACCACCTCTATTTTTTTTTTTTAATTTGGCAGATAGAGTCATAGTGAGTGAGAGAGACAAGAGAGAAAGGTCTTCCTTCTATTGGTTCACCCCCCAAATGGCCGCTACAGCTGGCACACCGCGCTGATCCGAAGGCAGGAGCCAGGTGCTTCTCCTGGTCTCCCATGGGGTGCAGGGCCCAAGCACTTGGGCCATCCTCCACTGCCTTCCCAGGCCACAGCAGAGAGCTGGACTGGAAGAGGAGCAACTGGGACTAGAACCTGGCACCCATATGGGATGCCGGTGCCGCAGGCGGAGGATTAACCAAGTGAACCTTGGCGCCAGCCCTGCCACCTCCATTTTGTAAACAAAACACTAAATTCAAGGTTTAGAGGCTGCCGGAGTCACCGCCAAGTCATCTCCTCACCTGTGCCACCTCCAAACTACCCTCTCCCTACCCTGCCCAGGAGCCTCACAAAAGGCTCTGCCCCCTCTGCCCTCTGATCTTCTCGTGTTTCTGATGAAGGGCACTATTTCTTCCCGTTTTTCTCCCTCCTGAAGGCTCTTTGTTGTACCAGGAACACCTGCTCAGGGTGAGCCATCACCTGGAGGCCTGTCGTACGGAACAGCGTGGTGAAGAGAGAAGGCAGCTCTCGGGGCGCCAGCCCCTCTGGCTGAAAGTGCTGTCATTTCTGGCAGCTGTGGTGCCACCTGCACCACGGTAGTTTCCTGCCAGCTAGGGGGCCAGGTCTTTGCATGTCCAACCAACCCGGGGGTACCTTTGGTGGGATGGGAGCAAGGGGGGATCTTGGTCTCTGTGGCTCACGAGAGAAGCGACTGGCGAGACAATCCCTGGAGCCTGAGCTGCACCCAGACCAGCGGTAGCTGCACTGTGACTTGGGACTTGGGAGCTGGGCGTGAGCCATGCTTAGAGCTCTGCTTTCACTCTCCCGAAATTCAGCCACCGCCTTAAGAAGTCGACATGGGGTAAGAGCCACCCCAGCTGAGGACTGGGGCACACGCGTGAGACTATAGGTGGCACCCTGTAGGGGCAGAGCTGAGCTGTCCCCACTGAGCCCTGTGAATCCCCGTACCCAGTGTCACACATTGTTATGCTTAGGTCAATGGTTGCAGACCATGAATCTCGGGGCACTTTTCTTATGCAGCAAAAGCTCACTGCTACATCCACGGGACTCCGAGTGCCTCTGACCTGTGTGTGAAGTGGGAATTCGCAGAAATGCTGAATGCCAGGGAAAAGCCAAAGTGATGAGAGTGCAGTGTTGCCCAGGCCAATTACAGGCAGGAAGTGGAGATTCATTGTTTGGGAGTTTGTTCAGAAGAAACTGAAGCAAAACAGACAGCCCTCCCGCCTTGTCCACGTGGGCATTAGCCTTTCGTGAACCTCGGCTGACCCTGCCAGCTTGTCCTCCCTCCTGCTGCTCTCCCCCACGGTTCCAGCTTCAAGATGACAGCTCCGTGGCTCGCAGCAGTGGTCAGTGAGGGGGAACTGGCTTCAGGGGACTCCCCACAAGGTGCTGAGGGTCACAGCCTAATTTCGTCTGACCGTCTCCATGGTGATTCTAGTTTCCATGGTGCTATCGCTCACCTATTGCCAGAGATGCCAGGACGGGTATTCAGACTTCTCTGAATACCCCCAGGAAGGAAGCTGGTGGGAGAGGTCAGAGAAGATGGTGACCTGGCTTCCCCAGGAAGACTGCAGAATCACAGAGGTCTCGCGAGTCGCGGTTCCTAGCCAGTCCTCCCTGACTGTCCCTTTGGGTGTGGGCATAGCTGTGGGATGTGGGAGCTCAGAGGTAGCACTGTGGACACAGCTGTGTGGTTCTGTTCAGAACGTCTCATCAGGGCTCCTCTCTCTAGAGCCTGGGCACCTGCTGCTGCGTGCGGAGCCCCTCTCCTTAGCCAGGGTGAAGTGATGCCCCAGCGCTGGCTAAGGGGAGGGAGTGGCAGGTAGGCATCCATGCGAGTGGACGCAGGTGCTGAGACTGCTCTGTTCCCTCCCAGGGAGCTCACGCCTTCCTTCTGGGAGCAGACCCAGAGCAACCGTCTGCACCCCTGTTGCCAGCTCATACAGGGTGCTGGCACTTTCAGGGTACGCCTGTGGGGACCTCTTGGGGATGCAGAGATTATTTGGTGGTGCCCCTCAAGGTGGCCCCTGGGCAGGGGCCTATCCATGAGTTCTTCCTTATCTGTTGGTGGCAAGATGAGCATTTACAATGTGTCATGGTGTCTTAACATGACTGCAGTATGCACGGCTGTGATTTTTGTATTGTGCAAAGGTCTTTGTCCACGATGGATTGGAGATGAATCTAATCCCTTGGCACAGTTAGGCAGCCCTATGCTAGGACCCATGCATTGGGCGTGCAAGCAGCAAGAGAACCGTCCCCTGGAGGGAACCCCCTGTAGCCACACACCTTGGATTTTTCGCTTGCTGGAACATGGAGGAAGCGGGTAAAGTTCCCCAATATTCCAGCTCGTTCCTGTGCCCAGGCAGCCCTTCCTCCTTGGAACTGGTTCTATTCCAGCCGTTTGCAAAGTGTTTGCTTTGGACCCGCATCATTTAGCCAGGCATGGGAGCACATGAGAAATACGCATTCCCAGGCCCCTGTGCTGAGGTCCCCAGCCTTGTGCTGGGGCTGACCCTGCCTCATCACCCCCGCTTCCTCTGTGGCCTCAGGCTGAACACACGCACTGCACTCGTCATGCCTGAAACTGCTGGTCCAGCCGGGGAGAACTAGTGGCACTCAGGGCAGCTGTGTGGGGGATCTGGGCCTCCTGCAGGGCAGCCTTCATTTCCTCCACCCCCTCCACCCCCTCGCCCGCCTTCTGTCACAGTCGGATGCTCTGTAGCTCCAAACCACTCTCTCCCATAGGCCTTTGTCCTTCCCTGCCCTGCTCGGTGCCTTGTGGGGAATAAACCAGGGATACAGGGCACGGCAGGGCGCTGTGACTCAGAAGACCTGGTCATGCGCTTGCGCAACACTTCCCTGGAGCAGAAGGTGACTCCAGCTCCCTCTCCTCGCTTGACCCCGCCCACACCTCTGGGCATCAAACACCTGCCATCCTGTCCCTCAAACACACCAACTCCTCCCCCTCCCCACAGGGCTCTCTCCCTGCCTGCCTTGTGCTTGTACCCATCTTTCTGTCTCTGGGTTCTTTGCTCCTCTTGGGGCTGAGCTCAAATGTCAACTTCTCAGGAGGGTTTTTGCAGCCCTAAGCGGCTAGTTTAAAAGATGCATGGGCAAAGGGAAATGAAGATAAGGTTTACTTTGGTGCAAATTTTGAAGGCCATGCAGAGTTTGCTCATTATGTACATTTTTCTGTGATTTTTTTTATATATGTGGATTTCAAAAGTCTTCCTTAGCAAAATGAACATAGTGGGGCTGGTGTTGTGGCACAGCAGATTAATCCACCACCTGTGATGCCAGCATCCCATATCGGAGTGCCGACTTGAGTCCCAGCTGCTCCACTTCCCATCCAGCTCCCTGCTAATGCGCCTGGGAAGGCAGCAGAGGATGACCCAAGTGCTTGGGCCCCTGCACCCACATGAGAGACCTTGATGAAGCTCCTGGTTCTGGGCTTCAGCCTTGCTCACCGCTTAGGGTTGTAGCCATTTGGGGAGTGAGCCAGTAGATGGAAGATCTTTCTCTCTTCCTCTCTGCCATATTGACTTTCAAATAAATAAATCTTGAAAAAAAATCACACAAAGTAGACTTATTATTTAATGCTGTTCTCCAGGAACGTTTGAAGACCCCCTTGTAGGAAGTCACTGTCTGCCCCTCCCCAGGCCTCCCTCCCGCATCCTCTGCTCTGCGCCTTTCCCGGCACTGGTCACTCCCACACTGATGAGCACGTGGATTCCCCTTCCTCCTCCCTGGGGTGAACGCCCCCGAGATGAGGGACCGAGGCTGGCTGGCTCCCTCCTGGATGCCATGGCCTCCCCGGTCACTGGCACCCTGTGAGCGCTGCTGAGGGGAATGACGAATCGGGAGACCAGTGACTGGGCAGGTGCAGCGCCCTTCCTGTGCCAGCTGTGTGTGCTCTCGGGCCAGGTGAGCGCTGGCGTCTGAGAGCACAAGCAGACTTACTTTCTGCCTCTCCCCGCAGGTTGCTTCCGTGCCATCACCGGTCCTACTGAGTCCCTTAGAAAACCAGTGACTTCTGAATCGGAGGAGAAGACAAACCCCAGTGTTGCTGGGAGCCTTGTGGTTTCAGGTGCTGAATGTCTGTACCAATGACCCCCAACTTAGGGCGATTTGACTTACAGTGTTTTTTTGTTTTTGTCCTTATGATGGTGCAAAAGTGATAGGAATTCAGTAGAAACCATACTCACACATTTTGAATCTGGATCTTTTCCGGGGCTTGCACTATGTAGCATGACCCTCTCCGGGGGTGTAAGGCAGCAGCTGCAAGTGCAGCTCTCCGGCAGCCCCACTGTCACAAGGTGGGAACCAATCCTGCTCTGCAGTGTTCTATGTTGCTGAGCTGGGACGTGTGGTTGGTTAGGGCCTGCGATGCAACTGTGAGCTTATGATGGGCTTGTTGGGATGGGCTCGTAAGTTGAAGGATGTCTGTGCTTTATTTTTTTCTGATCTGCAGGTGCATTAGTTTTCTCCAGGGTAACAGGTTACCCCTGGATGACTTTACACAAAGGTGTTCTCTTACAGCTCTGCCACCCAGAAATCCAGAGACAGTGCCTCAGAGCCAGGTTGGGCAGAACCACATCTGTCCAGGATTCTTTTTTTAAAAATAGTTTCTTTATTTTTATTTGCAAGTCAGAGTTACACAGAGAGAGAAGGAGAGGTGGAGGTGGAGGTGGAGGTAGAGAGTTAGTTAGTTAGTTAGTTAGTTCTTCCATCCTCTTGTTCACTTCCCAGTTGGCTGCAATGGCTGGAGCTGCTCTGATCTGAAGCCAGGAGCCAGGAGCTTCTTCCAGGTCTCCCACGTGGGTGCAGGAGCCCAAGAACTTGGGCCATTTTCTACTGCTTTCCCAGGCCACAGCAGAGAACTGGATCGGAAGTGGAGCAGCTGGGACCTGAACTGGTGCCCATATGGGATGCCTGTTCCAGGATTCTGAGGGAGAATCTTGTCCTTGCATCTCCCAGCTTCTGGTGGTGCTGGGTGTCCCTTGGCTTGGAGCTACAGCAGCTTGGCCTCTGCCCCCATCTCTCCATCTGCTTTCTCTCTGCATCCACCAGTGTAATCCAGAGTAAACAGTTTCTCTCAAGGGATTTAACTTAATCACATTGTTTTTCATACTAGGTAATAGACACAAGTTTCAGGAATTAGGAGTTGGACTTATCTTTGGGGCCACCATTCAGCTCACTTCACATGGGAATCCTAATAGCTGCCTACCTCGATGCAAAAATTATTGGCAAGATCCAAGGAGATTTTCCGCAGGATACTACATTGAAATTGAACCAGTTCCCTACCATCTGTGCTTGTAGCACTTTCTAAAAGACTGCAAGAGCGACATTAGAATGAGTTCCTGCCCTGAGAGGCAGGCTGCTCACATGGGCACCACCCATGAAGTGAGGGATGGCCCAAGAGCCATTTGCCCTGGCCACGGGGCCCCAGGTGCTGCTGGCCGGGCAGCCTCTGTTGTGTCACAGCTGCATTTGGAACAGCAGCTGCTTGGACGTATGGGTGCTTCACCGAGAAACTGCACGGCCAAGATTAACTGCGGCTGTGGCTGTCCTGCAGTTTTGCAAGCTCAGCAAAGATAACGACTTTTTCTTTGAGTGTAGAATGCTGATCCTTCTCGGAAGTCAGGAGACCGTAGACCCAGTGTCCTCCCCTGTTGGTCCTTATTTTTATTTTTAAGCTTTTATTTCATGTCATTTTTAATTGACACCTAAAAATTATACATATTTATGGAGAACCATGTGATGCTTTTAAAAAAGACTTATTTATTTGAAAGGCAGAATGACAGAGAGAGAAAGACAAGGGGAGAGAGAGAGAGGGGATCCATCTGTTGCTTCACTCTCCAGATGGCCGGAGCCAGGAACTCCATCTGGTCTCCCAAATGAGCGGCAGAGACCCAGGCGCCTGGGGCCATCATCTGCTGCCTGTCCAGGCACATTAGCAGGACACTGGATCAGAAGTGGAGCAGCTGGGACTCAAAGCAGCACTCTGACATGGGACGTGGGCGTCTCCAGCAGCAGCTTAACCAGCTGAGCCATCATGCCCGCCTCCATCCCTCCCCCATGTGATGCTTTATGCCATGGATACACTGCACTGTAGAGTGTCCAAGTCAGGATAAACATACCTGTTTCCTCAAACCTTTATCATTGCTTCATGGTGAAAGCAAAGTTCTCTCTTCTAGTTTTTTTTTTTTTTAATAAAGGTTTTCATTTATTTGTAAGGCAGAGTTACAGAGAGGCACAGAGAGAGAGAGAGCATGCGCTTCCATCCTCTGGTTCACTCCCCAGATGGCCACAAACAGCCAGAGCTATGCTGAACTGAAGCCAGGAGCCAGGAGCTTCCTCTGGGTCTCTCACATGGGTGCAGGGGCCCAAGCACCTGGGCCATCTTCTACTGCTTTCCCAGGCCATAGCAGAGAGCTGGATCAGAAGTGGAGTGGTCAGGACTCGAATCAGTGCCCATATGGGATGTCGGCACTGCAGGCAGCGGCTTTACCTGCTACGCCACAGCACCAGCCCCTCTCTTCTAGTTTTTTTTTTTTTTTTTTAAAGAAGAATGTTACCATCATCTGTAGCCACCCTGCTGTGCCACAGAACCCCAGGCCCCCTTGCCCCTAGCTATCACTTAGTGCCCATTCCCCGACTTCTCCCCATCCCTCACCTCCCCAGCCTCTGGCCAACACCATTCTACTCTCAACTGCTGTGCAATCAGCAGTCAGCGTGAGGCTGTCTCCAGGGGACATTTTGACCTCCTGAGTGATGGGCTGCAAGCTTGGCCTCCCGTCTGAATGACCCAAGGAGCTTTGACGAATCCAGTGCCTGGGCCTCCACCCCGTAGAGTCTGATCAAAGCACCTTTTATTAGAATGTGGACTCGGCCACCTCCTGAGCATGGCTGCAGCTGCAGGAGAGCTGGGAACCGCCGTGGTTTCTTCCCAAGCCCCGAGTGGAAACCTGGAGCTCCTGAGGAGGCCCCGGGACCCTGTGAAGCTGACCTCACCATGACTCGAGTCCTTCTCAAGCCCCCACACTTGGAGGCTGCCGCTCTGGCTGCTTCCCTCGGCCACCGTCCAGCCCCGGACGCACCAGCTATTTAAAGTCTCGGCTGAGTAATAGTTTCCATCATGTGGCACAGACCTTCCTCCGGAGCCCTTCGGAGCTGCCAAGGGTCAAGTTTCTCAGCTTTTGACCGTCCGGAATGCAAGTCCCTGGGACAGATCTCTTATCTTTCTCCCCCCCCCCACCCCAATTGAGGCCTAATTGGGGGCGAGAGGAAGAGGGATGCGGAGTGGCCTTGAGTGTCCTGTGCCTTTGAGGCGGGGCCTCCAGGGACGCCTGTGACCTGCATAGCCTCTCATTGCGTGTGAAAGGGTGGTTACCGAGGAGGGTGGACCAGTTGTCCAGATTCACAGGGCCTGTTCGTGACAGCCCCAGGCCTCAAATGCAAATGCCTGGTCACAGCAGACTCACTGTGCCAGCCACCCCGTGTGTGAAGGGAGGCCTCTGGATCACTGCCCTGTCCCCAGCTCCTCCCACCCTGGTTGTGGGCCTGGGTCAAGGTTAGAAGGGACACGCTACTCAGTGACCAGGGGCCTGCCTGCCCCCTAAGGACAAGGAGTATAAGACTGCAAAGCCCATCTCAAAACTCCCAGGCCATGGCCCCCAGCAGCAGCCCCTGGGAGGGAAGCGGCCGGGGGCAGATGGCCTGTTCCCTAGCCCCTTCATAAAGGGACCATCCACTTTCACAATCACTGCACGATTGTGGGCAGTCCCTGGGACACTGCAGTGCTCTCAATATAGCACCTGTGGGGCGTGGGGCTGGGCAGAGGGCGATGGAGCTTCATGTTGTTCAAGGCAGGCCTTGGCCAGTCCTTTGGGACCTCTGGGCTGTCTTGAAGCAAGGGAGCTGCACCTTCGTGTACCCACCTCAACCCTACAGGGGCTTCCCCTGGGAGAATCCAGATCTCCAGCCCCTGGAGATGCGCACCTTGCCTGACAGGGTATCTGAGCAGACACAAGGCACCCAGCACTGTCAATGCTGGTTCACCATGCCCAATCCAGGCTGGCTAGGAATGGGATCTGGTGGTGGCCATCATGGTGAGAGAGCAAAGCCAGAGTGGCGCTTAAAGAACAGGTCAGGAAAGCATTTGAACTTGAATCCACTCAGTACTTAGTAGCTGCAGAAACTTGGAAAGCCGTGTGACCCCTCTGTGACTCAGTTTCCCCTACTGCAGATCAGAAATGCTAACAGCACACATTTAGTTGTGAGGACCGAATGAACTATCAGAGACTTCGGGTGGGTCATGATCAGCCAAGTGCTTAATAAACAGCATTTTGTTCCTAGAAATGGTGTGCTGAGGAACTTACCTGAATGTGGGAAGGAGCGAGTCTGAGGACAGGTGCTGGACTTGGGTGGGGGTGGGGGTGGGGGCTGTGCCTGTTGAGAAGATGAACAGGGAGAGCCCCATCCCCAGATCTACTCACCCAGAAATGCAGAGAAAAGTAAGAGTCGGTATTCAGATTAGAGTTTGGGAATCCTCTTGGGACTGCACATGTGCGTCCTGGAACCCACTGTGGTGTACCTGCAAGGCTCAGGAGCAGTGAAGCCGGCCTCGGCGGGGGGGTGGGGGGTCCTCAGGTGTCTCTCCCAGTCTCCTGGCTCCTTTCTGGACCCTGAGATGCATGCGCATTTGAGTGTCCTCACTGGCTGCATGTGGGATGCCTACCCAAGCTTGCTAGGAGTATGACAATGCGGAGCCCCAGGCAGGGGACACACAGCTCGGCAGACTCCAGAGAGGTCAGATGCTGGACGTGGTCTACACAGTTTCTGCCTTGACACCTGGCTACGGGTGTGCCCACCTCCCTGCTCCTACAGCTGCTGTTGGACAAGCTCCCCAGGGAGAAGGGAAGAGGGGAAAAATGCAGAATAAAGCCCAAATGACTGGGGTTATCCTGTTGTTGAGATTGACTCAGCTCCCCCAGCTCCATCAGGAGGAGGACAGGCACCAAATGGATTGTTGCGTTGCTAAAGGAAAGGGTTACTTGGGCACCTCTGCATCTGGGGTGGCTGAGCCTGTCCAGGTTTCTTGAAATTCAGCAACTGGTGTCATTGCTGCCAAAGGCTCCTGCAAAAACCCACCCAGGGACAGAGAACAACTCCAAGGCAAGAGGCCGTGTGAGGGACAATGTCTGATGGATATTAATGCAGTGAGAGGTGGGGTCAATAACAGGAGGCAAGGACTGGAGTAGTGGTGCAGCGAGTTAAGCAGATGCCTGGGATTCAAGTCCCAGCTACTTTGCTTCCAATCCGGCCTCCTGCTAATGCGCCTGGGAGGCAGTAGATCATGGCTCAAGTACTTGAGTTTTCTGCCACACACAGGGGAGACCTGCATGAGAGTTCCTGGCTCCTGGCTTCAGCCTGACCCAGCTCTGGCTGTTGCAGGCATTTGAGAATGAACAAGCAGATGGAAGATCTCCCTCCCCTCCCCACTCTGCCTTTCAAACACACAAATCTTAAAAAAAAAAAAAAAAAAAAAAGATAATGAGCAGAACTAGTTCTAAAAGACCAAGCACCAAGGGGAATGTCTGAAAGGAGGTCCCCAGTGCCATTTCTAATTGTGCTCAGCTTGTTTGTCACCCAAAATCCTGAAAACGTCTCTTGTGCTTACGTAGTACATAACATAGATGATCAGGGGCAGGCATTTGGCAGCCAAGATGCCGTCAACCCACACGAATGAGGCCTGGGTTCAATCCCCGGCTCTGGCTCCGGATTCCAGCTTCCTGCCAATGCAGATCCAGGGAGGCGGCAGGTAATTGTTCAAGTAGTTGGATGCCTCCCAGCTGAGGGGAAGACTGGAACTGCACTCCCAGCTTCCAGTTTCAGCCAGGCCCAGTCCTGGGCACGGCAGGCGTTTGGGGAGTGAACCAGCAGATAGGAGCTCTGTGTGTCTGTCTTTTTGCCTCTTGAATAATTACAAAACAAAAGAGAAATTACACAGATCTTGAGCAAGTCATATTGGCTTATTCCTCTGGGCTGGCTGGCTGGCTGGCTTGCTTTCCTAATGTTAAGGCCCTGGAGGTGGTGGCTCATGGTCAGTCCCCAGTCTTGTTACAGTCCTGGCTTTCCCATGTTGAGAGCAGCATGATTCTAAGCCACTTTCCCTTCGCAGAGGAGGCGGCTGGCTGCTCTTCTGTTCTGGGTTTGGTCATGTTAAGTGTGTGTTTCCCCCCTCCCTGGGGAGCTACTTCACCCCTCACTGCACTCTGAGGTCCCTCTGAACATGGGCAGAGGTCTAGAACGTTTCAAGCTCAGGTTTTGAAGCGAGATGAAGGAGTCCGGGTTGAGTCCCTGCCGTAAATGAAGTCACTTCCAGAAGTTCATGTAAAATTGAATTGAATTTATGTTTAAATCCATGAAGTTTTTTCCATAATATGCATTTTCATGAACTTTTTGAAGATCTCACATTTGCATGGCTTTCAAAAGTGTCTTGCACTGACAAAAAGTCAGAGCAAGCGTGAATAGCTCACAGTGCGGCAGCCATCAGCTCTGAGCTCCTTGCTGTCCACTGGGCAGCTTCTGACGGTCCGTAGCCTTCTCATCAGTGCTCCCAGCTGGTGGGAGGACCGGACTGAATCATCTAAACCCTTGGTGCCTTCCAGGGAGGGCCGGGGTGCAGGGAAGGGAAGTCCTTGAGCACAGAGTTGAGCCTCAGAGCTGGAGCCCGGGTAAGGCAGCCAGGCATTTCAGAAAGGGGAGCTGCCACCCTCCCTTCCAGCAGAAATGAGAAGAAACCTTCAGCCAGCTTACATGCCTCTAGCAAGAGATTCCAGGTCCAGGGGAGGGAACACTGCCCTCTCTTGCTTACTCAGTTCTCAGACTGAGATGGTTTGGGGTCCCCAGCTGAATATGCCATGTTCCATGTGGCTGTCTTGGGTGAAGATGCACCCTGCTAGCCATGGTTTGGAAGACTTGATTCCTGCTCTGGCCCTGCCCTCCAGGGAACTGTGCCCCAGAAGATGTAGGGATCTCAGCTGGGGACAAGAGAGCTGGACTGGAGCGTCTGCGACTCCTGGCTTCATGCACTACTCGCCCCACTGTCTCTTCCCCATGTCCACAATCTGTTCACCTTCCATAGCTGTGCTTCCCTGATGACTCAAGTCCTTCTCTGAACTCAAATCTCTTAGCGGCCACACCCCCACAGCGCTGTGCATTTTTAATTTCTCCTTTGTGAACACCTTCTCTGTTCTCAGAATACAGCACCAGAGCTTCCATTTGCAGCAGTTTGATTTTATCTTTATCAAAGGTGTTTGGATACATCTTCCCCCTCTAGGTTATGGGTTGTTTGAGAAAAGGGCAGTAGTCTTTATAACTCTCACAGGGTCAGGGGTTGATCAAATAGAACATTTGTCTTCAGACCCTTGACTTAAAATGCGATCAAGGACCCACCTTATTCATCTCTGTGGTAGACACGAGATGCGTGCCCAGGGTCCCTCTGGGAGAGGGACTTGTCTCCAACCCTTGGGAGTACGACCAGCAGGTGGCTGCCATCCATCAGCTCCGTTAGTGTCTGTCTTGGCTGCAGCGAGCCAGCTGACCTGCAGTCAGCCTTTCCAGGGACAGCCTGTGTCAAGTGACAGAGCCACTTGGCCTTTTCAGCCAGGGAAGGGGCAACTTGGAAGGCGGTATTCATTTGTTCCAGAACTCCCTGCCATGCTGGCTGAGGCACTGTTGGGCCTGCTTCACAGTTTGGCTTCTCCTTCTGCCTGTTCCCACTTGTTTCCTTTTCCTTTCACAACCTTGGTCCCTAATAGGCATTTAACTCCCCAAATTCTTTTTTTTTTGACAGGTAGAGTTATAGACAGTGAGAGAGAGAGAAAGAGAGAGAGAGAGAGAGAAAGGTCTTCCTTCCGTTGGTTCACCCCCCAAATGGCCGCCATGGTCGGCGCTGCACCGATCCGAAGCCAGGAGCCAGGTGCCTCCCCCTGGTCTCCTATGCGGGTGCAGGGGCCCAAGAACTTGGGGCATCCTCCACTGCCCTCCCGGGCCCAAGCAGAGAGCTGGACTGGAAGAGGAGCAACCGGGACTAGAACCCGGCACCCATATGGGAAGCTGGCGCCACAGGCAGAGGATTAACCAAGTGAGTCACGGTGCCAGCCCCTAACTCCCCAGATTCTGTCTCAGTGACTGTTTCCTCTTTAAGTCTACACCTGTGACAATGTCTGCCCAAGAATGGAGGCTGGTGAATACTGGTCCCATAATCCATCCATCTGAAACTAGATACTGTCAGATGAACACATGGGGCTACAGGGCTGGAGTCAGTGTGCTCTCTTCTCTGGGTGGCCCCTGGTTTAGCTCAGGAACTGTTCCTCTCTGACATTTCTGCATGAGTAGCAGTTACCTACAGCTAAGTAACGAACCATCCCTAACCCAGGGTCTTCAGGTCAGGGGTCCTCAGCTCAGCAGGAAGTGTCTTCTGAGGTTTTCTAGATTCCCTTAGGCATTTGCCTGTCTTCTGTAGACTGAGTAAGCAGTGTGGCCGATGTCAGCTCTCCCTTGCTGTGCCCCAACTGCTGGCCAGTCCAGTCTAGCTGTGGGCATTTTCTGAACCATCTCTCATTCCAGGGAAGTCTATTCCAGGCTTATTATCATGGCAGAGGCAGGTGTTCAGGAAAGAGTGGCAGTCCAGTGCTGTGGCGTAGTGAGTAAAGCTGCCATCTCAGTGCCAGCATCCCATATGGGCACTGGTTCGAGCCCCAGCTGCTCTACTTCCAATTCAGCTCTCTGCTGTGGCCTGGGAAAGGAGTGGAAGATGGCCCAAGTCCTTGGGCCCCTTTACACCCACATGGGAGACCCAGAAGAAGCTCCTAGCTCCTGGCTTCGGATAGGCCCATTCCATAGCTATGTCAGCCATTTGAGAAGTGAACCAGCAGATGAGATAGAGTGAACCTCCCTGCCTCTGCCTCTCTGTAACTCTGTCTTTCAAATAAATAAACTAAAAAAAAAAAAAAAGAAAAGAAAAGAAAAGAAAAAGAATGAATGGCAGCTGCAAAGCCTCTGGAGGCCTAATTTTAGAACTCAGATTCCATTCTTTCTTTCTTTTTCTTTTTTCTTTCTTTTCTTTTCTTTTCTTTTTTTTTTTTTTTTTTTTTGACAGGCAGAGTTAGACAGCAAGAGAGAGAGACAGAGAGAAAGGTCTTCCTTCCATTGGTTCACCCCCCAAAATGGCTATGGCCGGCACTGCGCCGATCTGAAGCCAGGTGCCTCCCCCTGGTCTCCCATGTGGGTGCAGAGCCCAAGGACCTGGGCCATCCTCCACTGCCTTCCTGGGTCACAGCAGAGAGCTGGACTGGAAGAGGGGCAACCGGGACAGAATCCAGTGCCCCAACCAGGACTAGAACCCAGAGTGCCAGCGCAGCAGGCAGAGGATTAGCCTAGTGAGCCATGGCACCGGCCTAGATTCCATTATTTCTGCCATATTCTGCTGGCCAAAGCAAATCACAAGACTTGAACCCAAGATGTGAGGAAACAGACTCTGTCCTTTGGCAGAAGAAGGAATAAAATCACAAAGAAAACAAGTGGAGTGCCGAGGACTTTTTGGGGCGGTGGAAATACTCTGAGTGTCACAGTGGTGGGGACTGTGCCATTGTCCATTCACCACAGTCCTTAGACCCCGCAACACTGAGTGTGGATTCTAACCTGAACAGTGGGCTTTGGGTGATGGCGATGGAGTGATGTAGGCTCATCATTTCTAAAAGATGTACCACTCTGGCAGGGATGTAGACAGTGAGGGGGGCTGTGGGAATGTGGGACCTCTCTGTACTTTCCTGTTACTTAGAAAATAGCAAGAGAAGGGAATGTTTGGACTCATAATGACTTGAGTACTCTATACTGGTTCACTTGCTTTTTATTTTTTAAGAGTAATTTATTTGCAAGACAGAGTTAGAGAGAAGAAGGGACACACACACACACACACACACACAGAGAGAGAGAGAGAACATACTTCCATCTGCTGGTTCACTCCACAGTGGCTGGGCCATCTGGATCTTTCACATGGGTGGCAGGGGCCCAAGCACTCTGGGCCATCTTCTGCTACTCTCTCAGGTGCATTAGCATGGAGCTGGGTTGGAAGTAGAACACCCAGGACTCAAACCAACACTCACAGGGGACACTGGCTTTGCAGGCAGCTGCTTAACTTGCTGCACCACAATGCTGGCCCCATAATGGTTCCCTTTCTGTTTCTGTCTCACTCTGTATGTCACACACACAAAGCCACCAAGGGGAGACTTCTTTCCTTCGTCCTCCCTGACACACTGTAGGGTGCCAGAGTGAGGACTGTGAAAACAGGATCCAGGCGCCTCTTCCACACTGCAAGCCACAGTGGAATGCCACTGGGAATGCAGACACAGCCATGGCCACCACCTCTCCCTCCACCTCCCAGTTGGGTGGAGCAGTCACGCGGTCTTACTGAGGGACACCAGTCCTTTACTCCTCCATTCTGTTACTCACCAAAGCTGCTGTGTGGTTCTTGACAGCACCTTACAGGAGACCTATATGTAAGTCATAAGCTCTGTGTGAATTCTGTCTCCAGAGTTGCTGGCTCTGGGATTGTTACAGAACTTCTCTTCCAATCCTTTTCTCTCTCGGGTCCTGGCCTCCTCTCTTCCTCCTCTTCTTTTGTAATTTTATTTTTCATTCCAGTGTATTGATTTAAAAACTTTTGGCATTAACTTTGAAATTAACATACAATAATCTTGACTTTTGGGGCACAGATTGAGTTTTTGGCACACAATCCTATGATTGTCAACACATGTATGGATTAACGTACCTACCACCACAGTCAGGGTGGAAACAGATTCCATTGCTCTCAAAAAACTCCCTCATGCTAACCTTTTATAGTTTCACCCTCCCACTAGCCCTAGCCCTTGGCAGCAACTGATCTGTTTTTCATCACTAATTTTGTACTTCTGCGAATGTCAAATAAATGGACTCAGACCCATCAAAGCTTTTGAGACCGGCCTCTTCGACTCAGCAGAACAGCTTTGAAGTTCATCCGAGTTGACGTGAATATCAAAAGCTCATTTTTCCCCTCTTGATAGGTAACATCCATCATATAGATGTACCAATTTGTTTACCCGTTCGCACATTGAATTGGCTTGCGTTCGTTTTGGAAGATTATGAATAGAACTTCTGTAAACAGTGGAGTACAGGTTTTTGTGTGAATATAAAGTTTTCATTTCTCTGGGATAAATCCTTCTAGAAGGAATTACTGGTTCATGTGGTACGCTCAGCTTCCTAAGTAACTGCCACACTGTTTTCCAGAGTGGCTGAACAATTCTGGATTTCTCCCTGTAAGGATTTCCACATCCTTGAAAGCACTTGGCATTATCAGCAAGTTTTAGAAAAGCAACAGCTTTATTGAGATATCATTTATGTGCCATCAAATTCACACATTTAAAGTGTACACATTCAGTTATTTTTTGCATGTTCACAGATATTTGTGATCATTGCCACTGTCAATTTTAGAACATGTTATCACATTGAAAATAAATCCTGTGCCAGTTAACTAAAACTTCCCTAACTTCTCCAGCCCTAATCAACTCCAATGTACCCTTGTGTCTATATGCTCGCCTATTATGGACGTTTCATTTAAAAGTAATTATATACCATATGGGCTTTGCTTTCACTGAGCATAATGTTTTCTAAGTCCATCCATGTTTAGCATATATCATTATTTAATTCTTGTTTATGTTCCAGTAATATTCCATCATATGATTGGATATACCACAGCTTATTTATTTATTCACTGGTTGATAGATATTTGGGCTGTATCTACTTTCTGGCAACTAGGAGTGTTGCTGTTGAGAACATGCATGTTTTCATTCCTCATCGCTGTATACTGAGGGATAGAATTGCTTGATCATAAGTTAACTATATTTTTAAGCATTTAATGAGTTACCAACCAATTTACAAAATGTTAGGACTTTTACATGGTTCCAATTCTCTATAGCCTCATCAATACTTGTTATCATCTGACTTTTTGATTATAGCTGTTGTAAGAATTGGTGCCTTCTTGGGTTTTTGATTTGCATTTCCCTGAAAACTAATGACATTGAGCATATTTTCATGTGCTTTGCTGTCCATTTGTGTCTATTTGGAGAAATGTCTACATCCTCTGCCTATTTTTAAATTAGGTAGTTTATCATTTTGTGGTCAAGGTGTGAAATATCCTTATATATTCTAGATGCAAGTTTGTCATCTGATATTTGATTTGTGAATAGTTTCTTCCATTCTGTGGCCTTTGCACTTTCTTGGAATGTCTTTTGATGCATCCATGTTTTTTTTGTTAGTTTGTTTGTTTGTTTATTTTTTTATTTTTTATTTTTTTGACAGGCAGAGTGGACAGTGAGAGAGACAGAGAGAAAGGTCTTCCCTTGCCGTTGGTTCACCCTCCAATGGCCGCCGCGGCCGGCGCGCTGCGGCCGGCGCACCGCGCTGATGCGATGGCAGGAGCCAGGAGCCAGGTGCTTTTCCTGGTCTCCCATGGGGTGCAGGGCCCAAGCACCTGGGCCATCCTCCACTGCACTCCCTGGCCACAGCAGAGGGCTGGCCTGGAAGAGGGGCAACCGGGACAGAATCCGGCGCCCCGACCGGGACTAGAACCCGGTGTGCCGGCGCCGCAAGGCGGAGGATTAGCCTAGTGAGCCGCGGCGCTGGCCGCATCCATGTTTTTAACTGATGAAATCCTATCTACTTTTTATTTTGTTGTCTGGATTTTTGGTGTCAAATTTAAGAAACTATTGTTACATCCAAGCCATGCGGATGTGTGCCCCCAAGTTTTCTTCTAAGAGTTTTATACTTCTATCTATTAAATTTAGGCCTGTGGTTCATTTTGAGTTAATTTTTATGTATTCCATGAAGTAAATTCCCAGCCGCATTCTGCTGCATCTCAGCATTCAGTTGTCTGAAGATCATAGCTGAAGACTGGTTATTTTCTCCACTGAATGCTCATGACATCCTTGCCCTAAATCAATTTCCCATGGCTCTATGGGGATTCCTGGATATAGAATGCTATTCCATTGTTCAATATATCTGTCCTTATGCCAGCACCTTATTGTTTTTATTAGCTTTGTAGAAGTTTTGAAGCCAGGAATTTTGGCTCTTCTTGGTCTTAAGGGGAAAGCTTTTAGTCTTTCCCCATTGCGTGTGGTGTTAACTGTGGATTTTTTTTTCTGTCTCTTGCTGAGGTTTGCTATCTTTGCACTCATTTCAAGAGTGTTCCAACTTGTTGCACCATTTTTATAAAACCTGTTAAGTCTTCATCAGATAATCCCAGCTTCTGTGTCATCTTGGTGTTTTCACATGCTGATTGCCTGTTCCACGAAGAATCACGATTTCCTTGGCTTATCATATGTCACACACTTTGCGATTACATGCTGGACATTTTGAACATTTACATTGGGAAATTCTGCACTTTAATCATATGCAGAGTGGTGATGTTTTTGTGATGCTCCACAATCAGCCTTTTACAAGTTCTGAACAGTCTCTGTAGGCTATGGCTTCAATGTCCGTGACATTTTCACATTCTTGCAGTGCTGCCTGTATCTGTCTCACATGTGTCTCTTCCGGTTTATCTGGTCTCTGAGGGGTGGTGTGTCCCATGATTCAGTTCTCCAAGTCTATGGGGTGCTGTTTAGGGTCAAATCCGTGCGTGCACAGATTGTGCCTGGGCTCAAGCGTCGTAACCAACTTATGTGGGAGATTTTCTTGAGCTCTGCCCTTTGGGACTTCCTAGTACTGAGTTCCTAGTTGCTCCCTTTTTTAAGCCCTTCAGACAGAACCTGGCATTTTATTTATTCTGTTCTGCCACACCCTCCTCCCAGGCACACCCACGTCTGGGTTCAAGTAGTAGAACGAGGGAGAAAAAAAGCCAAAGGGGTTCCCCTACACATGTGGGCTCAGGGCTCTTCATGAGGGTTTTAGGATCGAACAATCACTTGCCACTGTTTTCAGAATCTCTGAAAGCTGCAGTGTGAGAGGACGGACAAGGGGAGGTAGGGAGGGTTTCCTCTCTCTCTCTCTCTCTCTCTCTCTCTCTCTCTCTCGGAGCGGTTAGACGATCCCCTTCTCACTCTTAAGGTGGATGGAGGGCTCCTCCTGGGGCTGTCTTTGTCCACGCAGGTACCCACGTCCATTTGTTGGGCTGCACTGAGTTCAGACCAGGGAATATTGTGGGAAAGTAAAATGGCACGGCTGGTTCACTGGGACTTGAATTTTTACTTACGGATCTTGCTGCCACCGTTTACTTTCCAGAGCCCTTAAGTGGTGGCCGCATGCATTCTGTGCAGGTGACAGCTCAGTTCAGCAGCAGCAGGGCTGGAGTGCTGATGCCAGCCTGTCTCATGCTGCAACTGCTCCTGGGCCCGCTGTATGCCTGCCGGTCACACTCATCCCTCTCTTCTCACGGAGAAGAACTAGGCCTCTGCCCCACTGCACTGTTCCTTTATCTGCTCCTGAGGCGTCTTCCAAAACTAGCAAATTCCAGTAAAAACTCTGATTAAACCCGACTGAGAGTGATGTCAACCACAGAAGCCACCTAGTGTGCATGGGACAAAAGGCCCAGTCCCTTCCTCTACAGCTATTTGTCAGACGAGGTCCTAAACCAGACTCTGACTCAGCAGGAATTATATAATGAGCACGATTTCAGAAGCAGAGGCCCTGCTGACCCCTGCACACTTTCCACCTTTTCATGCAGACACGAGGAATGAGATAAGGATGATAGCAAAACCGAGCTGTGGTCCTGTGTACACTCAGAATGGTGGGAGAGGAGTATTCAACCCACATTTGCTAAATGAATAGCAATGCACGTTGTACAGCCTTCTTAGAAAGGACTTTTTAGGGAAAAAAATGTTAAAGCAGTCACACATACTTAGGAATTTATGCTAAGGAGAAACCTCCAAAATATAGACTCATATACTCCAAAAGATGATGTCTAGCAGCCAGGCATTGGCCAGAACCCTCAAGTCCCCAAGCTAGGGAACATTTCATTAAATTATGGTGCATAAATATTGCATTATGGAACATAATAGTTTCCAGTGACTATTTTAACTTTGCATAGGAACATACAGAAATGTTTACAATGTAATGACAGATTCATTATCTTTTGCTATGTAATTTTAGCACTTAGCTCGAGTGCTTTTATTTTTACCTGAAAAGAAACAAACAAAACAAAAAGATCCATGAATGCTACCCAGTGAAAGATATAGGAAATAAAGATTTAACAAAATGCTATTAAAGCCCCTAATTAAATAAAAATAAAGACGCTTAATGTTTGTACTTCACTCAGCATGTTAAGAAAAACTCTGCCAGCAACATAAATTTATCTTTTGTATTACTGCTTTATTCAGTTCTCTCATGAAATTTAATAGATTTTTTTACCAGAGATTTTTGGTTTTTTTCCAAGTATGTGAGCATACGATCTCCAAGTGAAATTAATTTTCCCTCCTCACCGTTAATATTAGTGCTGAGTATTTTGTCTTAGAATATTAGGAAAACAAAATTGAATAACAGCAGTGATATAAACAATTCTCTACTCCAGCATCATTTATATAGTGTATTATATGAGCACTGTAAAGGAGAGAATGATGCGATTATAGCAAATCACATTTAGCAACGTGAGAAGGCATATTATGAAATTCCATGTTTAATCCTTATAATAGGAGAGTAAAAAAATTTAACAGAAAAAGTATTTTCCCCAAGCTACTGACAAAACCTTATTTTGTGTATCACTACAAAAAAAACCTATTTAAAGTCATTGCATGTAGTAACAATATTTGTGTAATTTAATTTAATAAATTTAGTTAATAAATTATTGTGTTAAATTGCATATTTTTGAGGATTCTTATGACTTATTTTGTTTAAAAGTTCATCTGCTTGTTCCATGTCTGTGGGTTTTTGTTTACCTGAGGCTTTGGAGGTTTTCTTCTTCTTCTTTTTTTTAAGATTTATTTATTTATTTATTTATTTGAAAGTAAGAGTTATACAGAGAGAGAGAGAGAGAGGTCTTCCATCTGCTGGTTTACTCCTCAATTGGCCACAATGGCTGGAGCTGCGCCGATCCAAATCCAGGAGCCAGGAATTCCGGGTCTCCTACATGGGTGCAGGGACCCAAGGACTTGGGCCATCTTCTACTGCTCTCCCAGGCCATAACAGAGCTGGATCAGAAGTGGAGCAGCTGGGACTTGAACTGGCGCCCATAAGGGATGCCAGCACTGCAGGCAGCGGCTTTACCTTCTACACCACAGCACTGGCCATGAAGATTTTCTTCTATTGTTCCTTCTAGAAGCTTCCTAGCTTTACACTTGGAAACATGATCTATTTTTACACCAGCAGGTTAGATTGGGATTCACTGTTTTGCATATGGACGTCAATGACTTTTTTGACAAGAGTATGATGCTTCACTTAATTTTCTTTTGTGTCTTTTGTAAAAAGTCAGTTGGTCATGTCTGTGTGCATCTGTCTTTGGACTCTCATTGTGTCTTAATTACTGTGGTTTTACTAAAAGTAAGTCTTAAAATCAGTAGTATGTTTTCTTTATGCTTCTTCTAAATCATTTGGACTATTCTAGTAAGTCTGCCTTTCTCTATGTAAATGTTAGAATCAGTTTGACCAAACCTTCAAAAAAATTCTTTTGGGATTATGACTTAAATTACCTAAATTCTGAAAAAATCAACTTATTAAAAATGTATTCATTTGGGAATTGAACCATCTACATTCCTGGAATAAAATCTTCATAGTCATAACATATTATTTTTTAATATAGTGCCAGATTTAAATTTGCCAATGTTATCTATATTCATAGTTAACCTAGTTTGTTTATTTCTTTGCTTTATGATAGCCTGTCCATATCTATATATCTATCTATATCTATATCTATACATATATGTATGTTTTCTAGAACAGTCAAGCAAACTCGATTAAATGGATTTGAAAAGGTTTCTTTCTCTATGATCGGAGAAAGGTTAATATTGGAATTATCTGTATTTCTCTGTAGACTTTCTAACTCTCTGCATGTCCAAAAATATCTCCCTTTTGCCTTGACAGATGCCTTATCTCATGGCTGGGTATAAGATCCTTGGAATGCGGTATCTTCAAACATTCTTCCACACTCTCACCTCCAGTACTGAAGACAAGGTGTCTGATGTTCACTTATCCTTTTTCCATAGTGAGTAAGCTGTCATTTATTACTATAAGCATGTAAGATTCTCTTTTCTATAATTGGAATTCAGGAACCATCAGGAAATGTTATTAGGGATATAACATTTTTCAAAAAGTATAATTAATTTTACTTGGGGACTCTGTTGCCCTTTATTTACTTTTTTTTTTTTTTTTTTTTTTTGGAAAGTCAGAATTACAGAGACAGAGAAAAATCTTCCATCTACTGGTTTACTCTCCAGATGGCCATAACAACCTACACTAGGCCAGGCCAAAGCCAGGAGTCAGGAGCTTCATCTGGATCCCCCATGTAGGTACAGGGGCCCAAGCACTTGGCACATCTTAAGCTGCTTTCCCAGGCCACTAGCATGGAGCTGGACTGGAAGTGGAACAGCTGGGACTTGAACCGGTGCCCATGTGGGATGCTGGTATCCAGCAGTGGCTTCACCCACAGTGTTGGCCCCCCTGATGCTCTTTTTAATCTGAAGATTCAAAACGTTTTTGATTTCCTTATTCACTTCTCCATCTGTTTTCTCCCGTTAGGAAACTTTTATTATTTGCATTCAGATATCCTGCATCTTTCTTCCAAGTCCTTTTGCTTAATTTCTTGTGAAGTCTACATTATTTATAATATACCTCTTCCACTTGACCCTCCAGAATAGTAATTTGCTTTTTTTTTTTTTTTTTTTTGACAGGCAGAGTGGACAGTGAGAGAGAGAGTCAGAAAGAAAGGTCTTCATTTGCTGTTGGTTCACCCTCCAATGGCTACTGCGGCCAGCGCACCACACTGATCCGAAGGCAGGAGCCAGGTGCTTCTCCTGGTCTCCCATGGGGTGCAGGGCCCAAGCACTTGGGCCATCCTCCACTGCACTCCTGGGCCACAGCAGAGAGCTGGCCTGGAAGAGGGGCAACCGGGACAGAATCTGGCGCCCTGACCGGGACTAGAACCCGGTGTGCCGGCACCGCAAGGTGGAGGATTAGCCTATTGAGCCGTGGCACCAGCCCAAGTAATTTGCTTTTTAGCAAAGAATATTCTCTTCTCACTTCGTCTATTGCACTTGTAATTTCAGAAATAAGTATTCTCCTTCTAGAAAATCTTTTGTTCTTTGTTAAACTGAATGCCTTTAGGAGTTCTCATTTATTTTTCATTTAGGTTCATCTGACTCTTCCGTTAGCTCTATTTTGGTAATAGTCATCTGCTCCCCTTGTTAAACTTTGCCTTCTCCCTCAGGTTGCTGAAGCTCCTTAATTTGGTGCTTCTGAGCCCTGGCCACACATGAAAAACACACTCTAGGGAAGTTTTAAAACTCCAGTGCCCATGACACAGTGAAACCAATTAATGAAGAATTTCTGACATGGCAGTGCAGGCATCAGTCGCTTTTAAAGCTCCCCAGGTGACTCCAGGGAATCAGCCAAAAGTAGGCATCACTTTCTTAAAAGGGTCTTGTTGTATTTAGCCATTGCCTTAGGATCTGTGCAGGTTGTAACCTTGGTGCCTCAACTGACAGATGGTAGAAGGGACAGGAGCTTTTGCTCTTAGGAGGTAGTGAGCAAAGTCCTGGAATCCTGGGCTTTCTGTGCTGGAGGAGCCTGTCTGCCCTGAGAGCTCTCAGCGGACAGTGACAGCCCTGCCCCATGCAGAGGGACTGGGATCAGTGCACACTGGTTTGCAGCGCCAGCCCCAGCCCTACCCCCTGTTGCTAGCAGTCTGTGCACCAGGATGCCGTGCCAGAGGAGTGAACAGGTGATGGCTTTTCAGGGCAGAGTTTCTCTCTGCAGTTGACGGTTGGGACTGGCTGGCACGTTATTCTGGCTGGGGAGCTGAGAAGATGAGCCATTTGTGCATGTAAGCCATCACAATTCCAGAATCGTAGCTGAGAGTCCTCTGGACAATTCAGACATGATCACAGTGGAGACTTTCAGGGCCAGACCATCAGTGTCAATGTAAAATTCAATAGCTCTGATTTGGGTGCATAAAAATATCTCATGCCAGGGGACAGCGCTGTGGCGCAGCTGGTAAAGCTGCCACCTGCAGTGCTGGCATCCCATATGGGCGCCAGTTTCTGTCCTGGCTGCTCCACTTCTGATCTAGCTCCCTGCTAATGTGTCTAGGAGAGCAGTGGAGGATGGCCCAAGTGCATGGGCTCCTGCACCCATCTAGGGGACCTGGTGGCTCCTGGATTCAGTCTGACCCAGACTCTGCCAATTGTGGCCATTTGGGATTGGAGCAGTGGGTGGAAGATTTCTCTCTCTTCTCCCTCCCTCTATCTCCATCACTGTGCCTTTCAAATAAATAAAATAATCTTTTAAGAAACTTTTGAAAAATGGAGTTAAAGATGTTACTTTTGGTACAAAAATATTTTTATTAGTATATATGAGGGACCTTCATAAAGTTTAAGGCAAATGTATATTATGAAAAAACTATGCAGGGGGCTGGTGCTGTGGCGTAGCAGGTAAAGCTGCCGCCTGCAGTGCTGGCATCCCATATGGGCGCCAGTTCCAGTCCTGACTGCTCGACTTCCAATCCAGCTCTCTGCTGTGGCCTCAGAAAGCAGCAGAAGATGGCCCAAGGCCTTGGGCTCCTGCACCCACGTGGGAGACCCAGAGGAAGCTCCTTGCTCCTGGCTTCTGATTGGCGCAGCTCTGGCCTTTGTAGCCAATTGGGGAGTGAACCAGCAGATGGAAGCCCTCTCTTTCTCTCTCTCTCTCTCTCTCTCTCTCTCTCTCTGTCTATGCCTCTCTGTAACTCTGCCTTTCAAATAAATAAATAAATCTTTTTTAAAAAACTATGCATGAATTTCAATTTTTGTGCAGCAAAATGAACTACAAGGTTATGTATGTATGTATTTATTTACTTGAAAGATGTAGAGAAAGAAACAAGAGATCTCTCATCTACTGATTTACTCCCCAAATGCCTGCAACAGCTGGGGCTGGGCCAGCCAAAGCCAGGATCAATTCAGGTCTCAATTCAGAACTCAATTCAGGTCTCTTTCACGTGGATGGCAAGGATGCAGCCACTTGAGCCATCACCTGCTGCTTCGAAGGGCATGCGTTAGCAGGAAGCTACAGTCACAGGTGGGCTGGGACTTGAACCCAGGCACCCTGATCTGGGATGTGGGCATCTCAAGTAGTTTCTCAACTGTTGCACCAGACACCTGCCCCTTAAACTTACTTTTTAATTCCACTAACATTTTTTAAAAAATTTTAACATGTATAGAAATTGTATATGTTTATGGAGTACTATGTGATGTTTCAGTACATGAATGTCCAATCAGGATAAATATATTTCTCTCTTCAAATATTATCATTTCCCTATCATGAAACTCTGAAAAAAATTCATTTTCCCACATATTTTACCATTTTTTAATTCATTTTATTTATTTGAAAGGCATACTGTCAATGAGAGAGAGAGAGAGAGAGACAGAGACAGGCCTTCCATCCACTGGTTTATTCTGCAAATACCCACAACAGTTGGAGCTGGTTGAGATTCAAGCCAGGAGCTGGGAATTCTGTCTGGGTTTCCCATGTGGGTGACGGGGACCCAAGTACTTGAGCCATTACCTTCTGCCTCTCAGGGTACATGTTAGTAGGAAGTTGGATTGGAAGTGCAGGTGGGACTTGAACCCAAGCACTCTGAAACAGGAAGCAGACGTCCTAGGCTGTAGCTTAACCCCGTGTCCCATAACACCTGACCTTCCACACACCTTTTGAGGTACCCTCATAAACTGGCCCTTAATAAACTTTCTTGGGGCAAGCCCCCTTGTGTACCTCCTCCAAATACTTAACCCTTGCAGATCCCCTGAAGACTTTTAGGCCTCCAGCTTCGCCTGCTTTATTGGCTCTGCCGAGATTCCCGTTGAACCTCAGTGACTTGGCTTGGACACCACCTCCTCTGGGAAGCCTTCCGTTTCCCTGAAAGCCTTCCCCTGCAGCCTGGAACTTCTCTCACACATGGAATGTCTTGCCATCCCAGCCCTCCTTACAGGGTGTTGAGGTGCCCGTCTATGTGTTTATAATCCCAGCTAGATGGTAAGATCAATGAAAGCAAGGATTTCATCTTGTAGATGCAGTGCTGAGTATCAAGTCACCTATGCTTGGCAAGACAAGGTGGATACCACCAGCTCACTCACCTGCCCACCAGGAACTTGTGCAGCCTCCAGGTAGCCCCTAAAATCAGGAAGCATCCTGGAAGTTGCCTACAAATGGCTTTCCCCAGAGCATGGGGGATTGGCTGTGGAGCTTGCCACGCAGAGGCCGTGCCATTGAGTTCACGAACCTGAAAAGTGGGTGCCTAGAGAGAGATAGTTTTGAGCAAACACAAGTGAGTTTCCTGAAAATCCACAGTCCATAAAACTGGATCGGGTTTTTATAGCTGCAGTCAACAGGAATGCGTGCTCTAGGTTGCTATCCTTGCCTGACTATTTAATTTCAGGGACTGATGAAAAATGTTTCCAGTGCTGGAATCAATACTTCTGATTATGGCCATATTTTGTGTTTGTCTCTCCCCAGTGGAAATTCTGCCAGTGAAGATGGGAAGATATATGGAAGCCCTGTGTCTCCTGCTATTTCAGCTCTGAAAAGTCTGTCCTCTAATAAAATGCTGCGTTTATTTTGAAGAATTTAAAGTTAGGGGTGTGGGGTAAGAGAAGTGATAAATTGGAGCGCTTGTTCTAAAGCTGTGGCACCTGAACAAACACGGAGCCCTTTACCCACTTCTGCCTCCAAATCTTCTTTCTTTTCTTTCCTATTCTAAGGTGAGGGTGTCCTGCAAAAGCTCTTCCTGTGGTTGGGAAATGTCCCATTTCCCCCTCGATTGAGGCGGCTCTCAAGGAATTCTCATGTAGGATAAGGATGGACCACCTCCTTCAGGAAGACTGGGCCCCCAGCCTCCTCCGAAGGCCAGATGTTGGTATCTCAGTCTAGACTTCCAGGGAAGCAAGAAAAGCAATTCCTCCTCCCTGCTTTTAACTCAATTAGTTTGTGTTTTGCATTGGGCTGAGCAGTGGAAACTTTCTCTCTGCCATTTCTGAGTTTCTCCTCCTTTGAATGTAGGTTGCATCTAAGTTCAAGGAAGCTGTGAAAGTGCAGAGTGTCCAAGGATAGGGCAGTGCAGGGGGCAAAGCTTAATGTCAGTGGTTCCCATTGCACCACCACACATCTCATCCTGCCTGGTTCTTGGTCATTGATTCATACAGATCACTGCCTCCCAGACTTCCAGTCCCACTAATACATCTTTCTGCACTCCAACTGTTGATCCCTCTCTGTCAATCAGAAACTTTTATGTTCTCCTGTCATTGTGCAGGTTGTCTTGGCCCATCTGCTTGGATGCCCCTTGTTGCTTCTCTTCTACCATCGCATCCAGAGGCATGGAGCCAGAGTGTGCAGTTCTGTGTTCTGCAGGAAGTGAGGCACAGAATCCTTGGCTCCCTGGAGTTCCTGTTGCTACCCTGGAATCTTCAGTGAGCTGAGTGGCCCCGCCATGAGAGTGTAGGCCCCTATATGCTACTCAAACATCTACTCACATATCATTGAATGATACAACACTGCCAGTTTTGTTGGTCAGAACTGGCTTAGGGGCTGGTGTTGTGGTGCAGTGGGTTGGGCCACCGTTGCCTGAGACATCAGCATCCCATATGAGCTCCAGTTCGAGTCCTGGAGTTCCAGGATCCTGACTTCTACCTGGCCCAGTCTCAGTCATTGCAGCCATTTGGGGGTGTGAACCAGCAGATGGA
This sequence comes from Oryctolagus cuniculus, assembly GCF_964237555.1. Lineage (NCBI taxonomy): Eukaryota > Metazoa > Chordata > Mammalia > Lagomorpha > Leporidae > Oryctolagus > Oryctolagus cuniculus. Next base: position 43,736,720 of record NC_091442.1, read on the forward strand.
ATCTCTTTCTCTCTCTCTCTGTCTGTCTCTCCCTCTCTCTCCCTCTCCCCCACCTCTTCTCTCTCCCTCTTTCCCTCTGTATCTCTCTCTCTCTCCCTTCCTATCTTCCTCTAACTCTGCCTTTCAAATAAATAAATAAGAGCTGGCTTAATTGCAACAGATTTATTCTAAACTGAATGGAATAGAATAAATTCAGGGCTATACTGCCAAATCAGAGTATACATTATTCAATCTGTCCATCATCTTTATAAAAATTTTTATTGCAATCTTCCTATAAAGTTTTATTCCTCCTTGGTGATCTTTAGTGGTCTTTTGAAAACTAATCAGGTTTTTGTGCTTGTATATTTTGAACAGTTTGTTTCTAAACTGCTGATACTCTTCATTTGGAAGATTGTCTAGTGGTAAGAAAATGTTCCCAAGTTTTAAAAATATGGAACCAGCAGAGTTTTTAGAGGGAAAATACACAATTTGGAAACAAATCTGCACTTTTCAGAAAAATTTACAGATATCTTTTTTAAAAACTGTTCCCTCTATAACACACATTTCTGCTTTTTTTTAAAGCTTCTTTTCATTCTATGTTTAAATGTCATCTTTGCCTTGAGTGGACAGGTTGGGCATTTTTTTTTGAAAATGAAGATGTTTGTTAGATTGCAAAGCAGTGACAGCCACTTGTCATTGCAGGAAAGGTCAGCATATTTGAAACACTCGTCTGTTTGTAAAAGAAAAGTCTATAACTCATCTTTAAATTTGACAAATCGTTTAAGTACTTTGCCGTGAGATTCCAGACAAATCTTTATGTGTCACAAAAAGAATTTCAAGGTCGGTCCCCTTCTATTCTGAACTATTGTAAGGATTCTACTTGATGTTAAAGGCCTTCATTTTATGCGGTTTGCAAGGTCGCTGACGTTCTGTAGTCCCAATTTCACTGCTGCACCGTTGCGGTGAGGGTTTGCCTCTGAATGATTCAGTGTGCAAGCATGCTTCGTGGGCAATGCTGTCTTGGCAGTCGTAGCCCAGAATTCCTTTTTAATCTCCTAAGACATTGTATTTAATAAAGAAATCAGTTGTTAAGATTGTATCTCTCCCCACATCACATCTTTACTCCTACAACTTGCTGAAAGTACTTCCTTGTGGATTTCATTATTGAAACTGATCCTGTGAGTTAAAATGCGTGAGAAACATCTGTACTGGATGTGTTCATAATGTCATATGCAGAATGCTTGTTCCAGTGCTCCTGTCTACAATGGTGTTCCTGGGACTACTCCGATGGTGCTTGCTGACCAACGGATGCGACTTAGTGTGTTGCCCTGATGTTTTCTGTGCACTTTTAGTCAGTTTTTCTTGTTGAGGGAAGACAAGTGTCCTTCCATAGCTAATTGGCTTTTTTGGGTCCACTAGTAGCTAAAACACTGCTTTTGAAATTTTGTGAAGTCCCAGATGCAGACTTCAAATATAACTAAGGAAAAGTCAATGTTTGCATCTTGTTGTGATTTTCAAAAAACGTGTTGTTCAGTGGAATGGTTTCACCCAGCCATTTTCCACTGAATTAATCTCTAAGCAAGTGATTTGGATAATGTTCTTTTAAGGGAGGAACAAGGGTGTCCCTAGCTAAGACCATTTCAGATGCACAGGGGTGAGCTAACTCTGTTAGATTCTGTAGATGTTTTGGGTCTTTAAGATTCAGTTTCCTGGAATTCCAGTTGCGAAGGACTTAAGCTTAAAAAGTCAATGAGCCCTGTGCATTAGAGAATTCCCATCCTGCCTTTGGGATCCGGAGTGGGAGGTGCCTGGAGATGGGTCTGTTGGAGATGCCCTACCGTGTGATACTGTAACCATTGGAAGGATACAGTTCTTCTCTGTGGCTTTGATAAATATACAATCAATTTAAATATTTCATTAGTAACATCTCTTCTCATCCTGCAAAGAAGTATCTCATCTAACCCTTGGGTGTGGTCTCTTCACTCTGGAGGTCATTGGTTCAAGGACACAAGATAATCACTGTGCTTTACCTGTTTTGAGTCTTTGTGCCAATAGAACCTTTGTATAAAGAACCAAGGAATTCTGGGGGAGCGGTGATTGTGAAGTCCGGTTTGTTTGGTACTGATGGAGTCAGTCAAGTACTGCTGCCTCTGTGCTGCAGCGTTCTTGTACAGAACTTGATCTGTTTTAACGAGGGTGCTCCAGCAACTGAGGCTGCTTTCTGCTGGGTTACAGAAAGAAAGGCACGCAGAGCAGAGCCAGATCCCCTCTGGAGCATGGAGCCAACCTCTGCTGAATCCAGCAGAGCCCCAAGTTGTGGGGAGCAGGGCCTGTCTCCCGCAACATGGCGAAATAAGTACTGAGACTACCGAGACTAGACTAGACCACTGAGACTATTAAGACTAACTCTATGCATCTGATCTCCCATCATATGGCGCTGAGAGAGTAAACAAATCTTACACAGCTGCTTCGTTAATTAGCTGATTCCTGGCCCAACCCCTTAAAAGGGGGAGAGAGACAACATGTGCGCCGTGCCCCCCTAAGAGAGTCGGTTGGAGAGCTCGCCGCTGCTGCTCCTCCGCGGAGGCGGGGGAGCGGCAGCAAACCCGGGAAGGACCGGGGAGAGAAAACAGCGCAGGGTCCGGTGTCGTTCCTCCGCGAGTGGGGGGAGCGACACTGAGTGGCCTGCAGACCTACGTAGTGTCACAGCAGACTAATGACAAACAGTGAACATTTGCAAGTGAGTCCGTGAGCACGCTCAGCATTGAGTGTAACCTTCAGGGCTCTTGCTCCCTCCTACCCTAACATCTATGAAGAGTTACTAACACACAGGTGCTTGGAGGTTCTGCTCAGAATTACCTGGACATGTGCCTTTGTTCCCAAAATATGTTGGTGTCTGGCAGCTGTGTCAGACTAGAAGCTAGTCCCTAAGAGGTGCTATTATTTTTCATCATTCACAACTTTGAGATGAAAGATGTACCCGTCTGGGGCTGATCAGAGCAGAGCCGTGAACTTATTCTGCCGCAATGCAGGGTTTCCTGTAAGCACCAGGACGTCTGTGCACGTGGTAGGGGCTGGGGAGCAGTGATCTGAAGGCTGACACTGAGCTCAGGGCTAGAAAGCGAGGGACCTGTGAGCCCGTCTGACGTCTGAGAAGTCACCTGGGCTGGTTCCCAGAGTGGGCGTGTCCAGTGAGGCCCGTGAGACTCCCAGGTGTGACAGAGCTGATGCAGTTGCCATTGAGACATTCCTTACCCACACCTGGAACCTCTCGGGGAAGGGAGTGTGGAGAGATGTGGCTCCAGGGGCGGGTGTTTGGCCTAGTGGTGAAGCCCAATTTGATACTGAAAGTCCGCTCCTCATCAGATCAGAATAACAAGGACAAAGGTTGAAGATAAGGGAGAGAGGAAGTTTGATCTACCAGTGGGAGAAGAAGCTAGCAGACCTCGGGTCCCAAGAACTGCCATCCCACTCAGTGAGACCATCTTGGACGTCAGCACAGTTCCTTGAGAAACTTGCTTGATGGGTTGACTTTATGGTGTTCTGCACAACCAGGCAGCCACAACATGACATCAGGCCAAAATCTGAAAGAGGCGAAGTCTTGTGTTAAAAGATTCTGACGTTTTGTGCATCAGGATGAAGCCCGCCATCCCAGAGCCCGGGCCTGCCATGTCCTTAGGTACCCATTCCCGGGACTTCACATTCCCTTACAGTCAATGGAAACCTCCTGTCCTGCCGGCCAGGGTGGACCAGGTCACTCTGCTACTTCAGCTGGGCCTCCTCAAGGCAGTTTCTGGAATTCATGAGCAAGGTTGTTTATCTGTTTGAACAGACCCTCTCTGTAGTCATCAGAATATGAAAAGGAAAAGAAAAATGTATCTGGTCTAGTGACAGTTCAGTCCTGTGTCAGAGTACTTGGGTTCATATCTTGGCTCTGGCTCCTGGTTCCAGCTGCCGGCTAACACACACACTGGGAGGCAGCAGTGTCCCCTCAAGCAATCGGGGTCCTGCCGTCCTCGTGGAGGGCCTGTATGGACTCCCCAGCTCTTGTCTTTGGCTCTTCTGTTTGTCTTTTTTAAAAAAATTTTTATTTATTATTTTGAAATATAGAGTTACAGAGAGAGGGGAGATAGAGAGAGAGAGGGGTCCTCCATCCACTGGTTCACTCCTAAATGGTTACAACAGCCAGAGCTGAGCTGATCCGAAGCCAGGAGCCAGGGGCTTCCTCTGGGTCTCCCACATGGGTGCAGGGCCCCAAGCACCTGGGCCATCTTCCACTGCTTTCCCAGGCCATTGCAGAGAGCTGGATCGGAAGAGGAGCAGCTAAGACACAAACCAGCATCTCTATGGGATGTTGGCATTGCAGGCAGAGGCTTAGCCCACTATGCCACAGCACCGACCCCTTGTGTTTGCTTTGAGCTCCAAAGCCCATGCACTTGCACACCTCACAGCTGCCCCTAGAAGTTCAGTTTCCTTGGAGAGGGCGACGCTTCCTATTCATGTATGCTGCTTCAGTCAACTGGAATTTTTGGTAGACTGTAGTAGAAACATATGTATGTAGAAAGAATTCAGTGGAATTTTAGAAATCAAATTGTTTTGATCTTGAAATAAGAAGCCGAGAGAATATTGACCAAATTTTTTCACCAGTAAACACCATTCTTCTCCTGTGCCACTTAGTTTGTTCGTATTTTGCAACAGGAATTCTCGCCACCCTCACCAAGGCTGGTTCCTTGAGAAGCAGGTGTCTGGTTGTCTCTTGATTGCCTCCCTGACCCCAGGCAGCAGGGCCCTGTCAAGCCACATAAAAAACCATCTTTTAATTAGTTAGTGACTTGAAGTTTTTTCACTCCATCACCTGGATTTGCTCAGGAGTATGAAGAAAAAGAGATGGCGGCTCAATATTCTTGTCACAATCCCTTCTCAAACAGGGCCTGACTTCCCTGTGATGTGGAAGAATATTTGCATTTGAGAAAAGCATCTGTTTTGCCTGGTCGCTGGAATTTGCTTTCACTCTCAACCCTATCCAGTCTGTCTCTCCCAGCTTCTAAAAATATAATCGCTTTTTTTTTTTTTTTTTTTGCTCTCCTTTCAACTTGAAACGGACAGAGAATGCAGACATCTTGGACCATTTACACCCAGAGGGCTGTCAGCAGAGGCGCTGGGAGATGGAACACACATACCCGACAAACTGAAATGTTTTGCATTAGCTTGAGCTCCGACAGCCCCCACGTCGGGGAGCAACCACCAGGACTCAACTGCAAATCCCCATTGCTGTGAGAGAGTCCTGTAGACTGGAATAATTGCTAATATTTTCCTGCTTCATAGACTGTGGGTCCAGACAAGCCATTGGGTCGTTGTTAGCCTCTGCTGCTGGGTCAGCCCTGTCTGCCGATTCCACCAGGTGGTAACTATTTCATGACAAGTTTACAGGGGGAAGAAGTCAAAAGTCCACCCTTATTTTAAGTGGATCTCTCCTAACCTCTGCTGGGCTTATTTGGCATTCTGATTGTGACATAGCTGGTCCTAGGGGTGGCCGGGCAGCAGTTCCCTTGTCTGCATTTTTGGCAAAGTTGTTTCTATAAAACATATCACAGGTGCATCTAGAGTCCGTGTCAGATGGAAGCCTTGGAAACCTCGAGAGCAGGTCTGCCTTCTGCCCTGGGCCCCAGGATGGTGTCACACACTAGCCTGGGATGCCTCCAGCAGAGTTGGACAGTTCAGTGTCTTCTGCCTCAGGCACAGCCAGAGCCTGCCTGTGCATGACTTTGTCTCTCACAGCCTTCAAGAGATGCCAGAGCTTGTGTCACCTCTGCTGGCATTCTCCAGTGACTTACAGAAGACAGATCATTTGTGCTGAGCCATGGAGGTCCTCATCCTCATCCTTTTTGTAAGACGTATGGGTTAAAAACTTGGGGACTGGTGTTGTAGCACGGTGAGTTCAAGTCCCAGCTGCTCCACTTCCGATCCAGCTCCCTGCTGATGTGCCTAGGAGAACAGCAGATGATGGCCAAGAACTCAGGTGCCCGTAGCCTATGTGGGAAAACCCAATGAAGCTCCTGCCCCTGGCTTCAGCCTGGCCCAGCCCTGGCCGTTGGGGCCACTGGGGGAGTGGACCAGCAGATGGACGATCTCTTTCTGTCTCTCTCTCTCACTTCCTATAACTCTGTCTTTCAAATAATCTTTTTAAACACCCCCCCCCAAAAAAAACCTAAAAGGTCCATGTACTCTTGTGCACTGCTGGTGGACGTGTGATTGACATGACCACTTTGCTATGCACTGTTACATCTAAGAAAGCAGAGCATGTATGTGTCCTATGACCCAGCAAGTCCATGCCTAGGAAAAAACCTAATAGAAATGGAGGCTTTTGTGCATTGGAAGGCCATGTGTGTCCTAGGGTTGGGTGTTTGGCACGGCCGTTAAAGACACCACTTCATGCACCCACAAATCCGTAGCAGAGTGCCTGTTCTAGCGCTGGGTCCTCTGCTTCTGACCCAGCTTCCTGCTAATGCGCACCCTCGGAGGCAGTAAGTGACGGCCCAAATACCTGGGTTCCTGCCACCCATATGGGAGACCTGGATGGAGTTCCTGGCTCTGGCTTTGACCCAGCCCAGCTCTGGCTGTTCGCAGAATTTGGGGGGAGTGAACCAGCAGATGAAAGATTTTTTTTTATCTCTCTGCCTTTCAAATAAAGTGAAAATAATTGAAGAAATAAGTAAAAGTAGCACTATTTAAAAAAAAAAAAAAAGATAAGAAGACATGTAGTAGAAGGATCTCAGTAGCATTATTTAGAGTTTTCCCAAACTGAAAATCCTGCAGAGGCTCCTCGGCAGAATTGATCAATAGTTTGTGTGCTACTTGTCTGGTACTGTTACCACAGTGGCGAGAATGAAAGAAGTGCGGTTGCATGCCACGACAGGAATGGAGCTCACACACGGAGTGCCGAATGTTGGAAGCCAAGTGCAGCGCGCCTGTTTCTGTGCTTGAATTCCTTACCTGAAGTGTGAGAATAAGAAACATTGATTCATGGCGTCGGAAGCAGGATGGGGGGTGGGATTTGGGGGTGAGGAAGCCCGGGCTGGGGGCCTGACACCATCCTCCCCCTGATTCTGGGGCCTGACTGCACTTGTGTGTTTGTTTTGCATTAACTTCGTCCTCATTTGGGCCCTCTCCTGTACGAATGTGAGACTTTGGTAGTATTAAAAATATGAGAAATAGAAATCCTGTGATGGCAGAGCCAACTTCTCCGTTTTCCTTTCCAAATTGGCTGTCAGCTGACCATAAGCGCTCTTGACAAGCACCCTCTTTCTCACTGTTCTTGGATCCTCTAGTTAATGGGTCCTACTCCACTGCCCAGCTTCAACCACGAACCCTAATCTCATGCTTCTCTCTTCTCTCAACTCCCACCATTCTGGGGTACTCCACACCCTCCTCTGACCTCCCCAGTCCACCAGCATCCCTACACTCAGGACCCGGTGCTTGGCAGGGCTGGCCCTATGCTTCTAAAGCACCTGTGGCCATTGAGGCAAAAACACCTCCTGTCCATGTTTCAATGGCACCTGACGCCCCCTATTTATTCTTCCTGATGAATATTCCTACTTAGTTGTTAAAATCGGGCTGATATAGTAGTAGTATTCTATAATCCGTCCATCCATCCATCCATCCATCTGACTTTCCAGGCAGGTTCCTTGTGAGTGAGAGGACCTTCAACCAGTAGCCCCCAGGGAGTGGTCAGCAGAGTGTTGACCTCTAAGTTTTGAAGAATGGACTGAACTGTTGTTTTTTCTTTTATGGGTAATAACTTGTTTTTTTTTTTTTTTTTTTTTTTTTTTTTTTTTTTTTTTTTTTTTTTCTTGACAGGCAGAGTGGACAGTGAGAGAGAGAGAGACAGAGAGAAAGGTCCTCCTTTTCCGTTGGTTCACCCCCCTAGTGGCCGCTGCGGCCAGTGCACTGCGGCCGGCATACTGCACAGATCCGAAGCCAGGAGCCAGGCGCCTCTCCCGGTGTCCCACACAGGTGCAGGGCCCAAGAACCTGGGCCATCCTCCACTGCCTTCCTGTGCCACAGCAGAGAGCTGGACTGGAAGAGGAGCAACCGGGACAGAATCCGGCGCCCTGACCAGGACTACAACCCAGGGTACTGGCGCCGCAGGCGGAGGATCAGCCTATTGAGCCACGGCGACGGTCACAATTTGTTTCTTGACATAAAGCTGTGGGCATCAAGGATTTATTTAGCCCAGTGGTTTTGCTAACTGCTCTTGTTTCTTAATCAGTCAAAGTCCTTCTTCAAACTCAGTCTACCTTAGGAGAATCAATGCTTATGAGATGAGTGTAGTGGTGTTGGGCAGTGGGGACAGGGGACTATTCTGGACCCTCTCAGGTCCTCCTGAGTGGTCTCCACATGGCTCAGGGTGGGGGCTTTGGGAGCCCAGGTGGGAACACAGTCTGTCTTGTCCCATCTCTTCATTTTGCAGCCTCAGCTCAAGGTCATCCTGGCCACACTGGCAGAGCCACGCGGAGATGCTGCCCCCGAGACCAGGCTCTTTCCCCTTTGCCACAGGAAGAATTCCGTTTTCTGTCTCTGCTTCACATTCAACATCGGTACCTCCTCTGCCTCCTCATGAGACTGCCCCACACACGGTGAACGTTGGGATTGCAGTGTGCAGCTGCATTCTGAGGTCTTGAAGGCCAACGTCTCCTTAGACATTTCTAATCCTTGCTTCGATCTGGAGCTTCGTGCTCGAGCAGAGTGCTGGAATATTAGTCCTGGTCCTATGGTTTTCCCCAAAGAAACTGAATCTTGACCTTGAGGTTCTGGAAATCCAGAATGGTTCAGCACAGGTGAAGGACAGAGGAGCAGCTGAGATCACCATCTGGGGAGGGGGCAGTGCCCCACCCTCTGAATGAGTAAGGACAGGGGTAACTGAGACCACCATCTGGGGAGCAGCATTTGGGAAGCGAACAGGCAGATGGAAGATGAGTAATAATAAGTAAATAAATAGAAGGTGTATCAGTAAATAAAATGAACATGGAATTTTTTAATTGGCTTGTGCATTTGTGTGTGTGTGTGTGTGTGTGTGTGTGTGTGTGTATGTGTGTTTGAAGCCCACCAATCAAACTCCAGGAACACATGTGAGGCAGACAAGCTTCTGTTCCTTTAACTGTGAGCAGGGAAGAGCGTGGGAGGGTTTCAGAAGGCTTATTGGGTTATCCGAGGAGGGCTGAGGGATGTGGAATAGAGTTCTAGGTTGGATGTCACTAGGAAGTTGGGGTCAGTCTGTCATTGAATGTCTTGGGGATTGACATGTAGGAAGCAGGAGAATGAAACAGGCTAACATTGTCACCAACAAAGGAGCAGGAGATGGTCATTAGTCAATTTTGTGGTGACAGAGTCTTCCTGTCGCTAATTAGGTTTAGACAGAATTATAAAGTGGTCATGTGTCTGTCTTATTTCACCCTGGTCGCCAGTGTTTTTGTCTGAATATTTTGTATATCCCGTGGAAGTTGTTTATACTCCGCTGGCAGCACTATGGACTGCTTGCAAACTGTCAGCTGCAAGGCTGGTTTTAATCACACACACACACTTACTTGCTCATGCCCATCTTTATATATTGTGAGCATATTATCGAGTGATATATAGTGTATTTGCTAGTGAACAGCATAGTATCTCTGGCACTTGTAATCTGGAGAGAGAGTCTTGCCTGGTGGTTAGCACCCAGGGTTTTAGCACCAGACAGCCCTGTGGTTCTAATCCTGTAAGCAGATTTCCTTACCCAAGTCTCACTGTTTTTCATTCAAAGATGGATGATCCCAACGCTATACTTGTAGGTACACTGTGAGAAGTCAGTGGGTGTATTCATGCAGAATGATGAGAAGGTTGCCTGGGAAGTGTGATGAATGCAATCATGGTTAAGCCCTTGGATGCCTGCAACCTTCCCTGAGGTAGGAGCAGGGGTAACGTGGCCAGGGTTTGTGGCAAAGCAGTGTGATGCCTGATTCCAGCTCTGGTAGTTGCTCTCTGCTTCCTGGTACTTGGTACACACTTCACTGATGCTCAGTGAGTGCCGGTGCACCTGGGGGAGATGGCATATGCCTGTTTCCTTAAAGCCATGCACAGCTCACCAACAGAAATGAGGCCTCTCACTGTTGGTGTGTCAGGTGAGAGACCTCAGGGAGGAGAACACTGGGGTCTGTGAGTGAGGCAGACATTTTGTGCATTTGCCTGCCCTGTCCCTGACTCTTCATGGAGAGACTGTTCCCATGGGCAGGAGTCACATGACCCAAGCTGGCCAGTCAGAATCCCTTTGCAGGCAACATGGCCTTGGTTGCTCTCCCTTGGACAATGGAGAGGCCACGAGGACAAGACTGGACTCTTTCCTCCTTGTGGCAAGAGAAGTCCAGACCAGTTCTCAGTAGGCAGACAGAAAGTTGGCTAGAAGCCATGCCACCTCAAGAAGAATTCCGAGGGCTGCTGTTGTCAGGAAAGGGTAAAGCCATCACCTACGACCCCAGCGTCCCGTACAGCTGCCAGTGCAAGTCCTGGCTGCTCCACTTCCCATCCAGCTCCCTGCTGATGAGCCTGGGAAGGCAGCAGAAGATGGCCCAAGTGTTCAGGCCCCTGCACCCACATGGAAGGCTGGGATGAAGCTCCTGGCTTCTCTTTAGCCCAGCCCTGGCTGTTCCTGCCATTTGTGGTGTGAACCAGCAGATGGAGGATCTCTCTCTCTCTCTCTCTCTCTCTCTCTAACTCTGCCTTTCAAATAAATATAAATAAATTGTTCAAAATAAGGATAATAATAATTCTGGCCAGTTTGCAAGGGGCTTGTCCCTTTGGTTCCCAGTTAAGGTGAAGGAAGCTGAAGGCAGCTGTGATTGGCTGTCACTTCCGTTAGGATTTCTAGACTGGAAGGGATGAGGCAGGTGGTGGGTTTCCCAGTGGTTCTCACAGTGTGGTCTGCAGACCACCAGCAGCTGTATTACCCAGGAAGTTGTTGACTTGCAAATTCTTGGGTCTCACCAGAGACCTAGGGATTCAGAAACCCTGGGAGCGGGGCTCATTCCTCTGAGCTGTCCCAAGCTGTAGCCACCTGCTCAAGGTTGAGAGCCCTTGCTGTCCAGCGGCAGGGTGAATGTCTGTGCAGCTGTGGACACACACACAGAGCTCTGCGGGCCTTGGGGTAGAGCCTTGTTCATAGTTACCGTCTACCCATCCCCTGTCCCCAGGAAGAAAGACTATGGCACACGGCCATGAGGGGGTATCCAGCCACAGCAGGAGACCTTCGTGTGTCTCCCACCACACCTGGGCTCTTTGTCATGTCAGAGCACAGTAAGGATAAGAAACAACCTACCAGAAGTTAGGGTTGTAATCCAGGTGGAGACCAAAGATGACACCTGCTATGGCCAAAGAAAGGAAAGCTGAGCGCTTTATCACCGAAGGGTAAATCTTCACACCCTCTTTTGAAAGAAAGCTAATTAGCATTTGCAGCACTGGGCGGCAGCTCTGACCCAGTGTGGTGGCAGCTACTGAGTATAGCTAGTCTTAATTTCATAGTGGGCAGTTTCATCAGTAGCTGGGTTAGGTTAGTTTCCTTCAAAAGCATAGCAGGACTTTTGTCGGACTGGCCTAGCAGGCCTAGTGGAGCAGGCCCTGGACCTGAGCATTTTCCATCAGGGCCTCCCAACTGTATGTCAGATTGGCATGACAAGAATGTCTGTATTTGTGTGCTTGGTTTCCTCCTGTGCTTTTGCCATCTGATCCCAGACCCTCAGAGACCTGCAGGATACTATGTGTCTCCAAGCTTGCAACAGAACCCAGTAGCTCTTCTTTGGCTTACTTACTGCAAATGGTCTGGGTGTCTTGTGAGCCAGCCATCTCTGACCAAGAGAGTAGACAAATGTGTGATGAAGCTGACAGTGTTCATCTTATTCAGGTTTGAATGACAGCTAGGAGTTTCTCAAAGCACTTCTGTGTCATCCTGTGCTCTGTCGCTGGGGTTTCTGGAAGTAGGAAGTAGATACAGTAAGAAATGCAGTTGACTGGGGCCACATTTTGGCACAGTGGCTTAAATCGCAGCCTGAAACACTGGCATCCCATAGGCTTGAGTACTGGCTGCTCCACTTCTGATCCAACTCCCTGCTAGTGTGCCTGGGAAAACAGAGGAAGATGGACCGGGTCCTTGGGCCCCTGCCACTCACGTGGGAGACCCAGTTGGAATTCCAGGCTCCCAGCTTCAGCCTGGCCCAGCCCTGGCTGTTGTGGCGATATGGGAAGTGGACAGGGATGGCAGATCTCTTTCTGTCTGTCTCTTCCAACTTCTCCATATCTCTGCCTTTTAAATAAATACCCTTTATTATTATCATTTTTAAGAAACACAGTTTGGGGCTGGCACTGTGGCATAGCGGGTAAAGCTGCTGCCTGCAGTGCCAGCATTCATATGGGTGCCGGTTCTAGTAAAAGAAAAAAAAAAAGAAAAAGAAAAGAAACACAGTTCTCTGAACTGGCTGGTTCATTAAAGTGACTTCCTAGTTGACGCTGAGAAATTATGGGTTATTGGAAGTAAGAACGTTTTGAAACTTTTTATTGTTGTTGCTTTCCCTTGCAAAGTTTACTATTGTTTCTTCAGGTGTTCCCAGGGCTTCCTCATACTTGGCCCCCTACCATCCGCCCACCTACAATCCTCTGTCCCCCACCCCAGAATGTCAGGCTGAGCAAACACTCATCCACATCACTGCTTCCCTCCTAAATTTCCTGCTTTTGATTAACCAAGCCCAAGTCCTCAAAGAGCCTTATTTTATAATAAAACAAAATATTTTAACAAATTTAATTTTTAAAAAATATCTGTTTAATCTTTTTGTGAAAACAAGAGTGTCACAATTTATATTAATACCCAAAATATTCCTAGGTAAGATATAAAAGCTAATAAAATGTTTATAGAGATCTATGCAGAAAATTACACAACCTTATTGAAAGAATCTCATATTGACAATGGACAGATACTCTGTGTGATCCCAGGCACTCCACTATGGAATCAGGGTGTCCCTAGTGATGGCTTAAGCCACTGTGCCACAAGGCAGCCCTGAAAGCTTAGAGCTGTAAGCCAATCCTGCAATTTGTTGTTAACATCCTGGTAGTATCAGCTCACCCAAATTAGGATGTTTGAGGAGTGTGTAATATTTACAAAGGTGTGCTAGGGCATAGAAAGCCACGGGTAGAATGCTGTTCTTAGGAATAGAAAGGGGCACTGATACCAACTCTTGGGGTGGCAAAGGTCACGGGGAAGTTTCTAGAAATTGGAAGGACAGCATCCTGGAAGGGACCACCTTAAGATAAGCTGTGACCTACAGAAAGCCCTAGGGGAGTGCACCTCATGCCTTTCCCTTCCTCCAAGCTATTCAGGAGTGGCCCCATTGGTCAAACGTGACAAGAAGCAAGAGGCCAAGGGAGCGGTTGGCTGTGGCTTATGCAGGTCAGCCTCCTGGGGCAGAGACCATGGTGGAGAAAGGCATAGAGTGGCATTTTGAGTCCGCACCTCCCAAATCCACGTGTTAAAGTTCTAACCCACAGTGGGATGAGATGAGGTATTGGGCAATCATTAGGTCAGGATAGTGGAGCCTTAAGGAACGGAATTGGTGCCCTTGTCAGAGGGACCTCGGAGAGCCCTGCCATCCTCCGTTTTTCACGTGCAGATGCAATGAGAAGTCGGCCATCTGTGACCCTGGACAGGACACAGAACTTCACCAGACCCGCTGTGTGCCAGCACCTGATCTTGCACTTCTAGCCTTCAGAACTTGGTGGTGTTGGTGATGGGTGTTTGGTGTTTAAGCCGCCTACTGTGTGGCCTTTGTGTGGATGTGGCCAAAGCTAAGACAAGAAGGGAGCAGGGTGGGTCTAACCCACAGTGTATGTTGCTTCTCAACATACATTCTCATCTGTGCCCTTTGCGAGAGCGCCCAAGAAAAACACAAAGTCCTGTTGGTAGTGCCACCGCAGCAGGATGATGTCTTTGTGGTTAAATTCCAGTTGAAATCTGTGTCTCTTGTTTCCGGTGCAATGGAACCGTGACTACCTTGCTGCAGTAGATTATTGGAAGTTACAATAAGAGAGAAGGAATACTCCTGGACTTTTCCACACTGGCTGTGGCAGACAGAGCACCACAAGTGGATGCTGGTTTAAAGCATGTTGTGTAGGACAATGGCCTACTCTCACAGTGTTAGATCCCAATTGGTGCTGTCCCAGCACTTTCAGAAAACCATTTGAGCAGGTACCAAGCCAGCATCTAGGCGCTGGGGCACCTGGAAAGATCAGTGGATTCCACAGATGTGAGCCCGTTAGCACTCCTCTTTCCTTTTTTTTTTATTTTTGACAGGCAGAGTGGACAGTGAGAGAGAGAGAGACAGAGAGAAAGGTCTTCCTTTTCTGTTGGTTCACCCTCCAATGGCCGCCGCAGCCAGCGCGCTGCGGCTGGCACATCGTGCTGATCCGAAGCCAGGAGCCAGGTGCTTCTCCTGGTCTTCCATGCGGGTACAGGGCCCAAGGACTTGGGCCATCCTCCACTGTACTCCCTGGCCACAGCAGAGAGCTGGCCTGGAAGAGGGGCAACGGGAACAGAATCCGGTGCCCTGACTGGGACTAGAATCCGGTGTGCCAGCGCCGCAGGCGGAGGATTAGTCTAGTGAGCCACGACGTCGGCTGCACTCCTCTTTCCTTTACACATCTTCTGGGCAGAAGCAAACGTTTTCCGGAAAACCATGGCAATGGATAATATCTTTCCTAAGTCCAAGAACAGTGGCTCTGGAAGACACTCTTCCAACAAGGAATGCACACCCCCATCTGACATGTGTGTGTTCCTTTGAGGACAAAGCACTGTTCCCACCATGATGAGAGTCCAACATAATTAATTTGCCACCAGGTAGCAGATTGCTGCTGTGTTGGCACTGGCTGAAGCTAGAGAGAGAGTTGCAACTGATGTTGCAACTGATGTTGCCCATACAGTGCAGCCTGCCTGGGCACCTGGATGGAGAAGCCTGGAGCGTCATGCACTGGTTCATGAAACCCCTAAATCTAGGGTTCCTTCCCTGAGAACAGCAAACTCCATGAGTCTGGGATGTTTTTGCTCTTCCAGGCCCTTGTGACTGCCTGTTCCCCTCTGCCCAAACAGAGCCCTCCTGAGGGTTTTCTCTACGGTGGTGGCAACGGAAAGCACCCTTACCCTTTCTGAGAGTGTTTTTATGTAATTTTTAAAGATGCATTTATTTATTTGACAGACAGACCCTGATCAACCTTCCAGCTGCTGGTTCACTCTCCAAATGGCTGCAAAGGCTGGAACTGGGCCATTCCAAAGCCAGGAGCCCAGAACTCTCAAACCAGTTCTCCTATAGGGGATGCTGGTGTCGCAGGTGTCAGCTTAAGCCGCTGTCACAGTGCCAAACCCTCTGGGAGCATTTGCTGGTTAACTTTACTCTTTAAAATGCTATTGGATTAAGTCTGGCTCATTCTTCTGTGACCACAAAGCTGGGCCTTTGGGAAAAGAGCACGTTGTTTGATTTGACTTCTTGACTCTTAGGAATCTCACCTGGGGCAGCTAGTCATAGAGAAGCCTCATTTGCAGCCATTCTTAGCAAATTCCCATCAAATGAGCAAAGGAGAAAGAGCATGGCTCCGTGGTCAGGAAATCCTGAGTGAGAAGCTAGGCTCTGCTAGTTCCCAGAGGGTATGGCTTTGGGCAAGCTACAGACCCATAGGGGAAGTTCCTCTCCTATAAGTGTCCTCCAGGGTTGCTAGGAAGTTGACTCTTGTAGAGCAGGTTTATCACAGTGAGGCTCCAGGGGATGCTAACTGTGGTCCCGCCCACTACCTGGGGCCCACCAGACCCCTCTCGCCACCCCTACATCATCCCTGCACCTTCACCAACCTACAGAATCAGTAGTTCCAGGCTTTATTCAGAGGTTCAAGTCTGAGCCTCAAAGAGGAAGACAGACATAGAAAAAGCAGACATGTTAGATAAAGCTGTGGCTTTTTGCTCCCAGTACAACCCACTCTATCTACCTGTGACAATGCAGGTCATCATTCTCAGGACAGTGCAATGGGAAATCAATGACCTACTGGGGACTTCTGGTCAATGATTGTTAATAAATCTTTCAGGGCCGGGACCAAAACCACTCGCTGCTCAGGTCTACTCATCTACTCACCTCATACCTGAGCTCATCTGTGCACGTACAGTCTGTGCACATGGTTGTGATTCATCTTAAGTGGAATTTTTGAGGGGTTTTCTATCATGGACATCCTAGGCTATAGCTGAGAGATGAGCTGCCTTCTCTCAGCCAGAAAAACAAACCAAGGTGGAGATTACAGGCAAAGAGCTGGTGTCCCTCAAAGAATATGGGCCAATGATTGAAATAAATGGGGGCCGGTGCCGTGGCTCATTTGGTTAATCCTCTGCCTGTGGTGCTGGCATCCCATATGGGCACTGGGTTCTACCCGGTTGCCCCTCTTCCAGGCCAGCTCTCTACTGTGGCCGGGAGTGCAGTGGAGGATGGCCCAAGTGCTTGGGCCCCTGCACCTGCATGGGAGACCAGGAGGAAGCACCTGGCTCCTGGGTTCAGATCCGCGTAGCTCCGGCCATAGTGGCCATTTTGGGGGGTGAAACAATGGAAGGAAGACCTTTCTCTCTGTCTCTCTCCCTCACTGTCTATAACTCTACCTGTCAAATAAATAAATAAAAAAAATAAGTGGAACTGGGTGATTTCTGTGCATCACCCACCAAGTTCAGTAATGTGCTAAGGGGACAGTTTTGTGTCCCCTCCAAGGGGTTGCATGACAGCAAAGTAGCTCTTCCATGAACTTCTCTCTGGGACAGCCTCATGGAGAGAGCTCCAATCTGAATATTTTTTAAAAGATTTATTTATTTATTTGAAAGCCAGAGTTAGAGAGATAGAGCTTCCATCTACCAGTTTATTCCCCAAATGTCCACAATGGCCAGGGCTGGCCAGGCCAAAATGAGGAGCCAGGAGCTCCATCTGGGTCTCCCTCGTGGATGCAGGGGTCCAAGCACTTGGGCCATCTTCTGCTGCCTCCCCAGGTGCATTAGCAGGGAGCTGGAACAGAAGTGGAATAGCTGGGACTGAAACTGGCCCCACTCTGAGATGCTGGCATCATAGGCAGTCATTTAACCACTGTGCCACAATGCCAGCCCCTAATCTGAAGATTTCTAATCCTGATAGCAGCTTGGTAATTACTACGATGCCTTCCCCCGACTTCTCCTGCTAGCAGAGGAATGCCCCCTGCCCCCACAAGAGGACCATACTACCTCAGACAGCCTTTCAGCCACGACAGAGGCCTGCGGCCCATCTTGATCAATGGAACCAGACGGGGACATCAGCTAAGAGCCTATGGGAAGGGTGCTTCTCTGTACTGAGAATAACACACAGGAGGGACACTCGGTGGCTGCATTTGGACAGCATTTGTAAGGATACAATGGCAATGATCTAGTGACCACGAGGGCAAAATTGAGAGATTCACAGAGAAATTGCGTCATGTTCTTGACCTACACTTGTGCTCCTAACAGCCACCATTGGAGACCCCATGGAGACGGTGGTCCCCTAAGATTATGCTGGGAAATTCTTATTACCTCATAACATCACAGCCCTCTTAATGATGTAGCATGATGCGTTACTCATGTGTTCATGGTGATGTTGGTGTAAACAAACCTGTACTGCCAGTCATATAAAATGATAGTGCATTCCATTATGCACAGTGCATAACACCTGGTGATGATTATGAATACTGGTGAATGTGCTTACTCCGCCGTACTTCTAATCATTATTTTAGAGTGTACTCCTGTTTATTGAAAAAAAAAAAGAGTTTGTCAGGATCAGTGCTGTGGCCTGGCTGGTTAAGCCACCATCTGCAGAGCCAGTATCCACAAGGGCACTGGCGGGTCAAGTTCCCACGGCTCCACTTCTGATCCAGCTCCCTACTAATGGCCTGGAAAGCAGCAGAAGATAGCCCAAGTGCTTGGGACCCTGTACCCACGTGGGAGACCTGGACGAAGCTGCTCCTGGCTTTGGCCTGGCCCAGTCCTGGTCTACTCCTGGCCATTGTGGCCATTTGGGGAGTGAACCGGAGGGTAGAAGATTCTTTCTCTCTCCTTCTTTCTCTGTAATTATACTGTTCAATTAAGAAATAGATCTTGTTCTAAGAAAGTTTGTTGTAAAACTGTGCCAGGTGCCATGCACCCCAGCAGTAGGCTCATTTGTCTTACGTTAACTCTGTCTTCTGACTGTGTCAGGAGGCCGTACTGAGCGACAGGCCTGCACCATCTGCTTTTGTGTGTGTACACCCTAGGATGCACAATGACCCGATCCCCAAATGAGGCACTTTCAGAATGCACCCCCACAGTAAGTGATGCATGACTGTAGCTTAATCGGTGCATTAACCGGCCCTGAAGCTGCCTTCTCTGAACTTCCTGTTGTGAAATAATCAATGCCCCTTGTTGCAAGCGTTTTTGGTTGATTGCTGCAGATGCTTATCTACCTATGCAAAAATATCCCTCCAGACTCCTTGCTAAAAGAACCACAATTCTAATCATCTGGGAGAAGGTCCTCTGCCCCTGTGGGAGGTGGGCCCAGCCTCCAGGCTGAGGGGCCATGGACCCCACTCTGGACTTGGGGTGTGCAGGGAAGCCTCCTGGAGGGCTCCAGGAAAATTATTTTTCCCTAATAGATGAGAACTATGAGAGCAGAAAGGTTCTGCCCCACTTTTCCCCTTTGTCACTGGGATGTGTCTTGGGATCACAGAAATTGGGAAGGAAACTTGGGAGGAGACACCCTTGAGCTGCTGAGCTGACCCCTGCACTACCTGCCTTTAGGACTTTCAATACAGGCCAGTCAGTTCTGTTTGGCTGGTAGCCAAGGGTTGGCTATTTCCCTGCTAAAGAGATATCAAAGGGGCTGGCGCTGTGGCATAGCGGGTAAAGCTGCCGCTTGCAGTGCCGGTATCCCTTACGGGGGCCGGTTCTAGTCCCGGCTGTTCTACTTCCAATCCAGCTCTCTTCTATGGCCTGGGAAAGCAGTACAGGATGGCCCAAGTCCTTGGGCCATCCTGTACCCATGTAGGAGACCCAGGAGAAGCACCTGGCTTCTAGTTTTGGATGGACACAGCTCTGGCCATTGCGGCCATTTGGGGAGTGAACCAACAGAACGGAAGACCTCTCTTTCTCTCTGCCTCTGCCTCTCTGTAACTCTGCCTTTCTGTAGATCAGTTTTCCAGACTAAACAAACAGGACACATTTCATGTTGTCAGAGAGAATAGCAGAATCAAAATGAACCAAAATACCAAACCATGTAAGGGAATTGTCCTTTTTTTTTAATATTTTTATTTATTTATTTGAGAGACAGAGGGAGAGAGAGAGAGAAAGATCTTCCATCTGCTGGTTCACTTCCCAAATGGCTGTGACAGCCAGAGATGGGGCGATCTGGAGCCAGCAGCTTCTTCTAGGTCTCCCACGTAGATACAGAAGCCCAAGCGGTTGGGTCATCTTCCACCACTGTCCCAGGCTGTAGGCAGAGTGGATCAGAAGAGGAGCAGCCGGGACTAGAACCAGCGTTCATATGGGATGCTGGAACCACAAGTGGAGGCTTAGCCACTACTTCACAGCTCTGGACCCAGGAATTGTCCTTGATTAGGGGTTTTGTAAAACTCTGAAGTCCAAAGAAGCCTGAGACGGTGGTCTGGCTGTGGGGTGTGGCGCCGGTAGGGGAAATGTTCCAGATGACCACAGGAGCTGCCCAGGGCAGTTGCAGAGGACAGGGTTTTGGTACAGGGGAAAGCAGGGGAGAAGCATCCTGGTACCCAGTGACCTTGGGGTCACATCATGAATGGTGTGAGGAGGGAGGCAACTGTTAACCCCTGGGGCTGGACAGGACCATTTTGAAAGGTAGAAGGGGGGGAAGTATAGAGTAATGGCAGCCATTTTATTGGGAAGGAAGTCAGCAACTCTGTTTTATCAGCCAGGTCCACAGCCCTGCACCACACCCCTGGTGCAGTTTGGGAAAATGGTGCATAATCTCCTGTTTACCTTCATCTCCCCAGATAGTCTGTGGGCACCTTGAAGGCAAGAACTGCTTGTGACATTCCTCTGATTTCCTTGTGTGGGCATCTAATACTTCATTTTTGTAAAAGACATTTATTTATTTACTTGAGAGGCAGAGTAAGAGAGAGAGAGGGAGAGTCAGAGAGAGAAGTCTTCCATCTGCTGTTCACTCCCCAAATGGTCGCAATGGCCAGAGCTGGGATGATCCGATGCCAGGAGCCAGGAGCTGCTTCTGGGTCTCCCATGCGGATGCAGGGGCCCAAGCACTTGGGCCATCCTCTACTGCTTTCCCAGACTATCAGCAGGGAGCTGGGTTGGAAGTGTGGCAGCCGGGACTCGAACCGGGGCCCGTCTGGGATGTTGGCACCACAGGCAGATGCTTAGCCTACTACATCACAGTGCTGGTCCTTAACACTTGATTATAAAATCTGACTCAACAGATGTGTGTTGAGCCCATACTTTGCTCTAGGCACGGTGCCAAGCCCTGGGGTAGGGCAGAGAACATTTGCTGAAGGAAGGCTCGTGTGAGCCAATGCATGCTAGCTGCTAACCCTCGGGATTCTACCCAGAGAGGCTTGCACACTGAGGGATGTCACTGACCAGGGAGCAGACGAGGAAGCCTTGCAGAGATGGCACCAGCTTCAGAGGCACTGCCTGGGAGTGTGAGACCTGAGACCCGGCTCTTAGCCTGAGACCTGAGAGGCAGGCAGAAATGCAACTAGGAAATAATGCTCCGTGTCTGCTTGTGGTTACTTTGAGTGGTGAGCTTGGGATTTTTTTTTCTTCCCAGGGCATTCTGCAAATTGGGAAATCGCTCAGTCATGCTAATTGTGACAGTGTGAGACCTCTCTCAAGCCACTGCTGTGCCTGTGCTCTGGAGAAATCACCTTTTATGCTGTAAAATGTCTTCTTTTCCTTTTACAAATATGAGTTACAGAGAGAGGTAGAGACACAGAGAGAGGTCTTCCATCCACTGGTTCACTCCCCAGATGGCCGCAACAGCCAGAGCTGCACCTATCTGAAGCCGGGAGTCAGGAGCTTCTTCCAGGTCTCCCACGTGGCTGCAGTCCTTGGGCCCTCTTCCACTGCTTTCCCAGGCCATAGCAGAGAGCTGGATCAGAAGAGGAGCAGCCAGGACTAGAACCAGCGCCCATATGGGATGCTGGCGTTTCAGGCCAGGGTGTTAACCTGCTGTGCCACAGCACCGGCCCCAATATGAACATTTTCACCAGCATAAGAACTCACCAGAGTCTTTCTAAGAAAATTGAATGGGCGATTTCCCAGTGAGTACTTCCTCCCCTCTGCTACAATCCCCACCTTGGTCTGGAATAATTAGGAAATGAATAGATTTTCCCAGATGATGGAGACAATGAGGGGAAATCTACTTGATATTGGAGCCAGAGATTCAGACTGTACACGTCTCAGTCCTTAGGCAGCTGTGGTTGAATATCTAATTAAATAGCTCTGGGTATGGGAAGTGGCTGTGTGCCTTTGCCTCAATTTTCTAATCCCTTTACGCTTATTAGACTCTCAGCACATTTGTTCTGCAATGAGCAGGAAAACCTTGGATCTCTGTCTTCCCTCTTCTGCTCCTTGAAGTGATTCCTAGGAGTGGAGTGAGCCCATGTTTGCCTCTAGGGACTGACTGACAGAGATGTCTGGGGCAACCTCCCGGTGTAGGGGACTGCAGGATGCTGGCGTTTGGGTCACCAGGGGGTAGAACACTGAGACTTGGCCGTGTGAGGGCCAAAGACAGTAAAAGCTTCAAATCCCATAGTTTTGTTTATATGAAGTCTCACAACTAACATGACTGTTTAAACTTCCTATGGCTTTAGCTGCAAGAATGACTTACTAAATTGTTTTGGAATTATATTCTAAATATTTCGGAAAAAAATGCCAAAGCAACGTAAATAATTGGAAATGGGGTATCTTTAATCATCCTTAGTTCCATCACGAAGTGCTTGCCATTGGAAAGAGTGAAATGTGAGTTAGTTGAAAGTCAGAACACATTATTGTGAGTCTCCATAGGTTACACGATGATGGGAATGTATGAGTGAGACTTAAATGTATTTTTGCAGGGTGGGAGGGAGGATGTGTTTCCCAGTTGGAAATCATGTCATTTTTAGAGGAAGTGGGAGACTAGTAGGAAGTGTGGAAAGAAAATGTTGCTGGGGCCAGCACTGTGGCATAGCAGGTAAAGCCACTACCTGCAGTGCCAGCATCCCATATGGATGCTGGTTCGAGTCCCAGCTGCTCCACTTCTGATCCAGCTCTCTGCTGTGGCTTGGGAAAGCAGTAAAGGATGGCCCAAGTGCTTGGGCCCCTGCACCCATATGGGAGATCTGGAAGAAGCTCCTGGATCCTGGCTTCAGATCAGCGCAGCTCTGGCCTCTGCGGCCAGTTGGAGAGTGAACCAGCGGATGGAAGACCTCTCTCTCTCTGTCTCTGCCTCTCTGTAACTCTGACTTTCAAATAAATAAATCTTTTTTTTAAATAAAATGTTGCTGTGGTCTCTAGAAAAGGTGTAGAACAGCATTTCAAGTAGAAAGTGGTTTTATGTTGGTCAGGCTGGGACAAGAAACAAAATATGCCAGGATTCGGAAGAGGGCAGAACAGGTAAAGGGAGTCACAACTCTGAGCTACCAGCACTTGTGTGGTGATGACTTTGTCCTGTGTGTTAACTGTATCCCACCAGGCGTCCTGCTCCCTGGCATATTTTCCCAGTGCAGAAGCCTTCAGACAGATGCCAGGATTTGCCAACAGGTCCACCTTCAGTGGTGCTGGTTGGCCTGTCCCTGAGCTGACCCTTTCTGTTGAACTGTCAGCAATTGCTACCCCTTCCAGTGGTGTTCTTCCTCATTACAGTGGAGAACAGTAAAATGTATAAAATGCACATAGTCGTGTAGGGCTTAATAACATTCTGTGTGCATACGCTCCTGGATAATTGCACTCAGTTCAAGATTCAGAACCCAAACCACAGCCCAGAAGGTTCCACGGGTTCCACTGTAACCAGTCAGCTCCACACCCCTACTCCTAAGTAACCACTCCTCTGACCTCAGTCTCCGTCGGTCTTTCCTGGTCTGAATGTCACATGAGCAGAATCACACTGCACATGTGCTTTTGTGCCTGGCGCCTTCTGTGTTGCTAAGAAGACTCTTCTGTGTGTCTTTTCTTGGGCTTGGCTCTTTCTCTTGGGTCCATAATAAAAGTGGAATTGTACTGATACGTGTGGAATAAATAAATGAATGATGACAAGTATGAGGTAGGCAATTTATTATCAGTTACTTTGCACATAAAAGTCTGTTTTTATGATGTGTTTTTTATGTTTGTAAAATCTCCAAGTAATAAAGCATTCTGATTAAAATGCAAAATAATTCAGAAGACATAATAAAAACAATGAACTTCATTTTCATGTCCTCCCCTTCTTTTTCCCAGAGGTACTTTCTGTTGATTTTGTTTTATATCATGTTTGAGATTTTTTAATTAATTACATGTGTCACCAATAAATACATAAATGAAAATAAATGTTTCATATTATTCTAAATGGCATAGTGTAAGAATGGTTGGTTTTAATGTAATCAAATATATTAATTATTTCCTTCATGGTGCTGAAGATTTGTGTCTTGCATAAGAATATATTTATGGTCTTTATATCCTCATTTATTACAGTCTCTTTAAACCTGGGAGCTTTTAGAATTTTCCTCACTAGACTTTAGAAGTTGACCAATAAGTCATGATGTGGTTTTTGGAGTCATCATGCTTACAACGTCTTTTCAATCCCAAGATGTAGTTCTTTCTCTAGTGAAGAGAAATTCGCATTTCTTTGATGATTTCTTCCTTTCTATTTTTTCCGATCCTTCCTTCTGGAACCCCTGGTCACAGCAATATTATACCTCCCACACTTATCCTCAAGTCTCTTGTAATTTCCATCTGTTCCATAGCAAGGAATCACCCCGGTTATCTGCTCACAGCGAGTCTTCTGGGGGAGAGCGGCTATTATTCAAGTGAACAGTCATCCACCATGTATCAGCCAGGGTTTCCTGCCTCCTGAGACTTAAGCTTGATTGATAACCTTGAATCCCGAATCCGAGGTGTGTTGAAGTCTTAAGAGCTGTCTGAGATTCCCAGGCATGCTCGCTTCTGATGCCTTCCTGGCTTTGGTACATGAAATATTTCTCCTCCATGTGCTTGTCCAGGCAACAAGCTCAATCCTTGCTTCGATTTAAAACTTATCTTCACACAAAACAGTTCAGGTATTACTGAAGATCTGAGGACAGGTTGCCTAATGGATCATATAGGAAGCAAGTTAACTCTTTAATGTTGGTCCCCTTTTCTTCAGGCTCCTTCTCATGACCTGATCATTGCATACTATGGGTATTGAGACATCACACTGTGCCCCATAAATATGTACAATTATTTTTAATGTCAATGAAAATGTTTTTTTCAAGAAGCAAAGCAAAGCCTGGGTCTCCTCTGGGGTGCTTAGCTTCATCCTTGCTGACTTTTCTCTCCTCGCCTCACCTTCTCCCTGCCCTTGAGCAAGGGCTCCAGAGTCTTCCCCTCCATGACGCCTGGCTGCTCTGCCACCCTCAGCTTCTGTTCCTGCACAAGCATAGCCAAATGTTCCCACAGCCACCGTATTGGAGAGCTCCCCGTAAAACAACCCGTTCTCTGTGTCAAGCAGTTCTAAGAACAATGTTTTGTTCTATTTTTTATGGTGAGAAGCTTTGCCTGGTGGTTTAAGTTGAAGTGTTTTTAGCATTTCAAACACAGAAAGACCATAAAATCATCCAGCAATGCCAATGCAGCTAATCACACCTTTAATATTTGAGTTTATAGATTTATAACTTCCCATCAAGTGCAATATTTTTCTCTCTCATGGAACACCACTGTGCATGGCTGACATGGCTAGACAATTTTAAATAAATTAATTGATTTAATCTATTTGAAAAGCAGAGAGAGTGATAGAGTGAGAAAGAGATTCTCCATCCACTGGTTCACTCCCCAAATGTCCACATCAGTCAGGGCTGGGCCAGGCTGAAGCCAGGAGCCTGGAACTCCATCCATGTCTCCTGCATGAGTGGCAGGGGCCCAAGTACTTGGACCATCATCTTCTGCCTTCCCAGGTGCACCATCAGGGAGCTGGAGGAGAAGGAGAAGAGCCAGGACTTGAACCAGTGCTCCGATATGGGATGCCGGTGTTGCAAACGGTGGCTCAACCTGCTGCACCACAGCACCGACCCCTCTGCTTTGACTGTTTGTATTCTGTCTAAAACTTTCTGTCACTTCTGTTGTTTTATCCATAGAGAAGTGAAATTGATAGTGCTTGGTGATAGAATGGTGGTATTTGGGTAGCACCAGGAATTGGTGGAGAAGCGCTGAGGTTCTTCAGTTATCTGGGAAGGTGGTGCATCTGTCATAAATTACATTTGGCTGCACATAATAGTGGCCCTAAAACATATGAGCCATTTTTTTCATGTGACAGGACGTCTACAGGTGGTGGGCAGCCCAGGGCTGGCTCAGCAGATTGAGACATCATCACCAACCCAAGATTCTCTCTCCATGCTCTCTCTCTCTCTATCCTTCTTCGTGTAGCTCTGGTTCTTACAATCACAAGATGGCTGCAACACCTCCAGCCATCATCTGCTTCTGCCTCACTGGCCAGAAGTGTTCATAGGACCACTCCTAGCAGTGAAGGCCCCTAGCCATTGAGTTTTTAGCTTTCATCATGGAGGCAAGCAAAGAGAGAGGCACTAGAAATGGAACCTGGATTAGCTAAGCCACCGAGCCTGCCATACATGGTCATGGCTTCCAAGGAAAGGGGGACACATGCTTTAGTGGGTAGATTTGGTTTTGGGCGTTTTGAACTTGAGCTATTATCCTAAAGGACTGGTGGGTGGATCTGTTCCAGCCCTACCCACTGCACGACAATAGGAACACAGTGAAGACAGAAATCCTAAGTTGGGCCTGCCTGGTTGTAAGCTATATGTGAGACAAAACCAGAAAGAGAAAGAAGAGGTCACAGCATGACTCGGGCCAACCAGCGTGTTTCACTTTCCTGGCTTTCACAATTGATTGCACAACACACACCAGACACACGGACCAAAGTGGACCAGTCAGACTCATCTCTAGGGCTTCTGTGGGACAGTTGGGAAGGAGAGAACTTATTTTTCAGTTGAGTCGTTGTTGATTGGGATATAAACAAAGCCACTCATGACCAATGGCTATTGTACGGTAGGACAGAAGTGACAAGATGACACCGAGTGGCTCAGGGCCCTCCAAATGGACCTGACAAGATGGTGGTCAGTGAGATAAAGAGGCAGCTTCCCACCCTGGCCCCAGATGGCCTGGGAGGCTGGGCTGTGAGTCTATGGTGTAAAAAATGTGACTTCTCCTAAAGCAGTAATGTCAAAATCACTAGTGAGTGTAGTTTAATTAGCCATTCTGTCGCTTCTTACAAATACTTAACCATTTTTATAGAAGGCAGATCCAGTGCAAGATCTGAGGAAAAAATAGGCCACAGTAGATAAATATTGCAGCATTGTTTATAACAGCCAAACCTGGCAAAATGTAAATATCCAATGACAGTAAAATGGGAAGGTAAATTACAGCTTGGCCAGGCACGAGCATGTTATGCAGCCTTTAAAAATTATGTCTCCTACAGTTTTTAGTGACAATGGCAGATGCTTGTGATAGAATGTTGATACAAAATCACAGAAGCTATCATTGTAATAGTATTTTCTAAAAGGCATTTATTTGCAGATGAAATAGATTGGAATTAAATACACAGACATATAATCAAGTTTTACTGTGGATGGTAAGATTATTAAACATTTTAATTTTCTTTATCTTCTTTGTATTTTCAGGCAAGTTTCTTTCATGATCAGAAAAAATACAATTTTTTATATAAAGATGCACCACCCCTAGTTAATGGTTTTGAATCTACCTTTAAAATTAGCTGTCCTTTGCTCCTCCTAGCACACAGGGCATCCCACTGTGGTGAGATCCATCTCCGTGACTACATGTGGACTTCTTGATGGTGGAGCCCAGGTCTTGGTCCTTTCTGACCTCCATGACGTTGTGTGTTGGACGCACTTGGAATCTGATAGAGACTTGAGTTGAATCGCAGACTGTGCCTCCAGGATGACATAAGCACCATAGCAGGAAGAGAAATGAACAGACGAAAACAGAGCCACGGAGTTGTCCTAAACAAGTTGAGCTCTAGGTAGGACGTAAGCCTATTTTGCTTTTCCTGTTTGTGCCTCGCTTTATTCATCTGTGGATTGGGCACAATAACAGCACCCTCTTTAGGGACCTGCTGTGAAGATGCCTTGAGTTAACAGAAGTATGCACTTCCCAGCAGGCACGTGGCGGGTGCTGGAGAAGCTTTGGTTCTTCCCACTAGATGCTCTTGCCCAGGTACTGCCTCTCCCTGAAGGCTCATCAGTCCCACAGTGGGGCCAGGTCCTGTAGCTGGGTGACTGAGGCTGTGTTTGGGCTCCTCAGTCCCACTCCCAACATGCTGCCTTGCATCTGCTTGCTTCTACACCTCTTTACCCACTGCAGTCACAAACACCTGAAATCAGGGATTTCTGAAACTTTATATTCTCTTCGATACATGGCACACGTTACCTTTAAGATAGTGCATTTATTTCTCCTCCCCGGTGCCCTAATTTTTCTTTTCAAATCATAGAATTGCCTAAACTCCAATGTGTACATCTTCTGCTCTCTGTAGATTCCTAGAGAAAGTCACCCTTGGCTGTCTTCCCAATGGCAAGGTTTTGGGGATTGAGCAAGAAGTCATTTGCCCAGGACTCACAGCGGGGCAGTGGTGAGGGCAGATTTGAAGCCAGGTCCCTGTTGAGACATTCTCACTGCAGCCCTCCCATTAGCTAATCTTCGCTGTTGACAGGAAAGGGTGTACTTCTTGGTCCTATTTCCAGTTACCAGTCATTGGATCATCCTGGTGTATGCACAGCTCTGAAGATTCAATAAATGTCTTAGTGATTGAATATTTATTTTTATTTATTTATTTTTTTGACAGGCAGAGTTAGACAGTGAGAGAGACAGAGAGACAGAGAGAAAGGTCTTCCTTCCGATGGTTTACCCCCCAAATGGCTGCTACGGCCAGTGCGCTGCGCCAATCTGAAGCCAGGAGCCAGGTGCTTCCTCCTGGTCTCCCATGCGGGTGCAGGGCCCAAGCACTTGGGCCATCCTCCACTGCCTTCCTGGGCCACAGCAGAGAGCTGGACTGGAAGAGGGACAACCGTGACAGAATCCAGCGCCTAGTACTAGAACCCGGGGTGCTGGTGCCACAGGCGGAGGATTAGCCAAGTGAGCCATGACACCAGCCTTGAATATTTATTTATCATAGAATTCATCCATGGGCCCAGGCTGCCCAGTTACTCTCACCTTAGTTCCTTGGCAGGTAGGTAGGGGACTGAAGCCAGCTTTTGCATTACTTATTGTTATAGGGTTCTATTCAAAGCCACTGTCAGAGTAATACGAAAGGAGGACCATGTGCTGTTTTCCAGAGCCAGAGAGAATTGGGAAATGATTTTTGGGGGACCAGAGTTTGACTCTCATTAATTTTAATACAAATAACCGTTTGAGAGGTGACTACGTAGCTAAGGGCCAACCCCAGAGTCCAAGTCCATCTTTCAGAGTCACTCTCCTGCTCCATTAACTCGCTCAGCCTGAGCATTGTCCTTTGGCACAGGAGAGAGCAGGCACCTTCTCTCCTCCTGCAGCTAGGTGAGAATTCACATAGGTGCAAATGCTCAAACAGAAATGGTCATCGGTAATGACCAGTTTCCTGGCTGATGGTGGAGCCTCTGGAGAGTGCTTCCATGTTGGCTCGTGCGGCTGTGGTCACGGCATCGTGGTGTTGGAGCACATGTCTGTGGCCAGTGCAGGACCCACGGCTGCCATCGGATGTCACAGAGAATGCTGCTATTCGAAAGAGGAGGCACCCTAGCAGCGGGGCTCACAAGTAATTTTTTTTAATTAAAAATGTTATTTATGTGTCTTCCAGAAGAGTCCAGGCCCCTGCAGGAGGAGATCCACAGCTCTCTGTTTAGCTGGCGAGGCAGAAGAAACAAAAAGCACATTACGGGTATTATCCCTGTGGTCAAATTACAATGTTTACTTCCACATGTTCACTTGACATGCGTAATTATCTGTGCTTAGAACAGGACGTGGAAGGAAAGGTTCAATGTATGAACCTGTGTGTGGTGAATAGTGTTGTTTCAACAGAGACTGAGAGTGAGGGGGAGGAAAGGAGGCCCTGGAACAGCTCAGGAGAGGAGGCAGCCCCCTGGGGGAGGCAGGGGCTCCTCAGAGGCATGGCCTGGAGTGCAGGGGTCTGTCTGGTCCACCCCACCGGTGGGCAAGGGGACATCTTCAGCAATCACGCCACTGTTTCCCCATCTGAGCCACCCTCGTGTCTCAAAAGGTCTATCAAAGACCAGGATGCATCAGCTTCCACACAGCCAGGCAAGCTCCAGGGGCGTCCTGAGCCACAGGGCAAGGAAGTCAGGCTCATGCTGTGGGAGGCTCCGTGGTGGGCCTTGGTGGGCCTTGATAATCAGCTCAACTTCAGCTGAGCTGGGCCAGGTCCTTGGCAGCATAAACATGGAGTTTACCCCACCCCCAGCCTGGTGGGCCTCCCCCCCCACCCAGTGGCCTGCACCTGTACCTCTCTCCTGGGATACTGCCCCAGGCAGTCAAGGACATGTGGTGACCCAGAAGTGCTCAAGTTAACTCCTGCAGAGGTTGTTCTCTTTTTTTTTTTTTTTTTTTTTTTGGACAGGCAGAGTGGACAGTGAGAGAGAGAGACAGAGAGAAAGGTCTTCCTTTGCCGTTGGTTCACCCTCCAATGGCCGCCGTGGCTGGCGCAATGCGCTGATCCGAAGGCAGGAGCCAGGTGCTTCCTCCTGGTCTCCCATGGGGTGCAGGGCCCAAGCACTTGGGCCATCCTCCACTGCACTCCCTGGCCACAGCAGAGAGCTGGCCTGGAAGAGGAGCAACCGGGACAGAATCCAGCACCCTGACCGGGACTAGAACCCGGTGTGCCGGCACCGCAAGGTGGAGGATTAGCCTACTGAGCCGTGGCACCGGCCCAGGGGCTGTTCTTGACCAGTGACTGGTAGGTGTGAGGGTATAGATGCTCTAGCTGTCATATCTCACCCAACAATTCCCGAAAGTTGGACAGCCTGATGCCTCTTCAGGGTCCCCTATGAGACTGAGCCCAAGTCCCTCTCTGGAACTTTGCTGGATGCTATACACTACTTCCTGATCACACCTAGAAAATCACTTTCCCATGGGTCCATGGACCCTGGATGAGGGGTTGAGCGGCATTCCCATGTGCAGGAATGTGAGAAGACTTTACTGCTCTGGCTGCAGTTGATTGGGCCAAGGACGAGATTCTGCATGGCTGGCTGATGCGGTCTGCCTAACATTACTGATTCTAGATGTCAGCTGTTACCCAGTAATTCCCCTCGCACTCAGTTCAGGTAAGAGACACACAATCAGTTGGTGACTCCAGGAAAAGCAGAATCGGCAACAGAGAATAGCTGACTCACCAAAATGGTAAAGCATTCAACTAGTCAGCCATCAGGCAACGGGGCGAGATACCGACCCTACACTCTGAGTTTGTTTTAGCCCAAAGGACCATGTTCCAGCCTGCTGAGGTCTGGCTATGGGGAAGCTGGATTTATCTTTATGTAACCCTCTACCCACTGCCTCACTGGCCAATATGACAGTGCTCCTGGCAACCAGAATATGCTTAACAAGTGCAAAGAATGACCAAAACAAAAACCCCTCCGTGATTCTCGGGTCCAGAAATAATACTATAACCTTTGCTGATACTTAAAAAATATTTATGTGTATATATTTTACAAAATTGGGGTTATGTATTATGAGTATTTCCCCATGCCTGAAAATATTTTTCAAGTAAATGATTGACATGCTCCATCACATTTGATCACAGGGTGAACCATAACTTACTAAACCAGTCCCATACTGGATAATTATGTTGCTTCCAATGTTTTACTTGGATGAGTATTACTACAATAGCCATCCTGATATATAAATATCAGGGTTAATCTCTGAATGATAGAATCACCAGCTCATGGGGATGGGTTTCCTAAAAGGCTTCATACAGCTGAGTCCATGGTGCCCACATCTGGCTGCACGCTGTACACTGGAGTCCACTGGGGGTCTTCAGAAAGAACTCGTGCTGGGCTGTGACTTAAATAGTTAGGTGGTGGCCAGGGCTTGGAATTTTAAGATTTCAAGGAAAATCTCATGGGATACTATGAGAGTACTTCATAAGGCTGTGTAAAATGGAATTAAAAGATGTGACTTCTTTGGTGGACAAACAATTTTGAAATCCAAGCATAGCTTTTTCATCATATGTATTTTTCAAGAACTTTTTGAAGACACCTCATAAGAATAGATTTCAAAACTGTTGCATCAAAACGAACTTATCTTTTATTTTAAAAAAGATTTATTTTTATTTGAAAGACTTACAGAGAGAGAGCCAGAGAGAGAGAGAGGTCTTCCATTCTGTTGGTTCACTCACCAAATGACTGCAACAGCCAGAGCTGAGCTGATCCGAAGCCAGGAGCCAGGAGCTTCTTCCAGGTCTCTCACGTCGGTGCAGGGGCCCAAGGACTCGGACCATCTTCTACTGTTTTCCCAGGCCATAGCAGAGAGCTGGATTGGAATAGAAGCAGCCAGGACTAGAACCAGCACCCATATGGGATGCCGACACTGCAGGCTGGAGCTTTAACCCACTTGCACCACAGCGCCAGCCCCCAAAGTTATCTTTTAATTCCATGTTCCATGAACTTTTTGGTGTATACTAATATTAGATGTGGACTTGCTGTGCCCTTGTTTTGAGGACTTCTTTTAGCTGCAGGGGAGGAGAGACTTTCGCCATTTTCTCAATGGCTGGCAGAAGCCTGATGACTCTGAACACCAAGGGATGTGGTCAGAGCTGTCCTGAAAGGTACGCTTAGGCCTGAGTTTCCTGGGGTGCCTCCCAGATGCCTTTAAACTTTCCCATGAATTCAGCTTTTCGGATCTAAAGTTTTCCCATTCTTTACTGGCCAGCTGAATGAATGAAGGGATTTGTAGAAAAGGAGAGGAACTGGAGCAGGTGTCGTGGTACAGCAGGTTGAGCCACTGCTTGGGATGCTTTGCTCCCCATATCAGAGCTCCTGGTTTGAGTCCCAGTCAGTATGGGCTTCCCATCCAGGTTCCTACCCAATAGCCTGGGACGCAGCAGATAATGGCCCAAGTGTTTGTGTTCCTGCCACCCATACAGGAGACCTGAATGGAGTTCCTGGATCCTGGCTTCAGTCTGGCCTAGCCCCCAGCTATTGTGGGCATTTGGGGGAGTGAACCAGCAGATGGTAAGCCTTTCTGTTTTTATCTCTCCCTCTCTCTGTCACTCTTCCAAATAAAAAGTAAATATTTGAGATATTCACAATAGTCAAGCTTCTAGAATAGACTTTGCTTTGGCTTCCTGAATAGCTCCAAGTAGGTAAGAAAAGAATGATAGCCAGACCCAAAGCGTCAGCCCCAGAAGACCTGCAGACCAAGGTAGCAGTATCATACATGTCTGGAAGAGGGAATCTAGTTGCTCAAATTTTTTACTACTCTGAAAATGACTGATACTCAATTTTGCTTTGAGATTGGATTTCTAAAGTAATATTACCTCAAGATGTTACCATGAGGACAGTGCCCTCCGAGAACGATGACTTTTTGCTGTTCTACCCTTGTTTCATACCTTGTCCCCTCTCTTGAAAGGCAAACTCCGGGGACAGAAGATCTAAAACATTCACAAAACCCAGAGACTAAGCTCAGTTCTCTCTCACTGGAGGCTGATCGTGTTGCCTGCTTTGACAGAGGCAGAGGCAAGAGCTGAGCCCTTGGTTTCCTAAAAGCAAACTGAGGCCTTAGTACCCAGCCAGTGCTTGTTGAACCTCAGTCCCTAATGGATTTTGGGTACTCCTTGGAATAGGAACTGTAGCTTTAATGCTTTCCTCACTTCCCGCTTTGTAGTCCTCAGCTCATTGGCATGGTTGGCTGGAGCCTTGCCCGTGATGCTGAACCTGTCATGAGCTCATGGCTGAGCATACTTCTAACTGCTGCATTGGGCCTGTACTGGTTCTTGAGAACCAACTGGTAAATACTCACAACTTCAGGAGCCTGTCATTCAACACTGTCATTATAAATTATATAAAATTATAATAAATGCATCTTATCAAAAACAAAGAATAATACATATTGTTGCTTCCTTGTCATTTTACTGCATTTCCTGTTGTCTATGATCTTGAGGTTGCTTTAGTCTACTGCATTTGCTCAATGGGAATATTAGATAATGGACAACACACCTCTTCCCAATTGTAGAAATTTGTGTGGCTTGAAATCTACAATGAAGGGAGTATTTACACCATGGAAAAGGGAAACACTACAAATCGAGGGCCCCCCACCCCACCCCACCCCAGGATTTGGTTTACCTGCACGTGTCTGATTCTGGGTAACTCTGAGTTGGGGCCATTTGTTAGCCCAGCTGCTTATGTAGGAGGTTCCTATGACAGGTCAGAATGAAGCCAGGGCTTTATGAGCAGTCAGAGGCATTGGTGTAGAAGCCTGACAGGAAGTACACGGAGGTGTGAGGCCCAAGTGAAAAAGCAGGTCTGAAACAAGTCAGAGGGACAAAAGGTATCAGCAACCTGAGGGCCCTGGAACCAAGGCAACCATGATAGACGCTGTTGTGCCCGCCTGTATCTGCCCAGTCCTCTCTGTGCTGTCGGTGCTGACTGTAGCTCTCACCTGGAAGGCCAGGGAGTTGATGCCTCTGGTACCAGTAATGGACAGGAGTTGGAAGGAAAGCACCCCACTTGCATTCTATGTCTGAGATAAGCTCCACCCTCTTCCAGAGGATCTCCAGTAGGAGGGATCCCTGGCTGTCTGCTACTGTAACTGGCTCGTATTTGAGTGCCTGGATCCAACTGCCAGGTTTATCTCCTGACTCCAGCTTCCTGCTAATACAGACCCAGGGAGAAAGCCGTGATGGCGCCAGTAGTTGGGTCCCTGCCAACCACATGGGAGACCTGGACTGAGTTCCTAGCTCTGGCTTTGACCTGGTTCAACCCCAGCCATTGCAAGCATTTGGGAAATGAACCAGAATGTGGGGACTCTCTCTTTCTGTCTCTCTGCCTCTCAGATAAATCACTTTTTCAAAGTCTGTTTGTTCACTTTATCTCCTGCAGAGGCATCAGGTTTCTGTCAATTAAAGATCTGATAATTACCATGAAAATTCAATAGTTAATCATAGAAAGTAGATAAATGGAGGCTCAGAGAGCTAGCCCTTCATCTTATTATATGTACAAACACCTGTGTGTGGGTGGGGTGTGTGTGTGTGTGAGTGTGGGGGAGAGGGGTGTATGTGTGTGTGTGCATGTGTGTGTATTTTAACGATTTAATTGGAAGGACCAGTGGAAAATAGTACATCTCAGAGGACTGTTGCTTTAAGCAAGGGGATGAGAGGAGAGGAGAAGGAAAAAGGGACCCCTCCATCCCTGCATCATACCCTGCTTTTTCTCCTCCTTTTTTCCTCCATTCTTCCACCAGGGCTTCCACTGGCAAAAGTCTGCCTGAGAAACACCTGTCAGCAGCCCTGGGGCTACCCCAGGAGACAGCAAACCTCAAGGACGGGTCCATGCTACTTGCTATCTTGCAGGGAGATGGGGAGGAAGCCCCTTAGCACAATTTATAGTAGGCTTTGGTAATGTCTTTTTTTTTTTTTTCCAGTTTTGACCTCATGTATAGATTTTCAAGTTACTCTAGTCATGCACCACCTAACAACATTTCAGTCAACAGTGGATCATATATAACATGGTGGTACCGTAAGATTGTACCACCTGGGCCAGCGCCGCGGCTCTATAGGCTAATCTTTCGCCTTGTGGCGCCGGCACACAGGGTTCTAGTCCCGGTTACGGCACCGGATTCTGTCCCGGTTGCCCCTCTTCCAGGCCAGCTCTCTGCTGTGGCCAGGGAGTGCAGTGGAGGATGGCCCAAGTGCTTGGGCCCTGCACCCGCATGGGAGACCAGGAAAAGCACCTGGCTCCTGGCTTTGGATCAGTACCGTGCGCCGGCCGCAGCATGCCGGCAGCAGCGGCCATTGGAGGGTGAACCAATGGCAAAGGAAGACCTCTCTCTCTCTCTCTCTCTCTCTCACTGTCCACTCTGCCTATCAAAAAAAAAAAAAAGATTGTACCACCTGGTGATGTTGTGGCCATCTTAGTTCATGCTAGCAAACTCTTCGCTGTCTGCACAGAGGCAAAATTGCCTAATGAGGTTGTTCTCAGGAATGTCCCCTTTGTTAAGCCATGCATGACTGTATTTTAAATACAGTCTTTGCAGTTAGCACAAAGCTGTTGCTCTTCCACCATCCCCTTTACCTGTTGCTGTGTCCTGGCAGTGAGCAAAGCTATGTAGGCTCTACTTTGAAGAAGAGGAACAGGTGGCTGACAGGGGCCAGACCTGGGCTTCGACTTCTTGCTAAGTGGCCTTCCCAAACCTTTTGAGTTCTGAGAGATGGTGAGCTCAAGAGGTGGTCCACAGGGGTCTCTGATCACACAGGGTTCATTGCCTTTCCACATGATGGCTGTTGGCAGAACCCCTCAGGCTGGCTGAAGCAAGGTTGGAGAGAAGGGTTTCTGCCTGTGCCATCTGGGGGTTGGTCTCTGAGCTCACTGAGGACAGGGACCATGCCTTACCTTTCTGTCCTGGCCTGGGTCATAGCTAGGAGTAGGTGCCCTTTAGACATTGAGCAAGTGCTCAGCAAATGTCACGGACAGTAGCTTCCCTGAAGGCTGAGTTCCCAGAGCAGTGTCTTCTGGTGTTAGAATGATTTAAAATCAAAAGCATAGCAGTTCCATGTTGCCCATGCTGGAGCCTTCAGAACGCTGTCTTCAGCCACCTGTAAGGTATCTCCCAAGAAAAGCCAGGCACAGAAGTTGTCAGTGTGGCCATGCCCAGCGCAGGTGACTCTTGGATGAGTTTGTCCACAGTTTCTTTAGTCACCTATCATTGCTAGGACCAGTGAAGCTGCTGAGGGAGGCACTGGGGGTCCAGGCAGGGATCTGGGAGCACAAACATTGGCAGGAGAGGAACAGAGTCCAATACAAGTTACTTTGCAAGAACACTTCTACTTTCCTGAGGAGGAAGTGCCTTTAGCATGGGCTGGGCAGGTGCTGGATGTTTTACTGATCTCATTTCATGAGCTAGGATGGTGGGTGATATTTTGTGTCTATTTTACATATTGGGAAGCTGAGGCTTAGAGGTTGAGGTTGTAGGACCCCAAAAGCGGTGTCCTTTTGTGACGACCCCAGAAACACAGACTCCAGACCAGACGATGCAAAAGAACAGGAGGTAATTTTATTTCATTTGCGCAAATGGGCCCTCTGCTGCCGCAAGCAGCGAGAAAGCGAGAGGAGCCCCGAGCAGCTATCTCACACAGCTTTTAAGGGGCAAAACCACAAAATTAACATACCATAGGGTGGCGTAAGTTTATTGGGCAACTACAAGGGGAGGAGGTCGTCGAGGAGGAGAAGAAACGGAAGCTTGGATAAGGGGAGGGGGTCATTGAAGAGCAGAAAGGGGTGGCTACGTGCCCTACATGCCTCACGGTTTTTTTTTGTTAAGCTTGAACAAGCACAGGGGAGGGGGCTTATCTACATAGCGGGATGTTCTGTTGCCCGTATCTCTGGTAAGTAGCTAACTGCTTTCTCTGTGAACCGGTTTACTCCCCATTTCCCAAGGCCGTCTCTGGAATGGTTTGTCTCAGGAGCCCCATTTTTTTTTTATTAAGGCTACTTTTATGGTGGCTCACAGCCGCTTCTTTCAAGGTTAAGAACCAGGAAGTGCCAGTTGGCATTTTAACTCAGTTCTCCCTCATCCAAGGGTTCTGGTTCCCAGACTGAAGTCTGCAGGTTTGATTTTTGCTAAACACCTCTCTGGGAATTGTGTCACTGAGGTATCACCTGAAGTCTCTAAAAGTGGTTTTTATTTTGCCTACTTGACAGAAAAGAAACAGGTTCCAATAGGTTGGGTTTTGGAGATGACCTCCAGCCATCGACAATGACTAGGAGCTGAACTCTTGACACAAGAACCAAGACAACAAGAGCAGGTACTGTTTGCTAAGGGTAAGGTGGGGCTCCTCAGCCTCAAACCAGGCTTCCGTGTCCATAACTCAAAGCATCCCTAGCTTTTGGGAGGGATGAAAACATCCAGAGGTTTAACTTTAAGGCAGCTAAGTGGTTAAGGGAGTGGCTTCATGAACGGATCCATGGCTGCTCCACGTGGTGCTCCTCAGCCATTGCCTCCCACCATGTGCTCTG
Source organism: Oryctolagus cuniculus (assembly GCF_964237555.1). Classification (NCBI taxonomy): domain Eukaryota; kingdom Metazoa; phylum Chordata; class Mammalia; order Lagomorpha; family Leporidae; genus Oryctolagus; species Oryctolagus cuniculus. Next base: position 43,774,202 of record NC_091442.1, read on the forward strand.
TGAACATTTGTAATATTAAAAAAGATTTATTTATTTTTATTTATTAAAAGGCAGAGTGACCAAGAGAGGAAGAAAGAAATGGGGGTGGTGCAGGGGGAGAGAGAGAGAGAGGGAGGGAGGGAAAGAGAGAGGAAATCTTCCATCTGTTGATTCACTTTCCAAATGTCTGCAACAGCCAGGTCTGGGCCAAGCTAAATCTAGGAGCCAAGAACTCCATCTGGATCTCCCACATGAGTGTCAGGGGCCCAAGTACTTGGACCATCATCCACTGCCTTCCCAGGCACATTATAAGGGAGCTGTATTGTTGGATAGCCGGGAGTTGAATTGGCACTCTGATATTGGGCGCTAGTGTCACACCAGTAGTAACAACTCACTGTTCCACAATGGTAGCCCTGATATTTTTTTTAGAAATGTTTATTTAATTTGGAGAGACAGATAAATAAACAGAGGAAGTATGCTTATATCCTTTGATTCACATGCTAAATGCCTGCATTGGCCAGGATTGGGCTAGACCAAAGCCAGGAGTCAACAGTTCAATCCAGGTTCTCCCACATAGGCAGCAGGAACCCAATAAGTTGAGTCATCTCTGCTGCCTACCAAGGTCTGCTTTGACAGGACGTCAAAGTTGGGAACTGGAGCCAGGACTCACAATCAGGTATTCAGATATGGGATGCTTTGTTAACTGGTATCTTAACTGCTAGGACAAATATCTTCCCCAGAAACTCATAATTTATCAAAGCCTATAAAACCCTTCATGTGTCCTTGGCTCCTTCGTATGGCTGGAAACCAGTGTTTTGCAACTGGCTGTGATTTTATCCCCAAACAGATATTTGGAATTGTTTGGAGACATTTTTCATTGTCACATTGGGAAGATGCTACTGGGATCTTGTGGGTAGAGACCAAGAATACTAACAAACATTCTACAAAGCATACAATGTTCCCATAACAATGCCATGAGTGCCACCTTTAAGAGACCTTGAGCTAAGCAGACCAGAGATGCAAGTTGGCGTGTTTGCTATCATATCAGGTACAGGAAAAGAGGGTCCAGCCATTAGTTTGAAGGGAAGCAGGTGGAGGCGGAACTATTTCTGGGTCATCCCACTGGGCACATCTGAGATGTGTCCTTCACCAGGGGAATCCTTTCAGGAGCACAAAAAATCATTTGTAGTTCAATCGCCACTCCTTGCTCTCTCTACCCTTTCCCAGTAAAAGGCACTTAAACTTTCAGAACCAGAGACAAAATCTGGATAGATCTCAAACATCTCTGTAAAATCCCAGGAGGTATGGTCCTTCCTGTCAGAGAGATAATTGTCGACCTTGAGTGGTGGGCTGGTCAGGACCACACCACTGGACAGCTCCAGGTAGGCATCATTAGCATTGTGCTTTAGTGACACAGGAACCTTGGGGTTGTCACTTGGGCTTGAAGAGCTCAACCTCAGGTTGCATCTGCAAACTTGGCTACTAACCCTGAACTTTGGAGATATGGCCATGCAACTTTATTTAGTTATTTATTTAAATTTTAAAATGTATTTGAGGGAGAAAGAGAGAGATTGATTGATTTCTCCCATCTGCTAACTCACTCCCCAGACAACAGCTGGGATGAGCTAGGGCCAGAGCCAGGAGCCAGGGTATAATATAGCAGAAACATAATTCTGTACATAGCAGAAACACAATTATTGTGTCATTCCTACTGCCTCCCATGATCTGCATTAGCAGGAAGCTAGAGTGAGGAACCAGACCCAGGTACTCCTGGGTAGCATCTTAACTTCTACATTAAACACCTACTCCAGTGCAACTTTAACTCAAATATCAATCATGAATCCATATTTTAAGTGGCTTGGGTGACACATAGCAAGTGTTCAAGAAATACTTGAGTAGGTGATTGAGGGAGTGAGTGAATGAACAAAGTCACTTTCCTAGAACCACACAGTGAAGTAGCCAAGAGAAGCCCTCTCCCTCCCTCTGCTCTCTGGCAGATTTCAGATTGATGTAATTTTGTGGCACTGACCTCTCTCTTCCCAGCATCTGTGCAGGTTCTTCACGTTTCCTGCTAGACTAGACACTCCTTAAGGGCAGACACTGGCTGTAACACCACTTGGAGAGTGTAGCCAAGGGCCTTCACACAGTTGGAAGTGAACAATATGTGAACTAACAATGCATGTTTCTTCTAAAACTCTACGTTCTGGGTCTTTGAGTTGTGTAGGGCTTTCTGTGGCTTCTCTCACTGTGATGCTGTATGGTGTCTTCTCCATTTTTGCTTTCGCTTGTGCCTTCCAAGTTGTGGCTTCATAAAGACAAGAAATCAAGGAGGCAGGAAGATAGTCGCCTGTTTGGTGAAAGAGGCTGCAGAGTTGTATAGCAAAGACAAAAGGCGTGAATACAGATGGGGTGGAGAATCTGAGCCAATCATGGAACCCACTCCATCATTCACTGGTCTTAGCTGCCTTCTAGAAATCCACCGAACAGGAGAGAGGTGTCACTTGCTTAACGATCATTTCCACTGCTGCTTTGGGCTGCCAGTTGAACTTGGCAGTCTTGCCATGGTGCTGTCATCTCTGAGACTTTTTGTCAAATGCAATGCGTGGCAGGAGTCATCTGTCTGTGGAAGGGTCCATAAAGCTGGAGTTGATACCTTTATGATGTGCTTTTATCGTGAGCTCTCTGGAGGCAAGGCTCTGCCATTCCTGACTGCTCTCTGCAGACTGATAACTTACAGAGGCCAACATTACTGGCAATGTACTAGGCATGAGGTTGTCTTGAATACGTGAGCTTAGTTGTCCCCAAAGCATCCTGACAAGCTGTATACGTCAGGCTAATTTTGCTCAATCCTTTGGTAGGAGCATGTTTATGCTTTGGTAATAGGATTGGATGAGCTACATTATTTCCTTTCATGCTTTGTGAGAGATAGATTGATTTTCTTGATGTGAAGTACCATGCATCCCTTCCATTAAACAAATTAAACTGCTTAGGTCAGGAAGGCTACAAGAAGGAGCAATGGGATGCTGATAAATCATTAACATCCAGCTCTCTGAAAGAAAAGCCCCGAATTATAGTACACCAAGCTTCAAAGAATTCATGGAAAATTATTTTGGTGCAAACTGATTTGAAACGCATGCATAATCTTTCCTAATACTCATTTTCCATGGAATTTTTTTAATATTCCCACCTTGGCTGATTCTAAGTGGTGGACAGGGTGGTGCCTCTGAATGCAGATTTGGGAAGAGCTGGGTCTGCTCCACCCACACTGCTGCCTACTGCTGTGCTGTGGGGAAGGGGAAAAATGGTTCATTTTTCCTGGGTGTTCCTGGGGTCTGGGAGATGGCATGCCCGACCTCCTGAGAAGATCTGAAGTCAGCACTGCACCAGCCAATCACTGCTTACGCCCACTCTAGCAGGCAGATTCTACTGGGGAATCTGGGGCCCACTCATTAAACCAATGAAATCTTCCTTTTCAGCTAAGATAAAGGGACCAGACTTACTCTCAACTGGAACAAGAACATATAAACATGGTTTCTGGAGACATTGGCCGCCGGGAAAGATGGGAGACATTTAAGACAAGGTCCATGTGACCCCAGATGCCTGGCTGTGGAAAGCTTCAAGGCAGCGGAATAGAAGGGAATGGGTGCAGGGGTTGGGCCCACAAGGGCCTGCTAAACTTGCTGTGTGAAGACAGAGCTGGACATCTGGAAGAGGTACAGGGGGCGACTGTGTCACAGCAGAGTGCCAGAGAGGAGAGAGCTGCTCGGAGGGGCACTCGGAGGTCCTCCAAGGTGTCCCCTCAGCGCTCAGTAGCATGAAGCTGTGCATCACCTGGTCTTTGCTGTTCTCTGGCTGGCTGAAGCTGGCAGGGTTGTGCATCAATAATTGCCACAGAGCCTCTCTGCGACAGTATGATGGCCTGAAAACAGAGACCCACATGTTTTAGAGTGCTGCCCCACCCCGTGTACACTGCAGTAGATCGGAGATGTGAATCAGGAGACAAGCCTTTAACTAATTCATCTGAAGGAGGAAAGACCTGAGTTGATTCATTCACAGCACATCTGGGCTGCAGCATCGCTAAAGAGAGGGTGGGGGAGAATGATGAGCAGCACTTTGCCATACATCAGCAGCCCCTGGAATGCTTTCTCCTTTACACACACCAGGTACGGTGCCTCTGTACAAATCTGTGTGCCAACCAACCCAGGCCAGGCAGCTGGACTTCAGGCTATGGTGCAGCCTCTGAATTCAGAGTCGTGGACATGCTGTAAAGACTTGTTATTACATAGTGGCATCATTATTTAATAGTACTTGCTGAAGTTGGTGAGGATGCACTTGGGGTGCTGATCACCTTGGCTGGTTGGCAGGGAGAACTGGACAGGAATGGACACAACTTCTCAGGCTGCGAGCACAGATTCCTGGTGCTGTAAGCCCCTGAATCTGGGAGGGAGGAGGCTGGCCTTGGCCATTTCCCTGGAGTGCCACTCTGGCTCCCTGGCTGCCAGAAGTTGTGCTTATCTAATGCCTCTAACTGCCAACCACTAAACTTGGGCATAACGCCACAGAGGCCCACAGAGAATGAGTTCCAATGGGGAGTAAACCCTACTGTGACTAGGACTGACTGTGTGTGTCCTCGGAGCCACCGGCCTTCACATCCATCATCTCACTTCACAGGAGGCAGAGGCAGGGTTACTTCCAAGAACAGTGCAAGCTCAGAGACAAACTGATTTCCCAAGATCTCCTGAGAATCAGTTAAGTTGGTCTCACTCCCAAGATTGTGTTTTTAACTTTAGCTTTACAGAAGTGTTCTTTGTATTTTAGATTTATTTTGTTTATTTGAAAAACAGAGTGACAGAGTGAAAGGGAGAGTGAGAGAGAGATCCTCTATCCACTGGTTCACTCCCCAAATGGCCACAATGGCTGGGCTGTGCCAGGCCAAAGCTGGAACCTGGAGCTCCATCCAGGTCTCCCACATGGGTGTCAGGAGCCCAAGCACTTGGGCCATCTTCTGTTGCTTTCCCAGGTGCATTAGCGGGGAGTTGGATTGGTAGCACTCCAACATGGGATGCCAGCATCGCAGGTGGCAGCCTAACCCACTGCACCACAATGCCTGCCCCTGTTATACTATACTGTAAGCCACTGCTATTCATTTAGTGCTTTACTGTTTCACACATACATCACCTGATAACATTATTTTCATATGCAAAACCACCATGACCCTTTGGCAGGTTGTGTTTCTGGCTAACTTTGGGGGGGGGGCACATGGGATGCAGCTCAACTGGAATCAAAAACCTGGTGTCTCTTACTCCAAATTCTAATCTCTTCCCAGTCTCCCATGAGAAAAGAGAGTGCACTTTTGTAGAACACTGCACTGTGTTTGCTGTGGTTTTCTGAGCACACTGCTGGTCCACAAGGATGTTCTTGGAAGCAGCCAGGGAAGGGATGGTGTGTGTGTGTGTGTGTGTGTGTGTATGGGTGTGTGTGTGTTTGTGATGGGCTGGGAGAAGCTATCACAAACTCCTTGGGAGTTCTGCAGTGACGTGGCACTGGCTGGTGGCCCATGTGCCACTTAAAAAGAACTCAGTTTCTTAGGTCTAGAAGATTTTTTTCTGGCCCTGTGCTTGAGAACAGGGCCTCCAGGTTCAGCTGACCTGGGGTGCAGTTCCAGCATCATTCCTTGTGGGCTGGGTGACTTGAAGCAGTTCACTGAGGAGCCTCGATGAGCCTCAGTTCTCCCGTATGCCCATTGGGAATATGATAGCACCTACCTCACAACTTTACGGTGAGGTTTAAATGAGATGACACAGGAGATGCAGTGTTCCTGTGGTCACCATGGCTGGCACCATCACTTCTGCTGCAGGCCCAGGCTGAGCAGGCCCTGGGGGCCAGAGAGCCCTTAGGCAGAGTCTCCTGCTGTCATAGGTTTGCATGAGAATGGGGAACACTGGGGGATGTATTTTATTTGAAAGACAAAGTTACAGGGAGGGAAGGAGGGAGGGAGAAAGAGAGAGAGAGAGAGAAGAGAGAGAGAGATCTTCTATCCGTTGGTTCACTCTCCAAATGGCTGCAATGGCCAGAGCTGGGGAAGGCCAAAACCAGGAGCCAGGAGTTTCATCTGAGTCTCCCATATTAGTGCAGGTGCCCAAGCACTTGGGCCATCTTCCACTGCTTTCCCAGGCACATTTGAGGGAGATGGATTAGAAGTGGAGCAGCCCTGACTTGAACAAGTGACCACATGGGATGCTGGCATTGCAGGCAGCAACTTAACCTGCTATACCATAACGCTGGCCCTTCTCCACTGTTTCTGAACTGGCAAATGTACTAGAGCATGTGTGTATGTGTGTGCATGTGTGTGTGTTGAGGGGATGTCAACTTTGCATACTCAAGGGCCTCTGTTTTAGGACTACAGGAATGGTGATGCAAAATTAGATTATGAGACTTCTTGGCACTTGAATCTAAGGGAATATTCCTCCCATACTTGGAAATCATGTGAACCATGGCTTGCAGTCATCAGCCATGTTTTTGTGGCCACTGACGAATTGCATGAAAGATGACCAGAATTTGCTTGAGTTAAGAAGTGGTACACCATTTTCTCATGTACTTGGAAAGAAAGCTCTACCAAACCCAACACCAAAGATAATACTGTGTCACTTTTTTCCCTTGAGAGATTAATGCTTTATGAGAACACTGTACACATTAAGAATTACTAAGCCAATTGGGGTGGAGAGAAGAAGGTATTACTACACAGAAGGAAAAGCAGACAATGGTAGAACAAATATCTCTGGAAACAAGGCCAAATTTTAGGCAAATCATTGTGAATTCTGTTCAAGTTCACCCCTCCTATTGTGTTTCTTGCTCAAGTCAATAGGTCTTCCAAATAAACTCCCATGCTCCAAGATTTTATATTGTTAAAATAAACCATCAAATTTCATTTCCACTGTTCTTCCCTACTAGAAGAGAAACATCAGAACAGAGCAGTAGTTGCTTTAGAGAATTTTAATCTGCTACTCTTTGTAGGGACCTGTTGGGAGAATTTATCAGAAATGCATGTTTCTGTAATTTGTACCCAGATTCATACATTGGCCCTTCAGGGAATACAGGATATCCAAGGTTCTTCCCAACACAAAAAACAGGTCCATTTAGCTTTCTCAGTTTACCTTACCCACTGTTCTCCAAGTGTGGAGCTACATTTCCTAAATACCAAAATATTACATTGAAAAAGTCTACAAATGTGAGTGTGCTCTCCAGTGCTATGGTCGCTCTACACATGTGGCTATTTTGTTTACATAAACTCAGAGATTCAGAACCTCAGTAGCATTAGCTACTTTTCAAGTGCTCAACCTTACGTAGGGCTGAAGGCTACTGTGTTGGAGACACATTTGTAGAACATTACAATATTATGTAGCGTTCTACTGGATAGCACAGAATATTTCTGCCTGTGTCACTGGAATATATATTATTCCTAACATTCTAATTTTCTGGCTCTGGGCTCTTACTAAGTCGTTATCCTATCTTCAAGTTGTATTTTTATATACAATGTGTCTTCTTATTATGTTATTGTATCTTTTATTCCTTTGGGGTCCGCCATGCAAAGGTTTCCGAAGCTCTGTGGTGGCTTTGGTGAGAATCATAATTTTAGCATCCCTGGATCCCTCTTTGATAGTATAGAATACTCCTATAATGAGTTTAGATGTTCCTGTGTTTGATTTTACATAAACAGCCGTAGTGCATCCTGCCAATGGGAAGTGGATGTGCAAGGCTGTGCATCTGGTGCCAAGCAGGTGTTGTTGTCTTCAGCTGTGTTTGACAAGAAGCGATGGGGGAAGGGGTGGGTGTGACGACACAGGGAGCTGAGCTCAGACCTGGTCTTCTGGAGTTACTAGACTGCATTTCTTGTGTAGTGGATTATAGGGCAGAGAATTCTGAAAACGATCCTGTGATGAGGTTGAAAAAGGACCACAGTACTCATTGCATTTCCTCCCATCGACAGATGGGAAACTAAGCACTGTCCCCCTGAAGTTGGGTCGGCTCCTGCAGTAGTTTCTATTGCTATGCAGTAAGTTACCACCAACTTTCACACCCACTTGTGAGCTGTAGCTGTGCAGTTCAGAAGGCCTTCTAGGCCAGGCTTATTTCTCTGATCAGGATATCACAGGGCTAAAGCTAAGATGTTGGCCAGAATGAGTTCTGTTCTTGTCTCATTCTGCTTCCCAGCTCCTTCATACTACTGGTAAAATTCAGCTCCTCAGGGTTGTAGGATTGAAGTGAGCTCCCAAATAAAGTTCCTTATCAGGTGCCTTCTTCCATCTCCAGGCCAGCGATAGTGCACTGGATTGCCTTTATTGTTCAAATTCCAATGACTTCCTCTTCTTCCATCAACCTGAGCAGACTCCTTGCTTTTGAGGGCTTGTGTGATTCCATCAGACCCACTTAGATAAGCTCCTGTTCTTTAAGGTGAACTGTTTGATGGGACAGAACACAAGCATGGGGATGCCCAGGTTCCATTGGTTTGGGTGGAACACCTTCAGGGTGTCACTTTAGGAACTACTTCAGCTTGTGACAGCTTGCCTGATGGGGTGAGGCAGACATGAGTCTATGTGGATACTGAGGCTAGAAACACTGTCGCTCAGAGCCATGGGATGCCATATGGGAAACCAGCCACTCTGAGGCCACCATGCTGGTGTGGAAGCCAAGCCACACAGCCATGCTGGGCACCCTGGTTGTCAGTTCTCAATTCTGAATCGACCTGGACCTAGGAGTTAGCTGGCATTAGCTGATTGTAGCCCCGAGCCATGGAGTCTTTCCTAGTCATCAGTCTTCCCTGTTGAGGTCCCAGGCTTTGCAGAGCAGAAGAGAATCATCCCTGCTGTGCCTTCCCAGCTCACATTCCTGACCCACAAACAAGAGAATGTAACACAATTGTTTTTATATCTCTACACTTGGAGGTAGTTTGTTATACAGTGGCAGTAACTGAGATTAATCTAGAAGTAACCATTATGGACAATTCAATGCTCCTGCTGCCCTTTATTGAAGGGTTGGGATGAGGGAGCTATGGGACTGCTAATAATATACCCATTTCCCAGGAGTTCTAGTATGTGATTGAAAAAACTCCAAAGAGTTAAATTCATGTGTAAAATGATTGACATTCACCTGTGCCAGATAGCAGGTCAAGGCTTGGAACACGGGTACTGGACAAGAGGGAGAGTGTCTCTCCCTTCCTGGAGCTGAAGACTAATAAGGAGGGCAGTCCAGCCTTATAACTATGCAAGACAATGTTAGATAGTGATAACTCTTGTAAGAAAAATAGAACCAGAGCCCCACAGCGCTGGAGGAGGGGCCACCTCTGATGGGTTGCAGTAGTGGCTGTCTGAAGAGGCAGCGGCTCAACCTTGAGCTACAGCTCTTCCCTCATGCTTGTTTCAAAAATGGGAGCTCTTTCCCATGTGATTACTCTGTTAGGAAACACGTTTCCCATTTGCTTCTGCAGTATTTCATCAGCAAAAATGCAAGGGGAACACTGCACTGCACCCAGTGAACTAAGCTGCTTAGGGAGCTGCAGGAAGCACATGCATGGGCTCATACTCCTACCGGCTGCCTCAGCCCACCATGCTTGTTGCAAGCCACATTCATGCACACCCAGCGATACGACTTCGGGCTGATGTCCATGACCTTCTTCCAATTATGATGGCTCACAGGCTGCAGCTCTTCCAAGGTCCACTTCCACATGCAGAACTCAGACTATTTTCAGAGTCAAGTAGCACATTTGCTGTCATATAAAAAATGTCACTGGCAGTGTTTTTTTTTTTTTTTTTTTTTTGACAGGCAGAGTGGACAGTGAGAGAGACAGAGAGAAAGGTCTTCCTTTTCCGTTGGTTCACCCTCCAATGGCCGCTGCGGCTGGCGTGCTGTGGCTGGCACACTGCGCTGATCCAAAGGCAGGAGCTGGGTACTTATCCTGGTCTCCCATGTGGGTGCAGGGCCCAAGCACTTGGGCCATCCTCCACTGCACTCCCTGGCCACAGCAGAGAGCTGGCCTGGAAGAGGGGCAACCGGGACAGAATCTGGCGCCCCGACCGGGACTAGAACCTGGTGTGCCGGTGCCACAAGGCAGAGGATTAGCCTAGTGAGCCGCGGCACCATCCTGGCAGTGCTTTCTAGTACTGTGCCCCTCCACCCATTTTTTTCCCATAAGTCTTGCAGTTTGTTTTTGTTGAACAATTGTCATAGCATGGTACTTTTTAGGGATACATAGGTCATATTCTAGAAGGGCTGATGTGTATGAACCTGCAAAGATCTTGGATTAACAAGTGCACCATCCCAGAGGCAGACATGAATTTCACATGTCTGAATAGCATGAAGCTGAACATTGTAGAGGGATAAACGGATGAGCGAGAGAGACAACCATGCAGACTTGATCCTTTGGGGCATTGCAGTAAGGAGTTTGGATGCACACATGGACCGAGTAAAATGTAGAGCTGGATTGGAGAGAAATGAGAAAGGGGAGTCAGCTGCCTTCTTGCCAATGCTGCCCCCTATGGGTTGGTGAGTGGAAATGTAAGGATGGGTGTAGGTTTCCTTTAAGAATTGAAATTCGCTAGGGTCTAGCATTAGCGCTCAGGAACTGCTTCTGAGAAATTCATGTTAGCCCTGGAAGGCGCCTTCACCATCCCCTTATCCCACCTCTGCCCTGAAAGAGAAATATGTTATGTTGTGTTGCTGTATCATATGGACATATTGTATGGGAATACGTTCATAGTGGAAAGCTGGTTCTGGAAAGCACGTCTAATTTTGAGGATGAAGGCTCATGCTTCCAGTTTCTTGGGGGAGCAGTGCCTTCCATCCATCTTTAGATATGTACTTACATTTTGGCCAGTGCCGTGGCTCACTAGGCTAATCCTCCACCTGCAGTGCTGGTACACTGGGTTCTAGTCCCAGTTGGGGCGCCGGATTCTGTCCCGGTTGCTCCTCTTCCAGTCCAGCTCTCTGTTGTGGCCCGGGAGTGCAGTGGAGGATGGCCCAAGTGCTTGGGCCCTGCACCTGCATGGGAGACAAGGAGGAAGCACCTGGCTCCTGGCTTTGGATCGACGCAGCACGCTGGCTGTAGCGGCCACTTGGGGGGTAAACCAATGGAAAAAGGAAGACCTTTCTCTCTGTCTCTCTCTCTCACTGTCTAACTCTGCCTGTCAAAACAAAACTTACAGTCACACTGAAGGGCTTGGAGAGCATCTCCTTCTTTCCTACTGATGACTGTTCACAAGCATTATGAACTTCTTGGCTTGCACCGGAAATTTTCCATGTGACATTTTTACCACTCAGAAATTTTGGAGCCTTTGGAAAGAGTGACAGTAACAATCCAGTACCTGCTTGGATCTCCCTTTGATTCCTCAGTGGCTCTGGTGAGCCCTTTCTTGGTCTCAGGTTGAGGCTCTAACAGAGCTGATGTATAAGGAGTAGAGGGGCTCCAGGAGATCTGTGGATGGTTGAAAGGAAAGAGCAGTACTTCTGTTGGACAGGTGAGGCTACTGAGGAGAACAGGGTCCACCACCGCACGGCAGAGTTCCAGGCATCCCCACATGGCTCACACATAACAAAACATCCCTGTTATCTTCTTCCACCACCTCACTTCCTTACCCACTGCCTAACCTAAACTTAGGGAACAGCACTCTCCCGGCTTAGCGATCAGTTCCAGAGAGGTGGTGGTGGACAGATGAGCCCTTCCCTGAGCATTTTGTTTCTTCGTAATCTATATTCACAACTACTGTTTAGGAATTATGAAGTCTGTCTTGGTTTTCCTTGAGGCTTTTCCTCCTCCACAGTCACAAGGGAACTCCTCAGGATCTTCCCTCCACCTGCCAAGCTAAGTTCACCATCCCCGCTCCTCTTCCAACACTCCACCATCATCTGAACCCTGCAAATCTTCCAAGGACTGGAGACTCCAATATGCTCTATGTGAATATTCCCCTGACTGTTCCAGCACAGGCTGAATATGTCTCTCACCTCATCCATGGGTTTCTGTAGCATTTACACCCAAGTCAAGAATCTTCCATTTAGAAAGAATAGACAGATACTGGGATGAGTTCAATTTTCAAAATGAAGATGGTGTCTGGGAAACTTGAAAATACAGAAAGGTCTGGATATGGCTGGAGGACAAGGCTTCAGGATGAGGATGAACAAGTTAGGTCTGAAATGGGGTTGGCCCCTGCCCTCGTCCAGCTAGCGTCCTCAGTTTCAGTCAGTCAGTCAATCTGTCTGTCTATCTATCTATTTATCTATCATCTATTTTTATCTATATCTATCTATGATTGATATCTCTATCCTTCTTGGCTTTTTTCTTTAGTTTTGATCCAAGCTTTCCCTCCCAACCAGCATCCACTTTGGTATGAAGAACTTCCTTTGGTATGAAGAATGGCTGCAAACGCCTCCCCCATACCCAGTTCTCTGTGCTGAGTGGCACACACAACTGATCAAAAGCTTCCCTCTATGTCTCTTAGTTCTAATTCCCAGAACAAGAAGGCTTAAATTGACCCACATTATCCTTTTGAACCAGGGCACATAAACCAATGGACGGATTTCCTTTGATGGACTGAATGTCCCCCGTGGCTCAATCAACCGTGATGCAAAAGATGAAGCAGTTTAAGAAGGTGTGAGGCCCGTTCATCTGGGTGTGTGAACAGAGGCTTCATTAAAGGCGTATGTGCAGGATGAGGAACAAATTGGCATCTTAATACAATTTATATTTGGATTCACAGAGCATAACACTTAATCATTCTCGTGATGCTTCGTATAAGTAAATCTCAAATCATTTATGAGATGGGTCCCCATTGGCCCGTCTGTCAAGCAGTTTCTATTTGATCTGCCTCCTCCAACAACTTCTTGGAGGGGATCAAAAGAGCCAGTGTCTGTGAAGGTGCTTTAAGTATGGAATGTCAGCCTGAGTGCCCAGTGATGGGCAGCTGATTAAATGCATTCTGACAGAACTGTTCCAGGGAACACCACTCTACCACTGAAATGCGGTTACAGTAGAATATTTGTGTGAGATGTTGAAGACATTCTTCAGTGAGAAAAGTGAGCCCCAAACCGAGGACACATTGTGGTTCCATCTGTGAGCACGTACACACCCACACATGCACACACGTGCCCATACACACAGTGCACATACACATATGCTTGTGCACATCTGTGCATACACACATGTGTACACACACACACACATACACACATGCGCACACTCATCTCCTCTTGGGAAGATGCTCAACAAAATGCCGGCCGTGGCACAACCTAAGTGTTAACATTACTGTTGATGGAAATTTTCATCCAGTCTTCTGAGCTATCATTTCTAAGTTTTCCACGTTAAATGTCATTATCATAATAAGAAAAAGAAATGTTATGAACAAAATTAAATGTAATATAAGGCTACAATTTCCTTAAGAATAAACTACATTTTTTTTTAGATTCCACTGTACTATGCACACGTAAGAGGTTCAATGAGTAATTCTTGGCTCCCTTAAACCCTATGGGGAAAGGGTTCATGTAGATATCCGGGTGTCTCTTCATGCACGTGTGAGCACGTGTTGCCTATTGCATTATACTGAATGGATTTCTTAGATGGAGCCCACCAGGAGGCAGCCGCTTACTTGAGAAGTGATCACGGGAAGCGCCCATCTGAGAACAGAAAATGGAAGGCAGACAGCTGCAGTGTGTGGCTGGGGAGTGTGCTGCTGGGGACACCTGGGGTTCATCCCCCTGAGACCTCAGAGAGAGTGAAAGAGAAGGAAAGGGAGAGGGAGGGAAGGAAGAGAGAGAGAGAGAGAGAGAGCGAGCGCTCAGAGTACGGCCCACAGGGAATGAGAGAGCTGGGGCATTTTTCTACCAATGCCCTTTGCTGTTGGTTTAAGACTGTTAAGACTGCTCCCAGAGGATGCTAACTCCCTGGTACTTCCAGTTTCCAAATACCCACGTAGGGACCAGAGAAAGCAATTGGCTTGGCAGAGGTACACCCGTACTTGTCATTGAAAGGCCTTGGGTTGACATATCCAAGCATGGTGAAGGTTGAGAGGATTTGGATCAGGTATGAATAGCAACCCCTGCCATCATTGTGCCTTTCTGACATGTGTCAGTCTACCAGGTCTTCCCCATGATTCCACCCTGGGGGCCCTGATTCTGTGGCAGGAAGGGAGCATGAATGGTACTGAGTCACAGGGAACTCCCATGACCTACCAACTGCTCCTGTGTTCGTCCAGAAAGCTGAATGTTCCTGGTGACTCTGGGAACATTCACAACACATGAAAGCCTTATGGCAATATCAGAGACATTATGACTAGGGAAATTGAAGAATGTATCATGAAAACATGGCCCCAGAACTCAGAGACGTGTATTTATGAGTTTGGCAAGGACTTTTTGTGTTTTTATGTTGTGTTTGAGCTCTTCTGCATACAAGGCAGTATTCCATCAACAGATCTATAAAATCCTGAACAGCTCATTTTATGGTGTGTTTGAAATACCTCAGCCTGAGTTATTTGTTGATGATTTGTCCTTTCTGACACTGCAGCTGGGCGTTATCCTACCCAAAATAGAATGGCTAATTTCTTGAAGACCTATGCCCATTGTTTGCTGGCAATGTCAGTCTATCAGGACAAATAAATATCTACAGAGTTCTATACCTTAGAAGATCTAGAGCCACAGACTTTTACCACTGGAATGGATGTGGGCAAGGGTATAATAATCCTACCACAGGTTCATGTCTTATACAAAGATAACATTTCTAAGTGTAGACATGTAAGAGGTGCCCAAGGTGATAACAAAACTTATTCAAAAGGTGAGAAAGTGAACACACATACACACACGAGTGTGGGCTGCCCACACAGAGAAATACTCATTCGGAGTGAGCCAGAGGGTTGCCTGAGGGAGGAGGGGTGGGGCAGGGAAGAGGGAAAGCACCTTCAGCCATGGTCCACAGCAAAAGAGAGGGCTGTTCCCATTTTGCTGTCCTTATTCATGAGGTAGGGGTTGGGCCTCTACAGGTGTGAAGTCACCTGGGAATTTTATGGTATTGCATATGAAATTCAATATCTGTGTTTTCATGGTGTCTTCCCTTAGGTACTGGGTGAAACACGTGGATCCTGGGAGAGGGGGTGTTTTGATTGACAGGTAGAGGGACAGCGTTACATGGTGAGCTGCAGGGACTTCCAGCTCATGCAGACCTATCTATCTACCTAGTTGTACCACATCAGAATCACAAACTTTTCAGATAATGATTGAGGAGACTCAGGCCCAACATCACCCAGCTAGTTCAAGGTGGACATGGGATGGATGGCACTCTGTCTACTCTCATGAAATGGCCAACCCATCAGAGAAGGTGGATTAATATCCCATTCTGAGTGGCTGGGAAACGGCACTGATTTCATAGTCCAGTGACTGGTGCTGATGGTCACATCAGGCCCCCTTGGTGGAATATGATGGAACGTCTCTGTCATTGGCTCCTGAGTACTTGGCCACTGAGTACCACCCATCAGATTCCAGATTGGCCAGGGCTTTCTCCCTCAGAAAAGATTGGTGGCTTAAGAATATCACCAGTGAGCTAGAGCACATGGTTATGACTTTCTAATATAATATTGTGGAGTACTAGGGCCAACAGAAGACAGAGGATGGCTGGGAGCCAGGACACTTAAGTCCTCGGGCCTGATCCTCTTCCCATCCCTGTCAGTGTAATTTTGAGGGTATATTAAAGAATGATTGTGAGGAAATCACACATGAATGGTGTAGTGAGGATTCAGTGTTCAGAGGAGGAGAGAGGGAGGTTGGCCCCACTGAGGGTTCAGGGAGAGTGTCAGCTGAAGCCAAAGTATAGCCCGCTGGGCTGCCTGTTGGCTGGTGGAAAAAGACAGGGACTTAACACCAGGCAGGGACAAGGGGTGCAGATAATTTACAGCTCGTACACAGGCAGTGCATATGCAAATGGAACTGAGAATTATATAGGTTATTAAACCAAGAAAACAACCTTTATCTACCTCCATGTATCTATTTATAAAATTGAAATCATGTACATTGCCTTTTTATATGTCTTGGGTGGATTCATTAGGATAAAATAGAAAGCAAAAAGATATATAACAGTGCCAAGAATGTAGTATGTACCCAGTGGCTCGTATATTTATCTATCTATCTTCATCATCATCATCACCATCATCATTGTTGTCATCATCACAATCAACAGTGGCAACTGAGCCATGACCAACAGCTTCCTGCTCATCTCCTCCCTCTGGCTTTGCAGTTCCAGCCTCACATCTGCTTCTGTGCTCTTCCTTCTGTGGGAATTTTGATCCCAGTAGAGCTTGCCCATCCCTGTTCCCTTCCTCTGCTCCACAGCAGTGTAGACACAAGGCTCCATCCCTTTATCTCAAATCCCAACACCCAGCCACTCACACAAAGTCACTGGATTCAGACTTTCCTGGAGGTTGTGCATGGCTTAGGGGTCCACATTGCAGCAGTGCCGTGGGGGATCTGATCCCAGGCACATGGGACTCTGTGGGGGCCAGCTCTCCTGAAGCCAGGCTCTTGGCCTTAGCAGGGGATAGAAATCAATCGTGAGCCAGGAAGCTGGAAGCGACAGAGTCTTGGTGGAGACGGTGGCAAACAGGAGGAGACTCCATGGATGCGGCAGCCCCCCTGGGTTGTTTCAGTTCCTCTTGTATGTGATTGGATAAATGTATGATACTATTTGGGTAGAATATTCTTCTTATTTCTGGGAAAAGGGTTGTGATTCCTAGGAACCAGGAATCCACCCTTTGTTTATTTTTGTAAGGTTACTTCCTCAGGTTGACATGGCAACTGTACACTGTGATGGCCTGGGGGTGGGGTGTGGGAGTGACTTTTCCTGTGCTAATGTATTACAATGAGTGTATAACGTGGCTGGAGGTTGAACCGCTTCGCATCCAGCTGGTTTGTACCAGTCTCTTGTCTCCCTTCTGCTCTCCTGCAGTCTTTGCAAGATCTTGGTTTTGTTGACTGTTTCTGGAGCTTGCCACCTACCATCCCAGATCCACGTAATTCCTACCCAATAGCCATTCTGCTTTCTTTGTGTATTACAGAACCCTGATTTTGTTTATGGGGGCAGTATGCTCAGCTAAGAATAGTCACTTCCTGAGATTTTCTGGTAGCTAGCAGTGACACAGTTCTAGCTGGCAGGCTGAGACATTGCTTCCCTTACACAGACACATCTTCCTCCTTTGCTGTTCCCTCGTCTTTCTGCCTAAAAGGGGCTTGAAGATACAGTAGCCACTTTATGATCAGAATGAAAAGAGGTACATGATAAAGAAGACAGAAAGGCTGTTCTTGAGGACATTATAGAATAGGCTGAGCATCCTTAAGTTATCACTTCGGATTTATTGTCATGTGAGAGAGAGAAAAGCTGACTGTATTCAAGTGCTGTCCTAACATGAAGACCAACACTAACCGAAATCGAAGACCCAATTTCCCGTCTGGTTCCACAGGTGCCTGACAATTTCTCCCACTGTGGGGCTCAGCTTCCAGCCCCCTTCCTGACTTTTTATTCTCCGTCCTAGCCTGATGACCAACTCCCAAACTTCCTTAGCTTGTTATTCAGAGAAATTCAGAACTTTCTACATCTTTATTTTGCATTTCATTTACAGAAAAGTAGCCACTGAATGTGAAAGAGGGTATTTAACTTAGAAAAGTCAATTAAACCCATTTTATTCTATATGTGATATAGAAGCTGGTAACTTTTTTGCACCTATTTTTTTTTAAGATTCACCCATTTACTCGAAAGAGAGTTACACAGAGAGAGAAGGCGAGGCAGAGAGGTCTTCCATCTGTCGGTTCACTCCTGAGTTGGCCGCAACGGTCGGAGCTGCACTGATCTGAATCCAGGAGCCAGGAGCCTCTTCCAGGTCTCCCTCATGGGTGCAGGGGCCCAAGGATCCCGGCCATCCTCCTCTGCTTTCCCAGGCCATAGCAGAGAGCTGGATCGAAAGTGGAGCAGCTGGCACCTGAACAGCAGCCCATATGGGATGCTGGCACTGCAGGCGGCAACCCTACCCACTACGCCACAGCACTGGCCCCTGCACCTACATTTTTAAATTTTAGAAGAACTTTTTTTCCAGGTCGGGTAATACATACATCTAAAAGGAGAGAAGACTCAGTTCAAAGCAAAGTTACTAGGGATGCTTTTCAGTTCTTGGCTGTAAAATAAATAATGGAATCAGAGTTTTCTTAAAAGGAAAAGAAAAGTCAATATTTTCTTAAGCAGAACTTAATAGTAGTCATGTTTGAAAACAGAGATGCATGTTCAGGGATCTATGCCACATTAACATTTTATTTTTTTGAAGAGGGGAGAGGATGAATCAGTCCCATCTGCTGGTTCACTCCTAAAATGCCCACAATGGCACAATGGCTAGGGCTGGGGAACGCCAAAGCTGAGAGCTAGGAACTCAATCCAGATCTTCCACATGGGTGGTAGGGATCCAGCTCTTGAGCCATCACCTGCTGCCTCCCAAGAGGTGCACTAACAAGAGGCTGAAGTCAGGGGCAGAGCTGGGACTTGAACCCCAGCTTGTGGGCATCCCAATTGGTGTCTTCACTGCCAGGCCAAGTGCCCGCCCTCTATACTACTGTAGACATGACTAAACTCAGCTTTCATTTTGCATGTAGTTAGAAACTAGCGTTACCGATACGTGAGATTCTTTTAAAACAAGATGTGTCATTTTTGAGTTCGTTGTGGACTAGGTATCTACATCTTTGTTCATTGGGGACGTTGGCCTGTATGCTGTTTGCTTGTAGTGTCATCCTCCGGCCTTGGTACCAGGGCAGTGCTCATCTGGTAAACAGAAATTGCAAGTGTCTCCCCTCTTATTCTTCTTTTTTTTTTTTTTTTTTTTTTTTTTTTGACAGGCAGAGTTACACAGTGAGAGAGAGAGAGAGACAGAGAGAAAGGTCTTCCTTTGCCGTTGGTTCACCCTCCAATGGCCGCTGCGGCTGGCGCGCTGCGGCCAGCGCACCGCGCTGATCCGATGGCAGGAGCCAGGAGCCAGGTGTTTTTCCTGGTCTCCCATGGGGTGCAGGGCCCAAGCACTTGGGCCATCCTCCACTGCACTCCCTGGCCACAGCAGAGAGCTGGCCTGGAAGAGGGGCAACCAGGACAGAATCCGGCGCCCCGACCGGGACTAGAACCCGGTGTGCCGGCGCCGCTAGGCGGAGGATTAGCCCAGTGAGCCGCGGCGCCGGCCCCCTCTTATTCTTTAGAAGAGTTTAAGGATTGGCACGGATCCTATTGTAGATGTTCGCTTGCATTCACAGTGAAGCCATCAGGGATGAGATTTCCCTTGTTGGGAGGTTTCTGATGACTGATTCAGTCTCCTGGCCTCGCCAGATTATGTGTTTCTTCAAGATTCCGTCTTGGTAGGTTCTGTGTTTCTAGGAAATTACCCATTCCTTCTAAGTCATACACTAGGTTCATAGAAATAAGGACTCAGAAATTTCTTATTATCCTTTGTATTTCTTTTTTCTTTTCTTTTTTCTTTTTTTTTTTTTTTTTGACAGAGTGGACAGTGAGAGAGAGAAACAGAGAGAAAGGTCTTCCTTTGCCATTGGTTCACCCTCCAATGGCTGCCGCGGCTGGCGCGCTGCAGCCAGTGTACTGCGCTGATCCGAAGGCAGGAGCCAGGTACTTATCCTGGTCTCCCATGGGGTGCAGGGCCCAAGTACTTGGGCCATCCTCCACTGCACTCCCGGGCCATAGCAGAGAGCTGGCCTGGAAGAGGAGCAACTGGGACAGAATCCGGCGCCCCGACCGGGACTAGAACCCGGTGTGCCGGCACCGCAAGGTGGAGGATTAGCCTAGTGAGCCACGGCGTCAGCCCCTTTGTATTTCTAAGGTGTCACTTATCATGTCTACTTTTTCACTTATAATCTTATTTATTTGAGTTCTCTCTCTTTTTTCTTGGTCTAGCTTAAAGTTTATCAATATCATCTTTTGAAAAACCTAACTCTTATTTTTGTGGATATTTTCCATTATTTTTTCTCTTGTATTTCTTGCTGCTCTGATTTTTATTATTTCCTTCCTTCTGCTAACTTTGGATTTTGTTTGATTTTTTTTTAATTTATTTTATGTTATTTGAGGTGTAAAGTTAGATAAGGAGGGAGGGTAGAAAGGGGACTAAGAGAGGGAGAGAAAGAAGAGAGAGAGTGAGAGAGGGTAAATTTCTCATCCACTGGTTCACTCTCCAAATGCCTACAACAGCCGGAGCTGAGCCAGACTGAAGCCAGGAGCTGAGAACTCAACCCAGGCCTTCCACACAGGGGGCAGGGACCCAAGCACTTGAGCCACCACTGCTGCCTCTCCGGGTGTGTATTAGCAGGGAGCTGGAGTCAGGAGCGGAGCTGGCATTCAGACCCAGGGACTCCAATAAGGGATGCAGGCCTCCCAGGCAGCATCTTAACTGCTTAATGCGAAGCACTTGAACTTCTAGGGTGTTTACTTGAGTTTTCTCACTATGCATTTCCCTAACCCTAACTAAAACTACTTTTGCTGTATCCCCAGAGTTTCAGTATGCTGCATTTTCATTTTGCTTGACTCATTGGTGTTTTCAGCTGTGGGTCCATAGGGGCTGCAGGGGCCAGCCTGGCACTACAGTGGGCCTGGAGGCTGGGTCCTCAGGGGATGGCCCAGCGTCTGGGTCTGTGAGTCAGCCTGATGTCTGGGTTCATGGGAGAAGGGCTGGTGCTGGGGCCCATGGTGAAGTCAGCACTGGGAGGGCTCGGGTGCTGCGAAGCATCCCACCCTCCTCAATGTGCGTCTTCCTACCTTGGGCATCCTCCAGGGTTGCCTCCTTTCGCCCAGATTCCTTAGCTCCCTTGGGGGTGTTTTTACATGTGGGTGATATGACCGCTTGGTAAGTGGACGAGCCCTGGACATCTAATGCTTCCATCCTGCTCTGGAGAAATTGTAAACCCAGAGAGAAGCTCCCACGTGTCCCCCACACTCCAGCTTGCCCCGTTGTTAACATCTTCCATTGCCTTTTCATTTTTTTGTTTTTGTTCCCTGAGGATTTTAGGTTTCAACTTTGGGGCTATTAAAAAAAAAGTCCCACTTATTTTTCCCTGATTTCCTTCATTCTTTTCCCCTGTAACAGTGACCTGCCTTGTCCCTTCATTTGAAGCGGCAGCAGAACTCCAAACACAGAGAACTGGTCTTCTTTCCAAGGAGACAAATTCCCGCTGGCCTGGGGCTGCAGAAGGCAGATGGGGTGCCCCGCCGAGCCAGCCAGCCAGCCTCCTGTCGGCTCTGACAGTGCCGGCACCAGCGGGGCACCAGCGGAGCCTGGCACACAGGCGTCTCTGCAGAGAGGAGGACCCGCGGGGAGTAATCCAGTCTGAATGCCAAGAGCTGTTCTCTAACAATTCTATTTGCTTTTGACTATTCGTATCAGCTTTTCAGCTGAAGACAAAGGCATGTGTTCCTGAGAGCTAAGCTAACTGACCCACTCTCTTTCTATATTGTTTATTTAAGACGGCAAAGCATAAGGGCACAGGGGACCCTTGGTCTTTGGTGGATATAAGGTGTACGTGACCTTGAGGGTCATGCCCAGCCCTTTGTTGACCAAACCCCTGCAGAAGGTAGAACACTGGACCTGAGGACTTGCTGTGGTTGCCCACGCAACTCAAGTGGAGGCAAGGCCAGTGGTGTTACTCTGTCCACGTGTCTTAGGCTCTCCCTCTCCTACTCCCTCATCATGTCTCTGTTAGTTAGCTTCCCCCAGTCACGTCCCCAGGCGTTTTGGCCTGGCAGCCACCCGTCCATCCCCAGGAGTCACAGGGTAGACAAGGAGGGTGGTGGGCACTGCAGAGGGAGTTGCATGGGTTTGGGTGCAGATTGAATTCATCCCACAGGCAGAAAAGTAAGCCACCTCCGCACTCCTTAGCCTGGTATCTGGGCTGCTGACATGCCTGGGATCGTGGCCTGGAGGGAGGGAAGGGGTGTTAGTGGGCCGTGGCCCCAGGCCAGGGCCTGGAAGAAGGAATCCTTCACGGAAAGGGTGGGGTTATGCATACAAGAATATGAGATGCTTGGAACATTGTGTGTTGAAGGCATAAACTCACCTTTATAAAGAAGCAAATCCTGGGCTTATCTGTCCACACAGGACATTCATCAAGGAACAGTTAGAAATTGGAAGGTCATCCAATGTGTTTTCCCTTTCCTAAAATACTCCCAGAGAGGTTAATAAGCCCAAATATTTTATTTTTATGTGTTTGTTTGTTTGTTTGAGAGAGTGAGTTCCCACTTTCTGGTTCACTCTCTAAATGCCTATGATAGTTGGGGCTTGGCCAGGGCCAAAGCTGGGAGCCAGGAACACAGTCCAGTCTCCCATGTGGGTGGCAGGAAGTGAGTCACTTGGGCCATCATTGCTGCCCTGAGATGAAATTTGGGTAATGACTGAGGCATATGCTACTGTCAGTGCCCTACCCGTCATCCCTAGACTCAGCATCATTGCAGTGCCCATCCAGAGTGGTTCACAAAAAACAGCCAGGCCCCTATCTCTGTGCAATCACTGCCCTGGACCTCTGCCTGTCCATGGAGACCTGGAAGTCCTTGGGAAGTGTGGTTTATTTTTTAATCAAACTGAAATGGGCAGATTTGTCAGGAAGCTGAGGCAGTGAAAATCCAAGTTTGAAACAGCTTTCCTGAACCTGGTGTATATGCTATGGAGGTCTACACCAGCTACAAGTAGTCCCCTCCCATCCACATGCACCCTGCAGCCCCAACCTCAGGGAGACTCTTTCCCCGTTGCAGAACAAGAACATCTCTTTGTCATCTCTGTCTATCTGCATCTCTCTCTATCTCTAGTTCTAATTCTGGTTCTATCAACTCTATCTCATCTCTATCATCTTTATCTCTCATCTCTATCTCTGTCTGTGTCTCCACTATCTCTATCATCCCTACCTCTCTATCATCTCTGGCTCTAGCTCTAGTTCTATCAACTCCATCTCTACTGTCTGTATCTCTCGTATCTCTATTATCTCTATAATCTCTATCTCTACCTGTATTTCTATTCTCTCTCTCTCTCTCTCTCTCTCTCTCTCTCTCTCTCTCTCCTCCATCTCTATCTCTCCCCTCTATCTC
Source organism: Oryctolagus cuniculus (assembly GCF_964237555.1). Taxonomy (NCBI): domain Eukaryota; kingdom Metazoa; phylum Chordata; class Mammalia; order Lagomorpha; family Leporidae; genus Oryctolagus; species Oryctolagus cuniculus. The sequence continues at coordinate 43,797,309 of NC_091442.1, forward strand.
TATCTATCTCCACAATGCTGTTGACAGTTAAGAAACCTGAGACCAAGAGAGATGAAATGACTCGCTCAAGGTCACACAGGTGGTAAAGAGCAAAGCCAGAATTTAAACTCAGGTCTGCCTGGTCCCAGAGCCCACCTCCTCTCCACCCCCGCATCTTCCATAATAAACCATAAGCACTTGGAGTTACAGAGGAAGTCAAAACTCCATGCTTAGTGCTTTTTTATGTTTAATTACACTTGAAAGGCAGGAAGCTCAGGGCACAAGTGGTCTGCGTGGGAGAGAAAGAGAAATGATTGAACCTGGCTCCCTGGGGGAGGATGCATCTCCAAGCGAACAAAGTGAGGGAGACTGCAGTGAAGAACAGAGTGACCCCCAGGAAGGTTCCACGGGCACACACAGGGCTAGGCAGAGGAAGGGAGGGCGGATGCTGTATTCAGCTTCAGTTTTGTAAAAAACTTGTTTTAAACCACCATAGCCTGGGAAAATGGAACACGGGTTAAGCAGAGACAGCTGAGAATTCAGACTTAACTAAGGGGTGGCCATCCTTTCCTGTGGCGATCCTTTCCTGTGGCGACCAGGAACAGAACGCAAGCACGTGCTGCAATGTCTCAGGTTGACGTCATTGCACACATGGGTACTGGTCTCTGCTCTCCAGGGCACTGGAAAACAGACTTAAGGGTGGCTATGCATATGAGCAGTGCTGTATATGCCTCTGCAGGCCCTCTTGGTTATGCTGTCTCCCACCTGGGGGGTGATCCATCACCCTGGGAACACCACTGGCCTGACCACCTCTGGGCTTTGTGTTGCCAACAGAGTGGGAGGCTACCAGGGGGCTGAGCAGGTGGAGCCCCAGGCTAGGGATGGCAGGACCACCCCAGTGAGCTGCCCTCAGCTGTCCTGTGGCTCTGCATGGTTGGGGGAGCAGAGACTGTGTTAGGGACAATGTGTGTTTTGGTGGGAGGGTTGCAGAAAGGTTGTATTATCAGAATAAAAATACTGAGGCAGATAAAAACACCCTTTCCATGGTCAAATAAAGAGTCTTTTGTCTAAGATTCATTGTCATCCACTTGCTTCTAGTGGAATAATAATTTGAAGGTTAAAAAACAAAAATGAGATGTTTATTTGTTTAGTTCTATTCCTTGTCTGTGTCACAGTAGCCATTTTACAGGTGAGGGGGAGAGTGAGTGTGCCCCCTGGGGAGAGTCCTGGCTGACAGGAAATGGGAACAAAAGCCCCCAGGGAATTGTGGGAAGAGGGGTGGCAAGAGCAGAAGTTGATGAGATGGATGTGCACTAGGTGAGGGGACACTCAGAGGCAGGGGCATCAGCCATATGTTACACCTGGAGTTCAGGGCCCTCTGATGAGGCAGGAGGAAGGAGTGAATAAGAGAGAAGTTAGCAATTCTACCATCCCTTGGTTCCTACATAGCAGACCTGGGGTCCCCAAAGGTGGAGAAGCAGTGACACAGCCCATGGAAGTTGACAGAGGGGTCATTGTGTTGAGGCAAAGTGACTGTGGCCAAGAGCCACAGGGAAGATCACCCAGGCTGGGGACTGGATCCCATGCCCAAAGGGAGTCCTCCACCACAGAGTGTTGGGTTGGGAGCCAAGTTGAAGGGAGAGGCTTAACCGTTAGGCCAGACACCGCCCCTCATGTCTCCTGTTGACGGGTCCAAGGTATTCATTGAACGGTTCTTTTTTTTTTTTAATTTATTTTTTTTGACAGGCAGAGTGGACAGTGAGAGAGAGAGAGACAGAGAGAAAGGTCTTCCTTCGCTGTTGGTTCACCCTCCAATGGCCACCGCGGCCAGTGCACTGTGGCCGGCGCACCGCGCTGATCTGATGGCAGGAGCCAGGTACTTATCCTGGTCTCCCATGGGGTGCAGGGCCCAAGCACTTGGGCCATCCTCCACTGCACTCCCTGGCCACAGCAGAGAGCTGGCCTGGAAGAGGGGCAACCAGGACAGAATCCGGTACCCCGACCGGGACTAGAACCTGGGGTGCCGGTGCCGCAAGGCGGAGGATTAGCCTAGTGAGCCGCGGCGCCGGCCATTGAGCTGTTCTTTAAAACTCTTCCTATGAAGCAGCTGATGCAGAGACTTCTAGAAACAGGACCCTCTTATGTCTAGACTGTCAGCCATCACAGACTGTGATCTGTTTGGAGGCAGGAGGGTGGATCAGATTCTAGTTTCATTAGTCTGTGTTGGGTAACACAAACTGCTTTAAAAAATGACCACCAGTATTAATTGAACTTTTATAAGATGAAAAGTCTGCATGCAAGTAACAAACAAGATGTATCTATTGTCCACAGCTAAACATTAGGGATGTGTGGCGACTGTGGCAAATTCAGACCATGTGACTTGTCCAGTGATATTCAGATTCAGTTAAAAAAATCATAGTAAAGGAAGAATATACTCACCAAACAGAAGTTGCTAGGGGCCAGTATTCAGGTTTCCAGTTTGCATCCTCATTTTAACAGCTAAGACATTAGAATTTCAAAAGGATGCCATGTAGAATAATTTTGAAAACTGTTTCTCCTATATCCTCTTCATATTATTTTTTCTCTTCATATTTGTCTTTTAATGAGCCATTTTGAAGCTCCAGTGGGTTGGGGGATCAGAAGAATCTCAGATTGATTATCTTAAGGAAAAAGCAGGTAATAGAAGCTGAGCATCTCTAATCCAGAAATATGAAACTGAAAATGCTCCGAAATCTGAAGTTGTTGTGTATCCATGTGGTGCCGAAAGTGGAAATTCCCACAACATAAAGCTTGTTTCATGCACAAAATTATTTTAAAATATTATGTACAAATTACCTTCAGGCTGTGTGTATATGGTACAGAAATGAATTTTGTGTTTAGACTTGGGAGTCATCCCCAAGCTATCTCATTGTGTATATACAGATATTCCAAATCTTAAAAAAAAATTCAAATCTGAAACACTCCTGGACTCTGGCATTTTGGGTAAGAGATATTTAATCTGTGTTAAAAGTCCCACCAAAAGAGACGTGAGTTCATAGTCTCAAATTTCAGACTGCATTTTCATTCATCGGGGACATGGGCATTTTTAAATATTTTATTTATCTATTTGACTGGTAGAGTTACAGATAGTGAGAGGGAGAGACAGAGAGGTCTTCCATCTGCTGGTTCACTCCCCAAATGATGCAATGGCTGGAACTGGGCTGATCCAAAGCTAGGAGCCTCTTCCAGGTCTCCCACACAGGTGCAGGGGGCCCAAGCACTTGGGCCATCTTCTACTGCTGCTTTCCCAGGCCATCAGCAGAGAGCTGGATTGGAAGAGGAACAGCTGGGACTTGAACTGGCACCTATATGGGATGCTGGTGCTGTAGGCAGAGGATTAACCTATTGTGCCACAGCGCCTGCCCCAGGACATGGATTTTTTACAGGTATTAAATTCAGTTGGTTGCTGTTGATCCCTGTATTCGATAAAAAGCAGAAAGAGAAGCACCAAGAAAAACTCTGTAAAAGGCTTTCAAGGTCAAGGAGGCCGCAGGGTACACACGACTGTTCTGTGCTTCCATCCGGACCTTGAGCTCTGGGGGGCTGTTGGGGCCCTGGTTTCAAACAGTGCAAGGATGGACACAAGGACTCTTTTTTTTTTTTTGACAGGCAGAGTGGACAGTGAGAGAGAGACAGAGAGAAAGGTCTTCCTTTTGCCGTTGGTTCACCCTCCAATGGCCGCCGCGGCCAGCGCACCACGGTGATCCGAAGGTAGGAGCCAGGTGCTTCTCCTGGTTTCCCATGGGGTGCAGGGCCCAAGCACTTGGGCCATCCTGCACTGCACTCCCTGGCCACAGCAGAGAGCTGGCCTGGAAGAGGGGCAACCAGGACAGAATCCGGTGCCCCAACCGGGACTAGAACCCGGTATGCCGGCACTGCAAGGCGGAGGATTAGCCTATTGAGCCGCGGCGCTGGCCCACAAGGACTTCTTGAGACCCAGGGTCTCTCCTCTGAGGGAGAAGCTCAGCTTCCTAGTTTCTGTGAAGTGTGGTTGCATCCCTCTTGGCGAGATGTAGAATTGTGTGGTGATGTCTGTGACGTGCAGAGGAGCATGGCTCTGAGTGCAGAGGAGCTGAAGAGGTGGAGTGGAGCAGACATGACGCTCTCACCCTCCAGCCCCAGCTCATCCTTCCACTTCCTGTCAGGTTGCTGGGCCTGGGCCTCATGTCTGCCTGCTCAGCTGCTCTCTGTTGGTCTCTGTCAGCAGAAATGTAAGAGGGAGACTAGAACGCGGAATGGGAAAGGCCTACACTATCATTTACTTCTTGTTCCTGTAAGCAGTCCCTTTGCCTGGCACACACTGGCAGCAGTTTGTTGCTGGAGTAGCAGCTACATATAGCTCTCAGTTCTCCCATCACTCACAAAAGCAGCCTATCACACCCTATCCTCCTCAGACACCAGCACCTGCTGTTAGTGCCCCATCGTCAGTGGTCTCCATGTAACCCCATGGGGACCCTCCTCTGAGCTCAGAGACATCAACCCTGCTTCCTGATGTCTCCTGCTCAGAGGAATGAGTTTTTCCTGCATGAGACCCCTCCTTAAGCATCTACAAGGTAATAATTCCTGCCTCCTCTCTGTGATCCTCCAGCCGTAGGAATGGTCATCATTTTGTGTAGCTGTTACCTCTGATGACACCTTCATGGTCTCATTTTACCTTTCAACTTCATGAATACCTACCTAACAATTTGTGAGACTAGGTTTTGTTTGTGACGAGAACCAGTTGGGTTTCTGTCTCCTGATGGGGCTGTGACCCACAAGATGAGCATTTAAAGGTGAGGGAGGAATGGGCAAGGGAAAATTGATTATAATTGCAGTCCTACATGTGTCCTTGCCCAGAGACATCTGGCCCCAACATATGTCCATTCTGACGAGTGATTGGCTGCCTGGCTCCCACCTTAAGGGATCAGTTCATTTATCCTTAATGGAAATGCACTCAAGCCTGCTCAGCATTCAGCCGCGAACATCCAAATGGCCCAGAAAGGAAAAATGCTCATCTGATCCTCCTAAGCGATGGATTCCATCCAATGTAGACCTCTTCCCAGTGGGTTGAAGAGTGAGCGCCTTCCTGATAAAAACCTCTGTCTGCTCTCAGGACTGTGACTTTGCTGCCTGCCTGTCCCCAGACAGTCACACTAAATCACACATCCAGACTGGCATCTGGATGCACTGAGTTATCCCGGGAACTAGGGGATGGACAGACCAGAGGGCGCTGAGTCCCCCAGCTCAGTTTCCATTTGTCCTCAGTAGGGTCTACAAACAGGCTCCCATCCCCATGCCAATGCCTCCTAGCCTGCTCATAGCAAACAACACAGAACTTCCTAAGTATAAACAATAAGATGGGGTGGTTTCAATCCATGTTGGGGACATATATATTCCTCCCAGTTAAGCAAAAACCCTATAGGCACAGCTCTCCTGGGACACATGTCAATTTTAACATTACCCCAAAGCACAGTTAACCCCTTAATCCCAATGTCAGCACCTGGGTTAGCAGTGACTCCTCCTGGGAACACTGGGTGGGCTCTTGATTTTTGGATGCCAAAATTAAATGCCACTATGTTGATTTTTTTCCTAGGAATAAAATGAAAATGCTACTTCTGAGTCAGAGAGTGACCGAGACCTTTAAATCACTTTTTTAAGGCTATAGAAAGAAGAAAAAATATTCTCGAGGTTGACTGCCATTGGAGTCATTCAGCTGAGGACAAGGGCAGAATTCTGTTCAGGAGAGAACCACTTTGTGATCTGATTGAATAATAGTAATGGGTGTTTGTGCTGGGTGGAGCAGTCATCCCCTCTCCCCCCAGCAGAATTCAGGATGTGATCGTGTTTGGAAAGAGATGTAGATGTAATGCTGCCATGAGCTAGTTGATATGAGGCCATGCTGGATTAGGATGGGCTCTTACCCAACAACTATGACAACATGACATGAAGACATCACTCACACAACAACCACAACAACGTGACATGAAGACATCACTCATGCAACAGCCACAACATGATATAAAGACATCACTCACACAACAATTACAACATAACATAAAGACATCACTCACCACTACAACAACAGCACGACATGAAGACATCACTCACACAACTACAACAACATGACATGAAGACATTACACAACAAGTACAACAACATGACATGAAGACATCACTCACACAACAACTACAACAACATGATGATGGAGACAACTCTCAAGATATGGGCATATCTGATTAAGACTCTAGAAAATCAAGGGGATCGAGGAGTAGGGGCAGAGTATTAAACATCTTAAAAGGGAACAAGAATGAGTTTCATCACACTTTATTTCCAAAAGCAAGAAGAGAGTGGAATGAGGGGACGGCGCCATGGCTCACTTGGTTAATCCTCTGCCTAAGGTGCCGGCATCCCATATGGGCACTGGGATCTAGTCCTAGTTGCTCCTCTTCCAGTCCAGCACTCTGCTGTGGCCCCGGGAGTGCAGTGGAGGATGGCCCTGCATGGGAGACCAGGAGGAAGCACCTGGCTCCTGGCTTCAGATTGGCACAGCGCTGGCCGTGGTGGCCATTTGGGAATGAACCAATGGAAGGAAGACCTTTCTCTCTGTCTCTTTCTCTCACTGTCTATAACTCTACCTGTCAAATAAATTTAAAAAAAGAGAGAGAAAGTGGAATGAAATATTTAAAGTGTTGAAAGAAAGTCTAGAGTTCTTTACCCACTGAAATTATCCTTCAAAAAAATAAAATACTTAGGAATAAATTTAACAAAAGAGATGAAGGATCTCTACAATGAAAATGGTAAGCCATCAATGAAATAAATTGAAGAAGATGCAGGGGAATGTAAAGAATTTTGTGTTCATGGATTAGAAGAATCGATATCATTAAAATGTGTGTTCTACCCAAAGCATTTTACAAATTCAGTGCAATCTGTACCAAAATCTCAATGATACTTTCTTCAGAGAACTTAAAAAAAAACCTGCTGAAATTTGTGTGGAAACACAGTATGTGTGCTGGCTGCTCCACTTCTGATCCAGCTCCCTGCTAATGGCCTGGGAAAAGCAGCAGCAGATGGCCCAAGTGTTTGGACCCCTGCCACCCCCAGGGGAGACCTGGATGACACTCCTGACTCCTGGCTTTGGCTTGGCTCAGCTCTGGCTGTTACAGCCATCTGGGGAGTGAAACACAGATGGAAGACCTCTCTTTCTTTCTCCTCTTCCCTCTCTCTCTCTCTGTAACTCTGCCTTTCAAAATAAATAAATAAGTCTTTAAAAACTATATTACAAATTTACAGTAATTAAATTAATATGACATTAATTTGGCATAGAGACAGATCCATAGACTGCAATGGAATACTCTAGAAGCAAACCCAACTGATCTTTGACAGAGGAGTTAAGAGCACCTAAGTGTCCCTCAGTTGATGAGCAGATAAAGAAAATGTGGCAGATATACAGAATAGAATATTAGCCAGCCAGAAAAGGATAACATCTTGTCATTTTGCAGCAGCATGGATGGAACTTGAGTTCATTATGTTAAGTGAACTAAGCCAAGCAGAGAAAGGCGTATGTCATAGGATCTCACTCCTGTGTGGAGTCTCAAACATCAGGTGATCTTAGAGAAGTGAGAAACAATGGTGATTCCCAGAGGCTGTGGAGAGGAATCAGGAGGGAGAGATCCCGAGAGCTTGATTGACAGCTGCTAGGCTCTAGCTAGATAGGAAGCAGCATTCCTAGGGTTCTGTTGCAGGTAGGGTGACTATAGTTAGTGTTCTGTGCATTTATCTATCAAAAAACCTAGAAGATAGGCATTTGGGATGTTTTCACATGAAATACATGTTAAATTCTTGAAAGTATAAGTGCATTCACCCTGATGGACCATTATACAATGTATACATGTAAAAAACGTATAGTACCCCATAAATACATACAATTTTATGTGTCTTTTTTTTTACAAAAGAATTTTTAACTGAAAGGAATATTTCATCAGATTAGCAAAAACTGAGGGAATCCAGTTCCAGTAGCACTGCCTTTCAGAAATGTTCAAAATTGAGAAAAAAATTCTTCAGAAAGAATACAAAGGATGTAGTTCAGAAACTTGGATCTGCATAGTCAAAGAGTGGTAGAAGAGAAATAAATAAATAGAACAAGATACCTTGTTTTTCTCATTCTTAATTGGTCAAATAGATAAAAGCTTGTTCAGACTAAAAGTTGCAACAGTATAGTCAATGGCTATAGCTTATGGATAACTAAAATGAACAAGAACAATGTTGTGAAAGCTAGGAGGGAGGATTTGGGAATGAACTGTTACTTTACGATGCTCTGCATTACACATGAAGTGAGTGGTACAGTGTGATTCTAAAGAAGACTTGGATTAGCTAAAAATATAATGCAAACTCAAGGGGAATCGCTAAACAAAGTACAAAAAAGAAGCACCGTTTGCATCCTGAGGAGAAAAACACATGCAGAAGCCACAGTCAAGACCAGAGAAGGAAGAAAACGAGAGGATGAGAAACACAAGGAAAACAAAGAGCAAATATGTCGGGTAGAAAGCAGAAATAAATATGACAGCTGTTAATCCAGCACGGCCACAATCACCTTAAACATCAGTGGCTTAAAATAAAACACGAATACTTTCAGAGTGGATAAAAAAAAAAGAAGAAGAATCAACTATATAATGTCTACAAGAAGCTCACTTAAATAAAGATTCACACGATTAAAGCTAAAGGGATGGAGAAAGGACTATTATTCTAACACTAAGCAAAGGAAAGCTGGAGTAGATATGTTAATTTCATAGGATGCAGACTTCAAAGAAAGGAGAGTTACCAGGAATAAAGAAGGGCACCAGGCAGTGATGCAGGGTCAGTTCCCCAAGAAGACATAAAAATCCTTGGGGCCAGCACTGTGGTGTAGTGGGTAAAGCTGCCACCTGCAGTGCTGGCATCCCATATGGACGCTGGTTCAAGTCCCGGCTGCTCCACTTCCAATCCAGCTCTCTGCTGTGGCCTGGGAAAGCAGTAGAAGATGGCCCAAGTCATTGGGCGCCTGCACCCGTATGGGAGACCCAGAAGAAGCTCCTGGATCCTGGCTTCGGATGGGCCCAGCTCCTGCCATTGTGGCCATCTGAGAAGTGAACCAGCGGATGGAAGATTCTCTCTCTCTCTCTCTCTCTCTCTCTCTCTCTCCCTGCCTCTGCCTCTCTGTAACTCTACCTTTCCAATAAATAAATAAAGAAATCTTAAAAAAGAAAAAAGAAGACATAAAAATCCTTAAGGAATTAGTTAGAAGGCACCTAATAGGAGAGCATCAACATATATGAGATTAAAAAAAAAAAGTCAGAATTGCAAGGTGGGAGAAAGCAAGCCACCACTGTATCAGGAAACTTTAACACCTGTCCCTCAGTGTTTGACATCCGTTAGGCAAAGATTCAGAGTGGACACAAGCAAACAGAACACCACCATAAATAACCAATTTTTTTTTTTTTTTTGACAGGCAGAGTGGACAGTGAGAGAGAGAGAAAGGTCTTCCTTTTGCCTTTGCCGTTGGTTCACCCTCCAGTGGCTGCCGCGGCTAGTGCATTGCGGCCGGCGCACCGCGCTGATCCAAAGGCGGGAGCCAGGTACTTCTCCTGGTCTCCCATGGGGTGCAGGGCCCAAGCACTTGGGCCATCCTCCACTGCACTCCCTGGCCACAGCAGAGAGCTGGCCTGGAAGAGGGGCAACTGGGACAGAATCCGGTGCCCCGGCCGGGACTAGAACCTGGTGTGCCGGTGCTGCAAGGCGGAGGATTAGCCTATTGAGCCACAGCGCCAGCCACCGATTTCTAACAGACACTGACTGCTTCATCCTGCAACAACAGAACACATGTTCTTCTCAAGCTCTCACAGAATATTCACGAAGTTAGGACACATTCTTGGACAGAAAGCTTACATGAAGTTAAAAAAAAAAGTAGAAACCACGCAATGTCTGCTCTAGACCTACAGTGGACTTTAAGTAGAAATCATTAATAGAGAACAGAATAAGTGGAACAATGCACTGCCAAATAACAGATCAAAGAAGAAAACCTCCAGAGAAATTAAAAAATAGCCTGAACTAAATGAAAAACCATATAGCTTATCAAAATTTATGGGTGCAGCAAAATAGTGCTTAGAGGGAAATTTGTATCATAGGATTCTGTAGTTGAAGAAGAAAGATCTGAAATAAATATTCCAAACTTTTGGTTTAGCAATCACAAAAAGGGTAAGTTAAATCTAAAGAAAGTGGGAGAGAAGGAATAATAAAAATTAGAATTGTGGTGTGAGTGTAGTGATACAAATCTCTCTCTCTCTCTCTCTCCCTGTTTCTCTGTCTCTCCCTCCCTCTGTAACTCTGTCTTTCAAATAAGTAAGTAAATAAATCTTTAAAAAAATTAAAGCTGAAGTCAATGAGGTCAAAAACTGGAATTCAATAGAGAAAATTAATAAAGCTCCAAGTTGGTTCTCTGAAAAACATCAATAAAGTTGATAAATCTCTAGCCAGGTTGATTAAGAAAAACAAAGACAAAACGAATAATATCAGGAATAAAAGAGGAGCCACACTAGTGGTACCAAAGACATTAAGAAGATAATGTAGGAGGTTTCTAAACAACTCTGTACTCACAGATTTGATTAGCCGGGCAAAATGGACCAATTCTTGAGAGGCACAACCGACCCTAACTCACACAAGGGAGAAACATCATCCGAGTAGGTGCATATGTATTAAAGAAAGTTCATCAACAATTAGTAACCTTCCTGAAGAGAAACACTAGTTCCTAAGGAGTTCACTAGTGAATTCTACCCAAAACTTAAGGAAAAAAATTATGCAACTTTTCTACAATCTCTTCTAGGAAAAAGAAGCAGGATACGTCCTATCTTATGCCAGGAAGCCAGCCTTTGCCCTAATACAAAAATCAGACCAAAATAGTTCAAGGAAAGTACAGATCCATATATTTCATGAACCTAGATGCAAACATAAAACACTAGAAAATCAAATCCAATAATATATGAAAAGTGTGTACACCACCCTGGCTTCCCTTCCTTCTGCATATTGTCTTGTGCCCATGCCTACCATGGCCAAACTGGACCAGACCCCAGGAAGCTGAGTGGGTAGGGCAAGGAGGGTGCTTCTCCCTGGCTTTCTCTGCTTTCTGTGTCTCTAACTCTGCATGAGCGTTTGGATACATTTGTGCTAGATTTTCTGGGTTAGAAATTATAAAAAGCAATCTGAAGTGTGTGCAAAAAATTATTTGAAGAGAATTCAGCCCAAATCAGAGGTAAACTTTTGGGCAATCTGTTAAGGTGCGACCCACTCACACCGGACTCTTCTCTTCTCTTGTCCCTGCTCCTAACTGCGGGATTTATTTTTTCAAAGAGTATTTATTTGAAAGACAGAAGGACAGAGACAAAGGGAGGGACACAGAGAAATCTTTGTCTGCTGATTCACACCCCGCCCCAAATGCTGGCATCAGCCAGGTTTGGGTGAGGCTCATGCCAGGAGCCAGGAACTTTAGCCAGGTTTTCCAGGTGGGTGACAGGCACCCAAGTACTTGAACCATCAGTCGATGCTTCCCAGGTCCATTAACAGGAAGCTGGATTGGAAGTGTGGAGTAACCAGCACAGGAACCAGCACTCCAGTATGGGATGCAGGGGTCCCAAGTGGAGGGTTAAGCACTGTACCACAACACCTGCCCCTAACGGTATGATTTATTGCCATGCTCTCGTCCTGTGTTTCAACACAGTTGAATGCTGCAGTATCAGGCTCTAGGACAGAAATTAAATTTTGGACCAAGAGAATTTCAAGTTTCTCCAGATGCTGTAGATACAATCTACACATTCAGAATCTGTAAGAGGCCTTTGACAAAAACAAATATATCACATAACACAAAGAAAGTATATGAGATGGATATACGTTGTAAAGAATAATGGTTACTTTATAAAAGCCAAATGCCTGCCTTTGAACCGTTGGAGCTTTCTTCCTAGCGTTCCCCAGACGCACTCCCCACCTCCTGTGATAAGGATCAGTCATTTCCATGTTCTTCCTTTTTCATTATACCAGATATGTGTTTTTCTGAACAAGCTTAGACTTGTGTTTTGAACTTTATATAGATGGAATCTCGCCTTAGGCAGCCTTCTAAAGATGGTCTTCTTTTTGCATCCAGCGTTACTTTTTTTTGAAATGTATCTCCATTGATGTGTTTAGTCCTCATTTCACACTTACTTCCTGCCTCCTCGTGGCATGTAACACATTGATTGATTCAGTTTACTCTCAATAGACAGTAAGATTATTGCTAGATATTTAGCTAATACAGATAATGATGCCATGAAAAATTCTGTACTTTTTTTTATCTGGTGCATGGAATTGTTTTCTAGGAGAAATATGTTTGAATAGAAATGCTGCATCACTGTACATTTGTGTGTGTGTGCATGTGTGGGTGTGTGTATGAGAGAGAGAGAGAGACAGAGACAGAGACAGAGATTCTTTCCAAATTATTTTCCTAAGAATGGGCCATCAAAGAAGGAGGTACCTTTCTCTGAAGGGAGGAGAGAATTTCCACTTTGATTATGGCCTTGTCTAAATAATGTCAGAGTTTGTGCACTCAGAAGGCTTCCATACCCTTGGCAGCTCATGACAAGAGCCTCAGGTGATCACTGACTTCATAAATAAGAGTGTCAATTGTTAAATCAACAACAGGAGTCACTGTGCACTTACTCCCAATGTAGAACCTTTGCCCTTAATGTGTTGTATTATATGAATTAATGGTACTTTATACTTTGTGTGTCTGTGGGTGCAAACTGCTGAAATCTTTACTTAGTATAGAGTTGATCTTCTATATATAAGATAATTAAAAATGAATCTTAATGAAGAATGAGAAGGGAGACAGAGTAGGAGGTGGGATGGGAGTGGGGGTGGGAGGGTGGGTATGGGGGCAAGAACCACTATAATCTAAAAGCTGTACCTATGAAATTTATATTTATTGATTAAAAGCTTTCTAAAAAATATTTTCCTAAATACTTGTTACCAAATTGCCCTCCATAATTATTATGAGAATTTTTATTTCTCTAAATCCTCCATGGTATTGTCAGCCCTTTCCCTTTCAAGCTTTTCATTTGCATTTCCCCGATTGCTTGTGAATTCCAGGAGGCTTTTGCCTGTTATCAGCCATTTGCTTTTATTCCTTATCTCACTCAGTTCTGGCTTTTAGAAAAATCCGACATAGACAAGGTGGCTTAAACTCAGCAGGAATTCATTCCCCACTATTCTGGAGACTGGAACTGTGGGGTGGGAGGCCAGCAGGGCCAGGTTTTGGTAAGGCCCCTCCTACGGGGCACACTTCCCCTGTGTGCTCACGGGGAGGAGGGCAGGCCCAGCGCTCTCTGGACGCCTACTCTAAGGGGCTGAGCCCATCCTTGAGTGCTGTATTCTCAAGACCCCACTTGCGAGGGTCATCACATTGGGACTGGAATTTCGGTGTAGGAATTTGGGGGAGCATAAACCCTTTGCTTTGAAGTCTTTGTTCATGGTTACTAATTTTCCTGTTATTCCATTTATTTTTTCTTAGAGATGCATAATGGATGCTTTTATCTTTTTATTCAAATTATTTATGTTTTACACATGAGAGAAGTGTCTTCTTCCACTTTGTGGGTTGCCTCTTTAACTGAACGGAAATTCTTAACTGTGCAGCTGAATCAAGCTGTCTTTCCCTTTGAATCTTCCCTGTTTGTGTTTGTTTAGATCATTGTTGCTCTGTAGAAGGTGCTTTGGGTGCCCCAGGTCACATCTTACCAACCCAGGTCTGCTTTCAGCATTATTTTTCTGGAAAGTTCTATATAATCTTGGACTCACTTCATTGATTTTCCTAATGGATTTTCTAATGTCAGTCTAGTCTTGTGTTGCAGGAATAAATCCACTTCAGCTGTATTTTACACTTATGATGTGTTCTGTTCATGTCTGCATTCAGTGTGGTAATCTTCTGTTTAGGGGTTGTGCAAGTCTGGTCCTGTCTTGAGTTATTTGTAATTTTTCCCTTCTCTGAGCTTGTCCAGCTTTACTTTTGATTATCAAAGTTATACCTGGTTTTGCTCTGAAAGCATTTGTGCAGGAATACAGCTATCAATTCTGGAACTTGTAGGTAAACTCAGCCATGAAACTGATTGCCCCTGATATTTTATTTGTGGAAAATTTTAAATTGATGATTATGCTTCATTATTATTATTGCATCATTCAGGTTTTTCCTTTTCTCTCTGGAGTAGGCAGCTTTGGTGAATGTGTTTCCAAGAATTTAGCTCTTTTATCCGAACGCCTCGGAGTAATCACAGCATTGTTTCAGCCCTTTCAGTGTTCGGTGCCCATTTTATTCCTGATGGCAGTCCCTGGTCCCTGCCCTCCTTCCTTCTTCCTCCTGCCCACACCCCTCTTTTTTATTTTTCTTTCTGATCAATCTTGCCAGATGTTTATTAATCTCATTAATCTGTTCAAAAAACCTACATCTGGCATAATTGACTGTCTTGATTATTTATTTGTTTTGTCATTTATGCTCTTACCTTGAGTGTTTTTTTTTTTTTTTTTTTTTGACAGGCAGAGTGGACAGTGAGAGAGAGAGAGAGAGACAGAGAGAAAGGTCTTCCTTTGCCGTTGGTTCACCCTCCAATGGCCACCACGGCTGGTGTGCTGCGGCCAGCGCACCGCGCTGATCCGAAGCCAGGAGCCAGGTGCTTCTCCTGGTCTCCCATGGGGTGCAGGGCCCAAGCACTTGGGCCATCCTGCACTGCACTCCCGGGCCACAGCAGAGAGCTGGCCTGGAAGAGGGGCAACCGGGACAGAATCTGGCGCCCCGACCGGAACTAGAACCTGGTGTGCTGGCGCTGCAAGGCGGAGGATTAGCCTAGTGAGCCGCGGCGCTGGCCTCATTTGTTTCATATACACCTCACACATAGGCTGAAGGTAATTTTACGAAAGAGTTACACTGCCCTTTTCTTTTAACTGGACCCATCATATGAGGTCAGGTGTGGAATTTCCATTTGTGGTGTCCCGTCAGCACTCACGTCTCGGAGCATTTGGGATATCTGAGTTTCCTATCGGAATGCACAACCTGGAATTACTGGGAAAGACCTGGTAAAATCTAATAGTGCAGGAGAGACAGCATCAACATGTTAAAATTTTTTTTTTTTTTAATTTTTTGGCAGGCAGAGTGGACAGTGAGAGAGAGAGACAGAGAGAAAGGTCTTCCTTTCCCGTTGGTTCACCCTCCAATGGCCGCCGCGGCCGGCGCGCTGCGGCCGGCGCACCGCGCTGATCCGATGGCAGGAGCCAGGAGCCAGGTGCTTTTCCTGGTCTCCCATGGGGTGCAGGGCCCAAGCACCTGGGCCATCCTGCACTGCACTCCCTGGCCACAGCAGAGAGCTGGCCTGGAAGAGGGGCAACTGGGACAGAATCCGGCGCCCCGACCGGGACTAGAACCCGGTGTGCCGGCGCCGCTAGGCGGAGGATTAGCCTAGTGAGCCGCGGCGCCGGCCAACTAAATTTTAATAATGTTTTAGCCGGCGCCGCAGCTCACTAGGCTAATCCTCCGCCTAGCGGCGCCGGCACACCGGGTTCTAGTCCCGGTCAGGACGCCGGATTCTGTCCCAGTTGCCCCTCTTCCAGGCCAGCCCTCTGCTGTGGCCAGGGAGTGCAGTGGAGGATGGCCCAGGTGCTTGGGCCCTGCACCCCATGGGAGACCAGGAAAAGCACCTGGCTCCTGGCTCCTGCCATCGGATCAGCGCGGTGCGCCGGCCGCAGCGCGCCGGCCGCGGCGGCCATTGGAGGGTGAACCAACGGCAAAGGAAGACCTTTCTCTCTGTCTCTCTCTCACTGTCCACTCTGCCTGTCCAAAAAAAAAAAAATTTTTTTTTAATAATGATTTAGATAATTACAGTTCGCTCTCTCTCTCTGCCTCTGCCTCTCTGTAATTCTGCTTTTCAAATCAATAAATAAATCTTTAAAAACAAAGGGAATATTTTCTCTAAGTTCATTTGTGTTGATTGTGGTCACTGTGATTGACTTTTATTTATTTAGCTGAGTCTTCCTGTTCATGTACCCAGGATGTCTTTCAATTTCCATAGGTTTTTAATTTCTTTCAGCAATGTTTTGAAATTTTCCATATGCAAGTATTTTACCTCTTAGGTTAAATTTATTCCTAGGGATATGATTGTTCTAGATGCTGTTATACATTGAGTTATTTTTTTTTAATTCCTTTTTTTGGATTGTTCCATGAGAACATATAAAAACATTCTGGTCTTTCACCCTGCGACTATGACAAATTCATTTATCAGCTCTAGTAGCTCTGCTGCAGCTTCTCTGGGATTTTCTTTCTTTCTTTCTTTCTTTTTTTTTTAAGATTTATTTA
Source organism: Oryctolagus cuniculus (assembly GCF_964237555.1). Classification (NCBI taxonomy): domain Eukaryota; kingdom Metazoa; phylum Chordata; class Mammalia; order Lagomorpha; family Leporidae; genus Oryctolagus; species Oryctolagus cuniculus. The sequence goes on from NC_091442.1 coordinate 43,813,699, forward strand.
TTTATTTGCAATTCAGAGTTACACAGAGAGAGGAGAGGCAGAGAGAGAGAGAGAGAGAGAGAGAGAGAGAGAGGTCTTCCATCCGACAGTTCACTCTCCAGATGGATGCAACGGCCAGAGCTGTGCAGATCCGAAGCCAGGAGCCAAGAGCTTCTTCTGGGTCTCCCACGTGGGTGCAGGGGCCCAAGCACTTGGACCATCTTCTACTGCTTTCTCAGGCCGTAACTGAGAGCTGGATCGGAAGAGGAGCAGCCAGGACTTGAACCAGCACCCCTATGGGTGCCAGTGCTTCAGGTCAGTGCCAGCCCCTCTCTGGGGTTTTCTATGTGTAAATTCATGTCATCTGCTAAGAGAGATGATTTTTTTCCTTTAAAACCTGGGTGCCTTTCGTTTGTTTTTCTCTCGTGGTTTCTTGGTGAGAACTTCCCGGGCAGTGCTGAGAAGCAGTGGTGACAGCGGGTCTCCTTGTCTCCTTGCTGAGTGTCGCAGGAGAGCGTTCAGCCTTTTGCTGTTGACGGCAGCTGAAGGATGATCGTACACGTCCTCTAACGTGTGGAGGAAATTCTGCTTCACTTGGAGTTTCTGAAGGTTCTTTATCTTGAAAGAATCTGGCTTTTGACAAATGTCTCCTCTGCAGCAATGAAGTGGCTAATGTGATTTTTCCCTTCATTCTTTGAATGTGATGCATTACATTTATTGATTTTCCATCAAGGGTGTCCAACTACCCTTATAGTCTTCAGATAAAATCTCAATTGGTTGTGATGTATAATCCTTTTCATTTACTATTGAATTCGGTTTGGTAGTATTTTGTTGAGAATTTTTACATCTATATTCATAAGGAATAGAACTTTTAATTTTCTTTTTCATAATGCCTTTTCTTGGCTTTATTATCAGGATAATTCTAGCTTTCTAGCTGCATAGAATGAATAAGTACTAATTTTTTTTTTGGAAGAGTTTGAGACGGATTGGTGTTAATTCTTTAAATATTCAGTAGAATTCATTAGTGAAGAGATCTGGCTCTAGACTTTTCTTTGTTGTGAAATTTTTGGTTACTGATCCAATCCCTTTATTTTTATGGGCTTGTTGAGATTTTCTGTTTCTTCATGAGTCAATTTACATAATCTGTGTGTTTCCTGGAATGTTTCCATTTCATCTAGGTTATTTAACTTATTTGGGTACAGTTGTTGTAACTGTTTTCATGTACTTTTGTAAGGCTGATAGTAATGTCCTAATTTTTGTTTCTTCCTTTATTAATTTACAACTTATCTCTTATCTTTGTCAATTTGGCTAAAGGCATGTCAATATTGTTGATCTTTCCAAGAAGCCATTTTTAGTTGCATTGATTCTCTTAGTTATCTTTAACCTTTTTCATTTAATTCCTTCTCTTAACTTTTCTAAAAAAATTTTTTTAAAAAGTTTATTTGAGAGGAAGACAGAGGGAGAGACATAAAGAAAGCTCTGAAACATTGGTTCACTCCCTGAATGCCCACAGAGGCCAGAACAGGGTCTGGCTGAAGCCAACAGACAGGGCTCAGTCTAGGTCTCTTATGTGAGTCGCCATCTGCTGCATCCCAGGGTCTACACTGGCAGGACCCTGAAATCGACACCAACGCTGGGAATTGAACCTAGCACCCCAGTGTGGGATGCAAGCTTCTTGTGTGCTGTGCTGCGTGTCTGCCTCCTCTGGGTTTTGACTCTAGTCTCGTTTTTTTTTTTTTTTTTTTTTTTTTTTTTTGCCTAGGTATTCAAGGTATACAGTTAGGTTGTTGATTTGAGATCTTTCTTCCTTTACATTGTAAGCATTTAAAACTACAAATTTCCTTTGAGCAGTTACCATGTTGCTTTCACTGCCTCCTGTTTTTCCATGTTGTGGTTCCACTTCATGCATGCCTATATGTTTTTCAGTTTTCTCGTGCACTTCTTTTCTGCCTTTCAAATAAATACATCTTAAATAACATTGATAGTTTTTCCTTTCTTTCCACGCTTTAGTATAGCCCTTTTACATTTTTAAATGTTTGTTTATTTTTATTTATTTGACAGAGAGAGAGGAGAGAGAGAAATCTTCCATCTGCTGGTTCACTCCCCAAATGTCCACAACACACAGGCTGAGCCAGGCTGAAGTCAGGAGCCAAGAACTCCATTCAGGTCTCCTACATGGGTGGTAGGCATCAAAGCACTTGGGCCACTGTTGCTTCCCAGGATGTACATTAGTGGGAACCCAGATTAGAAGCAGAGTAGTTGCAATTTGAAACAGGCACTCTGGTGTATGACTCAGACATCTGATGCAGCAGCTCAACCCATTGTGCTACAACACCTGCTCGTTACATGTTTAAATACACAGAGCATATTTGCTCTACATGAAAATATGATAACTTCAATATCACTCACCTTTATGAGTTTATCTGTGTGCTTTGTTGTTTTTGCTATTGGCAACTTGTTTCCCTTTATGTTTGGTGATGACGGGGTGGGGTGGGGGGACATTGACTTCTGTTTCCTGGAATTTTATCTGTATGGATTGTTTAAGTCCTATTTTTAAAAGAGGATTCACTTAGAAAAACAATTCTTTCCCACTGCAATGTATTTAGGTGTACCCCAACTTGGGATGAGTTTTAGCTACTTTTTCTGAGGGCTCCGTGTTTTCCCATCATGCAAGGGTTAGGCCCGTACTCACTGTGAGTGTGGTCTGGAGTTCTTGGGGTAGACTTATTCATCCCCTGTTCCCAGAGCCAGGGCTGGCTTAGGCTCAGCATATCCACAGGTCCTCCTCTGCTGCAGGATGAGGGCAGGGGGTCTGGGAGGGCTTCAGGGTCTTGGCTCTTCAAGGCTTTCCAGCATCACTTTCCATCCTGCATGGGCGCCGGACGCTCCTTCCTGCCACTGTGAACATGGCCTCCTGATGCCAGGCACAGCCAGGTCCCACACTCCACTGGATGTATGTGTCCTAGTCATTTCTGGTATCTATTTTTCACCACCAAAATGAGCCTGCTGTGCACTCCCTCGGCTAACCTTCTCCTGCATCATAGCCTCTGTTATCGACTGTTAGGTCGCATCGATGTGGGTTCAACAGACAGCAAAGCACAGCCACACTCAAAGGAGTCACTCGGTATGGCATTTCAAAAGATAGTTCAGATACCTCCAGCAGGTTTGGGTACCCCATACCCAGAAGCTTGAATCTCTACACAAAAATTGGAAAACTGGGAGTAGGCAGTTCAGAGAGAGAGACCGGTGGTAAAGGAGAAAAAGCAGGAGAAGGAAGGGAGAGAGAAGGAGGAAGAAAGGAAGAGGAGAGAGCATGAGAAGTGTAAAGCAGTGTGAATAGGCCCGGGGAACCTGCGTGATGAGCAGAGGGTTGATACTGCCTGAGTTCTCTACAGAATGCAGCCCTCCTGTTCCCAAGACTGTTACTGAGAACTTGGAAGTACCCTGTGTCCTTGTCTGTTTGTTTAAGTGTCTCAACACAGTTTGTACTGCAGGTGTTCCCTCTGCATCCAAGGGGAATTGGTTTCAGGATCTACCACCCCACCCACACCCCAAACCCACAGATACCAAAATCTGAGGATGCTCAAGTCCCTTATAGAAAATAGCATTGTAGTGGCATGGAACCCACACACCCTCCCATATTCTTTTACCTCTGCATTACTTACACAACCTAACACAATATAAATACCACACAGGCAGTTGCTATACTGGGTTGTTTCGGGGATAGTGGCATGAAAAACTCTGCATATATTCAATACAGAGGAAACTTTTAAAAACAATTGTTGACCTCCAATTGGTTGATCCCATGCCTGAAGAACCTGCAGACCCCGAGGGCCTAATGTCACTCTGTCATCAAGGAGGGCAGTCTTCCTTCCATGTATCTTCTGCGCTTTGCCTATTTAGATACCTGGGACTGTATTCAACGGGAAGTATATGAAGGCTGCTCTCCAAGCCCTGGCCAGGGCATAGGATCTCAAATATCTCATGAGTTCAGTTTAGAAAGACAATGTTCAGTGAAGATTTCTTAAGGATGTCTACACTTTCAGGTCTTCTAAATTTTTGCTCTTGGACGATAGCCGTAGCTAAAGAAAATTAAGCACCCAAATGACATCATTCTGGCTCCTCCTACTGATGACTTCACTACATATCACTTGGAGTTGCTGCTAAAATTCTTTATACATATTTCTTATAAGAAACAGGGTCTATGTGTTACACAGGTACATTGCTTCTAGTAATGGATTGTATCTGCCTCCCCCCGAAAATGCATTAATATATTGAAATTCTAACCCTAGTACTGCAGCATGTGACTGCATTTGGAGTCTTTAAGGAGTTAACTAAGGGCTGATGCTGGCACAGTTTATTAAGCTGTTGCCTGCAGTGTTGGCATCCTATGTCATAGTGCTGATATATCCCATCTGCTCCACTTCTATCCAGCTCCCTGCTAATGCACCTTGGAAACCAAATACTTGGGTGGGTCTCCTCTCTCTCTTATTATAATAATGATCTTGGCCTTGGCTGTGTGATTTGCTTTGGACAGTGGCTGAATGGGCAGAAATAATATTGTGCTAGATCCAGCTCAGTCCTTCTGAGGCTTTCTGTGTTTGTCCTCATCCCCTTGCATGCCTGTCATTTCTGGGAGAACATGACCAGCGCGTCTCTGATCCAAGGAGGGTGAGAGACCTGGGGAACAGAGCCTCCCTAACTTGAAGTAGGGCCACCCAGTCCACCCCAGCACGATCAACCACCTCCCACGCAACTTGCAGACATGCAAGTCCAGATGTTATCAGTAGAACCTGGGACACACGGGGTAGACTTAATGTTGTTAAGTGGCACCAGACTTCTGTTGTTACACAGGACTTTGCGGCACAGTGTGACCTGAGATTGCTCAACCAAGGTGGAAGCCCAAGATGAAAGAAGAGGTACTCTTTCTTCCTGAGGGAGAACGTAGCCTGGAAGTGTTGGATGGCCATGCTGTGCATAGCCCGTAGATGATCCTAAAGAGATAGACCAGAGAAATGAAAGGGATCCGTGCTTTCATTGATGTTGAGCCATGGGATCAAACCCAACATTAAGTCTTGAGCTAGCCACGAAATCCCCAATTACATGAACAGAGAAATTCTCTTATCACTTAAAGCCATGTGGCTCAGATCTTCTCTTATTTCAAAAACACAGACTGAGGACTTCTGCTGAACAAAGCAAAACTAAACACATCTTCGATCTATCGAGAATTTGAGAACAGATGGCAAGCAGCCAGAGTACAATCCGGAGAGATGGATGAACACAGAAAATCTGCTTACCTGGAGGAAGCTGCTGGAAGCACCAATGGGTAGAAGCACTTAAATGGCAATGAATTTCAGGAGGCTGGGAGTGTCTGGCTTGCAAGTAAGAAACTCCTGGGGTCTTTAGCCCAAGGTTTTAATTTCAAGAACCCCCAGGTTCCCATACCGTCATGACTTTGACAGGGAAGAGGAAAAAAAATACATTGTGAATCTAGAGAGTTCTCTTTAACAAATGCTTACTCTCAAAAGGGAAGGATTTCACCAGAACCTAGGCAAGTGGTAGAGGGGACTCTAGGAGACATTTTTTTTCAAGGCCACAGCCCAAGGGCACAGTCTTATTAAAAGACTGAGACATGGTTATAGAAAGCCTCTTCTTCCTCACACCTTACCATGACATCAACAGCCTCCACGATAGGGACACTGCATTGCAGCTGAAAGAGATGAAAGACATAGATTCTATTCGAGGAGCTCAAAGGCAACAGGCAATAAAGCAAACAAAAGCAAAGACATTATACAAATGTGAAGCCTCTACACCTGTAGTTACAGCAAACAAACAAACACGACCCAACTCCTTGATGCATTAAATGAGACTTCCCTTCATGAAAGGCACTTACCCCAGTTCTCATTATCCAATACATCATGTCTGGCTTTCAATAAAAAAAATTACAAGACATGCTAAAAGTCAAGAAAAAAACATAGCCCAAAGAGAAAATGGAAGCATCAGAATGAGACTCCGATATGACACAGATTATGAAATGACCAGCTGGGAGTTAAAAATAACTATGACTGAGACATTAGGGGCTGTAATGGAAAAAGTTGACAAGATGCAAGGATAGATGGGCCACATAAACAGAGATAGGGGCTCTAAGAATAACCAGAAGGAAAGCCTACAGCCAGGCGCACACCCACAGCAATGAAGAATGCCGCTGACAGGCTCAGCAGTGTCCGAACGGAGATTTAGATGCTCACGGACTGACCTGCCAAAAACCACACATGGCAGGAATTTTAAAAAGCAGAACCAAGTATGTTGGAACTGTAGGAAATTTTCCAAAGCTATAGCATGTCCATAATTGGAATGGCGGAGGGATTAGAAAAACAAAGGAGCAGAGGTAATATTTGAAGCAATAATGGCAACGACTTTTCCAAAAGTAATGACAGGCATAAAACCACAGATCCAGGAAACTCAGAGAACACCAAGATAAAGACCCCAAGAAAGTCTACATGTGGACCTGCCTATCATAGTCACTCTGCAAAAAATAATAATAATAAAATAAAAAATAAAGTCTTAGAAGAAGACAGAAGGAAAAAAAAAACTCATCTAGAGAGGAACAAAGGCAGGAATTACAGAGAACTTCACATCAGAAATTGTATAAGCAGGCAGAGAGTGGAGTGAAATACTTTAAACTAGGAGAAAACATATAGAACTCTAGCCAGTGAATTTATCTTTCAGAAATGAGAGAGAAAGATTTTTTCAGTAGCAGAAACTGAGAGAATTCATTGTCAGCACATTTGCCCAGCAAGAAATGCTAATATAATTTCCCCATGGAGAAGAAGAATTATAGAGGTCAAAAACTTGGATCTACACAAATAAAGGAAGAGACTGGAGAATGAATAAATGAAGGGAACACAAGTTGTTTTTTTTTTTATTTATTTGACAGGTAGAGTTATAGACAGTGAGAGAGAGAGACAGAGAGAAAGGTCTTCCTTCCATTGGTTCACTCCCCAAATGACTGCTATGGTCGGTGCTGCGCCGATCTGAAGCCAGGAGCCAGGTGCTTCTTCCTGGTCGCCCACGCTGGTGCAGGACCCAAGCACTTGGGCTATCCTCCACCGTACTCCCAGGCCACAGCAGAGAGCTGGACTGGAAGAGGAGCTACCGGGACTAGAATATGGTGCCCGTATGGGATGTTGGCGCCACAGGTGGAGGATTAACCAAGTGAGTCATGGTGCCGGCCCTGGGAAAACAAGTTTTAAAAATTTTTTATCATTCCTAATTGATCTGAAAGACTCCTGTTTGTTTAGTAATTGTAACAAGGTTCTGTGTGATTATAGCCTGTGGACAAGTACAGTGAACTACAACAATGTCAGAAAGGAAGAGAGGGAGCAATTGAGAATATTCTGCCATATTATGTGTGAGGTGCCATAGTATTTCTTGAAGGTGGACTTAGATCATTTGTAAATGTAAATGGTAATTCTAGTTTGAGCACTGATTTCTTTTTGAAATGGCATGCAGTTTGTATGCTAAGAAGGGAGAGAAAATGGAATCATATAAAACCCTCAATTAGAACCTGAAAAGGCAGAAAAAGAAGGGAAGAAAAAGGAGAAACAGAGAAGAAATGTAATGAATAGATAATAATTACAAATACATTTATTGTAACTAGAAATATGGAGACCCTATAAATAACCAAGAGATCCTATGAATCAAAGGCACTGTAATTAGTTAATGTACATCAATAATTAATATATGTGAATGATTTAAATGCACCAATTAAAAGACAAAATTATAATAATTAAAAAAGACCTAACTATATATTTTCTTTTTTGTAAAGATTGATTTATTTTACTTGAAAGTCAGAGTTATACAGAGAGAGGAGAAGCAGAGAGAAAGAGAGAGGTTTTCCATCTACTGGTTCACTCCTCAATTGGCTGCAACGGCCGAAGCTGTGCTGATTTGAAGCCAGGAGGCAGGAGTTTCTTCTGGGTCTCCCATAAGGGTGCAGGGGCCCAAGCACTTGGGCCATCTTCTACTGCTTTCCCAGGCCATAGCAGAGAGCTGGATTGGAAGTGGAATAGCTGGGACTAGAATCGGTGGCCCATGTGGGATGCCAGCACCGCAGGCAGCTGCTTTACCTGCTACGCCACAGTGCTGGCCCCTGACTATATATTTTCTATCAAAAAGTCTCTTTAAATAGAAAGACTCATATGAGTTAAAAGTAGAAGGATAGAGAAAGATGGACCATGCTAATGCAGATCAAGAAAATTCGAGCTATTACATTAATTTCAGACAAACTGATTTCAAGATAAGAAAAAGTGTGAGTTGAGAAGAATTTCAAAATGATAAAGGGGTGAATTCTCTAAGAAGGCAACAATCCTAAGTACGTATGCACCTAATAACAGAACACCAAAATATATAAGGCAAAAACTAACAGGGTCACAAGGAAAACCGACAAAATCACTACTATAGTGGGCGAACTCAACACTTCTCTTTCAGTGATTGATAGATGAAGCAGAACATCAGAAAGGTTATAGTCTATCCGATAGCACTATCAATTTAACAGTTTTAGCATGCTCTATCCAACAACAAAGGAATACACATTCTCCTCAAGCTTATGTGCACTTTTACCAAGATTAATCACATTCTGGATCGTAAAATAACACCTTAACAAATGTAGAAGGACAAAATTGTATAAACATGTCCTCAGATCACAGTGAAATTCAACCAGAAAACAAAAGCAGAAAGGTATCTGGGAAAAAAAAAAAAAAAGAAAAGTATCTGGAAGAATTCTAAAATAGTTGGATATTAAGAAGAAATCTCAAGAGCAATTTGCAAATGTTTCCAACGAAACAAAAGTGAAAATACAGCGCATCACTGATAGATGCCCTTCCCTGACACACGCACACGATGTCAGGCGGCTGCAGCGTTGGTTGCGCTATTCTGGGAACGAAGGTTCTTCTTCAATGAAGCTGTTATCAAATCCGAGTGTAATGAGCTGATTCAATCACTCAAACAAACACTGAGCTCTGCTCTTAGGCATCCCGGGCATTCGCAGGGCTTTGTTGCGTCTGAGCAGCAGGGACGCTGTGATTGAAAGACGGAGAGAATGATCTCTTGGAGAGTGACAGAACTTACCCATCAGGATCGTCTTGTGCAGAATGTTCACGTACTGTCCGCTTTCTCTTGTAGACACCCAACAAAACTGCAAGTTTCCAAGTCATAAATTAAAATTACTCAAAAACCATCACTGCATTCCCAAACAAGATTTAAGTATCTGGTTTGCTGGTGCTCACTCAGGCATTTTGAGTGTAACTGGGTTTAACAGGAAGTGCTGGCACCAAGTTTAGGAATGTGACAGCATTTAGCTTTGGCCTCATTATTGCACTTTCAACTGCTATCTGCCATTGCCGGACCTCAGACTTTGCAAACAGCCTAGTTCACCTATTTCGTCACTCTGTTTGCATCCCTGTATTACATGTGATCAATGATCATAAGACTGCACACATAACACTTAAATCTAATCAGAAACAATGCCAGTGAAAAGAATGAAGAATGTTCTTAAGATTTCTTTCTTTAAGATGTATTTACTTATTTATGAGGCAGAGAAAGATCTTCCATCCGCTGGTTCACTCCCCAGATGGCTGTAACAGCTGGAGCTGGGCTGATGCAAAGCCAGGAGCCAGGAGCTTCTTCCAGGTCTCCCATGTGGGTGCAGGGGCCCAAGCACTTGACCATCTTCCACTGCTTTCCCAGGCACATTTGCAGGGAGCTGGATTGGAAATGGAGCAGCTGGGACTAGAACTGGCACCCATATGGGATGCTGGCACTGCAGGTGGAGGCTTAACTTACTAGGCCACAGCACCAGCCCCTAAGATTTCTTTTTAAAATCTGATTATTTCTAAATACAGGCAAGTGTTCTAGAGACAATTCAGAGAATAAGTCCTGAGTTGCTGAAAATCTATTCAAGCACAAAGGTATATTTACCATAAATGTAAAGTGTTGTTCTAATTAGTGATCATTGTGAGTCCTTACATTTCTATATAAAAGTAAGTAGTACTTCGAAGTATTTTAATAGGGAAAGAGGTTTATAATTATTAATTTTAAAAGAGAGATATTGGCTCATCAGCTTCAAGAAGACCAACCATCTCATCTTTTCTGAGCAAACACATGTAGGTAAAGACTTGAATAAGTCTTCTCAAGTTACCCTCATTGGATCCTGTGGACTTCATGGCTCACAAAATAGGAATGATCTGCTCACCGTTCTAGAGGTGGGGAGATCAAGGTTCCATTAGGGTTGGTGTTGGGGAGGCCCTGCTCCCTGGCGTGCAGGCAGCCACCTCACATGGCCTCCCTCTGTGCGGAGACTCCTAGCGCCGCCTCATCTTCTTCCAGGAACACCAGGCCTATTGAAGTAGGGCTCTTCCCTCCTGTCTCCAGATACAGGGACGCCAGAGCGCAGGGCTTCGACATTTGAATCTTGGAGTGACACAGTTCAGTCCACAACAATAGCATAAAGCAGCCCTCTAACAATATTATTATTGTTTGGTGTACTAGCATCCACAGAATTGAATAAAATTACACTTGAGAACTGTGCCAATTTTTTTATTTAATTCCATTTCGTCTGTAAGCCTTATAAGAACATGTACTGTGTACGATCTTTTCATATCTGATGATGACAAATTAAAGTAGAACTTCAACTTTGCCACCTTGAGATTCCCTGGGGAGGAATGAAGTCCAGAAATGCTGTTATGAGACATCTCCAATCCAAACACAATTTCAAAAAGAAAAGAAGAAATACTTGCAAACTGTGTGAGGACCAACATGTTGTTCTTACTGATAAAAATACAAAATGACAAAATTCCCAGTGTTCTGAGAAGAAAATTCTTTGTCATTTTCAGTTAACAAGAGTGTAAGTTTTAAGTAAAAATAAATCAAAACAACTTCTTTGGGTTGCATCATTCTAGATAGTATTAAATAAAGATGTGACTCCTATTTGCAAAAACAAAATTCTTTACAAAAATATTTTACTCAGTTATACAATGCTGTACTAAAAAGGGATAATATTATTTACAGGGGGTAAATGTATTATTGAAATATATTATTTGTGGCCGGCGCCGTGGCTCACTAGGGTAATCCTCTGCCTGCGGCGCTGGCACACCGGGTTCTAGTCCTGGTCGGGGTCCCAGGTTCTAGTCCCGGTTGCCCCTCTTCCAGGCCAGCTCTCTGCTGTGGCCAGGGAGTGCAGTGCAGGATGGCCCAAGTGCTTGGGCCCTGCACCCCATGGGAGACCAGGAGGAGGCACCTGGCTCCTGGCTTCAGATTGGCACAGCGCACCGGCCACAGAGGCCATTTTGGGGGGTGAACCAACAGAAGGAATACTTTTCTGTCTGTCTCTCACTGTCTAACTCTGCCTGTCAAAAAAAAAAAAATTAAAAAAAAATTTGCTTCCATAACTTGAATAAGGCATTAGAACATGTATAAAAAGCAGATTTTTTTTTTTTAAGATTGTATTGATTTATTTGAGAGGTAGAGTTACAGACAGTGAGAGGGAGAGACAGAGAGAAAGGTCTTCCTTCCATTGGTTCACTCCCCATATGGCTGCAACGGCCTGAGCTGCGCCGGTCCGGAGCCAGAAGCCAGGTGCTTCTTCCTGGTCTCCTATGTGGGTGCAGGGGCAAAGGCCTTGGGCCATCCCCTACTGCTTTCCCAGGCCATAGCAGAGAGCTGGATGGGAAGAGGAGCAGCTGGGACTAGAACTGGCATCCATATAGGATGCTGGCGCCACAAGTGGAGGATTAACCTACTGTGCCATGGCTCCAGCCCCAGAAGTTTTTTCTATATTTAATAACATTTGTGGGTTTCTTTTAGCTGACAGTGTATGAATCTGATGAAGATATTTTCCTAGAATGGAAATTCAGTGGAGGAGGCCTCAGAATCAGCCCTTAAGGCATGTGGATCCGGCTGAAAAGCCCATGAGAGTATTTCAGACATGGAAAGCCAAGACACTCTGGCAAAATAAATAAATAAATAAATAAATAAAATGACCTAAATGAAAGATCTCTGTGAGTGAGATCCCAGTGGAAAGAACAGATCATCAAAGAAGGAGGTACCTTTCTCTGAAGGCAGGAGAGAACTTCCACTTTGACTATGACCTTTTCTAAATATGATCAGAGTTGGTGAACTCAAAAGGCTTCCATAGCCTTGGCAACTCATGACAAGAGTGATTACTGATGCCATAAACAAGAGTGTTGATTTGTTAAGTCAACAACAGGAGTCACTGTGCACTTACTCCTCATGTAGGATCTCTGTCCTTAATGTGCTGTGCATTGTGATTTAATACTATAACTAGTACTCAAACAGTACTTTACACTTTGTGTTTCTGTGTGGGTGCAAACTGTTGAAATCTTTACTTAATATATGCTAAACTGATCTTCTGTATATAAAGAGAATTGAAAATGAATCTTGATGTGAATAGAATGGGAGAGGGAGCGGGAGAGGGGAGAGTTGCGAGTGGGAGGGAAGTTATGGGGGAGAAAAGCCATTGTAATCCATAAGCTGTACTTTGGAAATTTATATTCATTAAATAAAAGTTAAAAAAATAAAAAAAGATAAAAGGACAAAAACAAAAAAGAAAGAAAGAAAGAAAGAAATTCAGTGGAGGAAAGACCCGTGCGTTGACAGCAGAATCTACTTGGACATTGTGAAGATGAGGAGTGAATGAAGCATTGGCTTCCAAGGTGCCACAGCTTGTGCACATCTTCCAGTTGTGAGCTCAAGGGAGTAACAGAGGAAAGTGAAGAGAATCGGTGGCCAGAAGTAGAGAAATGGAGACACAGGGTGGAAGTTTGGCCTAGCCATTAAACTGTCACTTGGGATTCTCACATTCCATGTAGGGGAGCCTGGGTTTGAGTCCCAGCCTGCTTCTGACTCCAGCTTCCTGCTAATGCTCACTCTGGGAGGCAGCAGGTGGTGGCCCATGAGGGAGAGTTCCCTGGCTCACCAACGGAGTCCCTGGCTCATGGCTTCTGCCTGACCTAGCCCTGGTTCTTTCTGGCATTTGGGGGAGAAACCATCAGAGGGAAGATGTCTCTCTCAGCCTCTGCCTTTCAAATGAATAAATTGAATAAATAAAAAAATAAATTTCCTATTGATAAGTTTTGGAGCCGTGTTCGTAATTCTTCAGCTAGAGACAGACGAAAAGAGAAGCAAAAGGTTTTGGACTTGTCTTGTCGGATGCTTGCACAAGACATTCACACCAGATACAGAACAGCTGTTGCACGGTTAAAAGGCTACTTGAATAGAAAAGAAAAAAAGAAGCTTTAACACCGTGTTTTGCTGAAACCAAAACTAACATAGAAGGAATCACTAACAACAACGGTTGCTTACAGAGAAAATAATTCATTTTCTGGAAGCTGCGTATCATCATCTATTTTCTGTTGCTATAACAAAATACCTGAATCTGGGTAATTTATAAAGAAACAGAAGTTTATTTGGCTCGTGGATCTGAGATCTGGGAAGTCCAAGAGCCTGGCCCTGCCATCTCCCCAGCACGGGGTAGGGCCCTCTTGCTGCATCTCCACACGGGAGAGGAAGTTCCGTGGAGAGACAGGGCAAGCCGCGAGCTTGGGCCTCTCTTCCTCTGATTCCAAAGCCCCAAGTGCCATCATGGAGGCTCTGCTGTTGATGAATTCATCCGATCCTCATTATTGCCAGAGCCCCTGTCTCCAAACACCATTAATTTATGTTTTGGGGGCTGTGTTTCCAACACAAGAGCTTTCAGGGGACACATTGAAACCATAGCAATGCTCAAGAAGTTACCAGATAGTTCATCATGAAAGTGTAAGCCATTTTCTTAAAGTGATAACATTTTGTAGTGGTCTTCATATTATTTTATAAATTTTTATTTATTTTTAATTTTTATTTGAAAAACAGAGAGAGATGGAAAGAGAGCTTCCATCTGCTGGTTCACTCCCCAAATGTCTACAACAGCCAGGATTGGGCCAAGTTGAAACCAGGACCCAGAAACCCAGTCTGGTCTCTGATGTGGGTGGCAGGAACCCAAGCACTTGGATCTTCTGCTGCCTCCCAGGGTACACGTTAGCAGGGAGCTGGTTGGGAAGTGAAGGAGCCAAGACTTGAACCAGGCACTCTGACATGGTATATGGACGTGCCAGGTGGCAACTGAAATGCTGTGCCAGGAACCCGACCCCACATATCATTTTAATTCAAACAATACATTGGAATGGAGGACTCTGATGAAAAGTTACAGACAGTTTTGTTATCCTAAAAGCCAAATATATCACTGTTATATACCATGTTTCTCCATCCATGCTAAAGGACAAATTTTTCTCAAGTAATTGCGAGATGTAGCAATACGTTAAAAAAGACCGCTATCTATCTATGTGCCTTATCTATGTGGTTAGAGGCACCACTGTCACTTTGTCTCTGAAAATATTCCAAATATATTCTTTAATGCAAATAAAACTTTAGATTTTGATTGTTTCAGTAACTTTTTTTAAATCACCATTGAAGACATTCTCAAGTTCAAACTTGAAAACTTAATAACTTGGTGGCAACATCACATACAGTGTTTGACCCAGCCTTAACTTTTCAATCATCAATCAGCAGTGAACATCAGCTTAACATACCTACCGCAGAGCCCAGGAAGCTCAGCGCACGGCAGCAGGCAAACTTCCAGCACAAGGATGTCACGCTTTCACACGTCTCCACTCAAAAGCTAATGAACGAAGAGACAACAACAGCAAGATTTCCTTTTTGAGTGCTTGCTTCCGCAGCACATACACTAACATTGGAACGATTTCTTTTTTTGCTGACAATCCAGATTTACTGTAGCAGGATGGAAGGTCATACAAAATTCTCAGTGATGGTGATGTCTTGATTTTTACCTTGGTTTTGGCCAAACACCGTTACACTTGGCCAGATGTGTGACTTGGTGTCTTTCCATTTCCTATGCCTCAAGAGGAGAAGGAAAGTGAGGTGGCCTGGTTGTCTGCATGTTCTTTGGCAACATCCTTTGAGACATGATATCGGCCAGCGGAGCAGAAGTCATCAGAACAGAGAACGCCCAGGAATGAACCAGCTGCTTAAAATTTGTTTCCCTTTAAACACTCGTTGACAGTCAGCTTCTGCACTTGCCCATTTGACCGGCTTCTGAATCTTTCTGCATTTTGGCTGACTCATTTCCATACACTCCCACTCCTGCGATGTATATCCAGTGCAATGTGGTAGGAGAAACTTCAACCCTAGCCACAGGTGCAGGGTTTAAGATGTCCATGGAAGTGACGTTGGAGAACACCTGGCGACCTGGCAGAGGGCATTGAATCAAAAGCTGAGGAATGGAATATGGACCAGAAGAGAGAGCAGAAGGCACATGACAGGAAAAGGTGAGTTTAACACCCAGGAACGAAGAGAGCTCTTAGAAAACTGATGAAGCCATAAAATACGTGTATGTGTGAAGCCGCTTCTTACCCAGTGTAAAAATAAACTCTGACAAATATAAATGATAATAAAAGTGAATGTTTATTGAGTACCTAATACGTGGAAGGCTGTGTTTTAAGCACTTTTCATATATTCATCCAATTTATTCTTCCAGCAACTCTATGAAGTAGATGCTGTTATTTTTCTCATTTTATAGATGATTAAATGGAGTTGAAGGAAGATTGAGGAATGCTCCCAAGTTCATACAGCTGGTGGATGGTTTAACTGGCAAGTGACCAACATTATAATAAGATTTAATTGAAATACTTACAACTTAATAATCTGAACAGTTCATTATCTGTTTCTGAAGAATTGGCACATAATTATAACCAAAATGTTTTAAACAGCATAATAAATTCTAATACTTTTATATGATGTTTTACTAGCCAGATTGTTCCAAAGCTTGTACGTGTCTTATTATCATCTCATTTTACAGTTGAGAAAACTGAGGATCTGAGAGGGGAACTATTTGGCCAGATACATGTGGTAGGTAGGTTGTGAACCTGGGATCCTATACATGATAAGCTGACTCCAGAATGCCTACAGCCACTCCACTGCTTTGTTTCTCATAGAACATTACATTTACATATGTACATATATCATTAAAGATATATATACGCATGTACATATATAAATGTGCAAATATAGGTATAGATACATAATACATATGTGTACAGATAGATACAGATGTAGATTAAATGCATAATATATATGCACATATGGACACAGATAGATATAGATTAGGTACCTAATATATATGTGCATATATAGATATAGATTAGCTGCAGATACAGACATAAGTGGAAAAACTTATTTTCATGTTTATATCTTCAAGACAAAGAACCAGTTGGATATTTCTTTTGTCTCTTATTTTTAGAGAATTCATTTATTTGATAGAGAGTGAGAGCTAGAGGTAGAGCTAGAGATGGAGCTGGAGGGAGAATCGTCCATTTGCTGACTCACTCCCCAAATGCCCACAATAGCCAAATTTGCAAAGTCTGGAGTCAGGGACTCCATCCAGGTCTCCCACATGGGTAGCGGAAACCCAAGTACTTGGGCCATCATCTTAGCTAGATGAGAAGCAGAGGAGCTGGGACTTGAACCAGCCTCTGGTGTGGGATGCAGAGTCCCAGGCAGCAATTTAACCCCCTGGGCCACAACACCTGCCCCTCTTTATTCCTCACTAGCAGATGGTTGGTCCCCATGTCAGGACGACTCATCTGTTTCTCAGGGTATAAGGCCCACCTAGACTAGGCTACCCAAAGGCAGGCTGGTCCCAGTAAGCATATGGTAGCCCTATTCCCATGGGGCTCCCCACTGCAAGGAAATTCTCTCTAGGAGGTCCACCTGGAGGCCCCATCCCCTGAGATGAGGTCATTCAATATCAGAAGGACATTGTCAGAAAGTGGTTTCACCTGTGGGTAAGAACTTCCAGCAACGTTAGAATCGCAACAGATTCTGACCTTACTTTTTGTCTCCTGAAATGTCACGGTTTCCGGTGTACTTGCTAAGACATGTCAGAATCAGCGCTATCTGACTCTAGAAACATGACATGCCTCACACTCCATGCCCTCCCCTCTCCCCCAGCCCCTAGCAACTGCACATCTACTTTCTGTGTGTATAAACTGAATCATACAATATGGGGCTTTTCATGCCAGGCTTCTTCCACTTAGCGTGATGTTTCCAAGGTTTATCCATATTGTAGCAGTGTAAGTCCTTCATTCCTTTGATTGATAGTTGATTGTATGGATAGACTACTTTGAGTTTATCCATTCATCAGCTCATGCACAACTGGGTTATTGCCAATTTTTTTGGAAATTATGAGAAGTGCTGCTATGAGCACTCACATACAAAGTGTTGCATATACCTAGCAACTGAATCTTATGAAAATTATATCTAACATTTTAAGGAATTATCAAACTGTTTTCCAAATCAGCCACTTATGATCACCAGCAACGTAGCAGGATCTGAATTTCTTCACATCTTCTGCAACACTTGTTTTTGTCTATATTTTGATTATAGTCATCCTAGTGACATTTCCCTAATGGCTTCTGAAGCTAAGCATCTTTTCATATGCTTATTTCTATTAGCATATTTTATCAGGTGAAACACCTATTCAGAAATGTACCCCTTTTAAGTTGAGCTTTCTGTTTAGCGTTCAATTCTAAGAGTTCCTTATACATTGTGGTCATTGGTCTCATTATTTTTCATTCTGTAGATTGTATTTTTAATTTTTTGACAATGTCCTTGCAAATATAACTGTATTTAAAGTTAAGTTCAGCTGATCAAATTTCATTTCATGTGCTTTTGCTGACATATCCAAGAAACCATTGAATAATATAACAGAGACTTATGACTGGCTTTTTTCTAGGAGGTTTAGCATTTTAACTCTCACATTTAGGTTGTTGATTAATTTTGAATTAATACTTGCATATGCTGTGAGATTTGGCTCCAAATTCATTCACAGTTGTCCCAGTACCATTTGTCACACAAAGGCTATTCTTTCTCCATTGAATTTTCTTGGAACCCTTACAAAAATTACTTCTCCTCCACTTGTGGAGGATAGTTTGGCTGGGCATAGTTTTCTTGGCTGTCAGTTGTCCTTTTAATTTTATTTCAGCACTGTTATAGCATCCCTTTCTCTCCTGGTCTGCAGAGTTTCCTGAGAAATCTTCTAATACTCGAATAGAGATTCTTCTCTATGTCACTTGATATTTTTCTCTTGCTGATTTTAAAATTCTTTCTTGTCTGGCTTCAGACATTTGATTATAATGTGCCTTAGTGAGGCTTTCTTTAGGTTGTAACTGGGGATCTGCTTATCCATTTCTTTATCAAGACTAGGGAAGTTTTCGGCAATTATTTCATTAAATAAGCATTCTGTGCCCTACTCCCTGTCTTCTTCCTCTGGAATGCACACAATGAAAAACGAAATTCACTTAATGGTGTCCCATGAGTCCTGTTGATCTTCTTCACTCTCTTTCATTCTTCTCCCAGTTTATTTATTTTAAGATTTATTTATTTATTTGAGAGTTACACACAGAGAGAAAACAGAGAGAGAAAGAGAGGTCTTCCATCCACTGGTTCACTCCCCAGATGGCCACAATGGCCGGAGCTGCACCGATCCAAAGCCAGGAGCCAGGAGCTTCTTCCGGGTCCCCCAGGTGGGTGCAGGGGCCCAAGCACTTGGGCCATCTTCTGCTACTTTCCCAGGCCATAGCAGAGAGCTGCATCAGAAGTGGAGCAGCCAGGACTTGAACAACGTCCATATGGGATGCCGGCACTGCAGGCTGGGGCTTTAACCCACAGTGTCACAGTGCCAGCCCTCTATTTGCTTTTTAAAAAGTTTATTTGCTTATAGTTTCTATATGGTGAAACATCATCATTACACTTATTTTTTCTTAGTTTTTCAGACACAGTTTCTTTAGTTCTTTGGCCATACTCAAAATAGCTGATTTAAAGTCTTTGGAATACTCAATGTCTGGACCTAGAGACAATTTCTATTAACTGATTTTTTTTTCTTGTTATGGGTCATACCTTCTTGTTTCTTTGCATGTCTTATATACATGTTATTAGGTTGAATACTGAGCATCTTAGGTAACGTAGCAAGTTTGAAAGTCACATTCTTCCCCTTGTTTAGGATTTCTTGTTGCTTTTTTTTTTTTCTCCTCCCCCCTTCGGTCAACTTTCTGAATGAATTCTGGGAAGTCTGCATTCTGTGCCACATGGGGCCACTGAAATCTCCTGCAGCGACTGGCCAGCGGCTGTTGGGCTGAGATCTCCTCAAATGCTCAGACCCATTGCTTTAGGCAGGCAGATAGGACTGAATCGATTCCATTTGTGGGCTGCAAGACCACGCCTTCCCCACACCCCCTCTCATGATCTCACGCCCCCACCTGCCAATCAGACTATGTAACCACTCCCCTTTGGGAGTAAATAAAAGGCCTGGAGCACCAGGGACCTTTCTCCTCTGGTGCCTCCGGGCTTGTAGTGGCTGCTCCTAACTCCATGCGGCTCCCAGCCTGCTCTCTGCCTGCTACGGTTCCAACTTAGTTTCTAGACTTCTTTCTCTCCTGAATAAAGCCCTCACTTTCCTGCATATTTCTCTCGCTGAATAGACGCTAAAAAAAACCTGTACCATGCTGCCTGTTTAATTTACAAGCAGCCGATGTTTAGAATTCTTATCTAAAGAACCGTCAACATTTTGGGTAAAGGTCCCCGACTTCACCATCAAGTCTCTCTTACATTCTGCCAATGTGTTGGAGCGCGTTTTCAACACAGCCTCGAAGTTCCCAACTCTCTTAGCTTTTTCTTCCTGCTTGCACAGAGCCGCAAGCCACTAAGAGGTGAGAGATTAGGATCATATCAGGTCTTTCCTCAGCATGTGCACATCCCTAGGCATACACAAATCCCTACATATGTGTCTGACTCGCTATATTTCCGTAAACATTAGGACATGTTATATTTTCCGTTTCACTTTTGAGCTTTTTGGCTAGCCTCCTGTTTGTTCTATCTACTTTTCCTGCCTCAGGCGTGATATCAAACAATTGTTGGTGATTGCTTTCAACAAATTCCCACTGGCAAAAGGCTATTTTCATTGAGTAAGCTATAAGGTCAAACAAAGAGGGATCTTCCTTAGATCCATCAGTTCTGTTTAATAACGACAATCTGCTTCTCCCAGTGGCTGTTAGAGTGATAGCTCTGCACTGTGATTATGGGTGATTGGTTGTCAAGGCTACCATGGAGTTGGGAGATGGGAATGGGGACCGGGCAAGCTAAATGCTACCAGTGTCAGCGTTCTTACTTAGTTTCAATCATTTTCTTCTTGAATAAAGGCTTCCCAGTTTGATGAAAATATTGGGCTAATTTTCAGAGTTCTGAGAAAGCTGATTGTGGCAGTCTCCCCTAGTGTGTACTCATTGCTGTGATGCAGGCAAAGATTTCTGGACAGGCTCACAGGGCCCTCCTCCTGCTCCAGGTAGACTGGGCCCCTGTGAGATTTGCATCACAATAGCACGGCTCAGTAAGCAGATCAGCTGTGGCGGTTGCTGTCACCAAGAAAAGGGAAGGAATTTGTCCTTCCCAGAAAGAGATTCCCTGAAAACCACCCATCACCTTGAATGATGATGTGGGCGTTCTTTATCATAGAAAGAAACTGGTGGTTTTGGGGCCGGCGCTGTGGTATAATGGCTAAAGCTGCTGCCTGCAGTGCCAGCATCCCATATGGGCATCGGTTCAAGTCCCAGCAGCTCCACTTCCAATCCAGCTCTCTGCTATGGCCTGAGAAAGCAGTGGAAGATGGCCCAGGTCCTTGGACCCCTGCACCCACGTGGGAGGCCCAGAAGAAGCTCCTGGCACTGATCGGTGCAGCTCCAGCCATTGTGGCCAACTGGGGACTGAACCAGCGAATGGAAGACCTCTGTCTCTCTCTGCCTCTTTTTCTCTCTCTGTAGCTCTTTCAAATAAATAAATAGATCTAAAAAAAAAAAAAAGATAGAAACTGGTGGTTTCACAAAACAGGAAAATGAGAGCACCTAGAAGCCATGCCGTCCTCTTCATCCTGCCTGTCAGTGGAGACGCCAAGATTTGATCTTGGTTCCTCCAGTTCCTGGTTTCCGTAGAACGTTCATGCTTGGTTCTGGAACCGGAGCTATGGCTTAGTAGGGAATAAAACGGTTTTGTCATGTGAGCAAGCAGCCTTTGCTGTAACTTCTGTGCCCCTGAGGTTTCTTTTAGATACAAAGAGAGCTTAATGCATGTTTTAAGAAAAAAGCAAAGCCGGATACTTTGGATTGTTCACATTTTGAAGTGGGTGGCCTCCAATAGCTTAGGTCTGATCAAGGAAGATTCCTTTATGAAAACCACCTTGCTATGGCTTGAATGTGGTTTGTTCCCAGCAAAACTCATTTTGAAGCTGAACTCCTCGCGTGGCAGTGTTGGGAGCGGAGGCCTGGTGGGATGTGTCTGGCCCATGGGGGTGCAGTCCTCAGGAGTGGATTCATCCGTCCTCATGAGAAGGGGCTGGGAGCTTTTCTCTCATCTGCGCATGCCCACTTGCCTGTCCGCCATGGGGTTTTCACAGAAGCCAAGCAGGTGTTAACTGTCCAATCAGACTTTGCAGCGTCCTGAGTTGTGAAGGAACATGAAACCTCTTTTCGTTATAAAATTCTTAGTCTCGGGTATTCTATTATAGAAACAGAATATGCACTAAGATGTGCCAAGTAATCAAAGACAAAAACCATGTCTGCCAAAGGAATTTTTTTAAAGATTATATTCATTTATTTGAAAGGCAGAGTTACAGAGGGAGGGGGAAGAAAGAGAGAGAGAAGGGTGGTGGGGGGGGGGAGGGAGAAAGGGAAAGAGGGAGAAAGGGAGAGAGAGAGAGAGGGAAAGAGAGAGAGACGGAGAGAGAGAGAGAATCTTCCATCCACTGGTTCATTCCCCAGATGGCCACAATGGCCAGGGCTGGGCCAGGCTGAAGCCAGAAGTCAAGACCCAGGAGCTTCTTCCAGGTCTCCCATGCAGGTACAAGGGCCCAAGGATTTGGGCCATCCTCTGCTGCTTTCCCAGGTGCATTAGCAGGGAGCCAAAAAGGAAGTGAGCCACCAGGACTCGAACTGGCACCCATGTGGGATGCCAGCACTGGAGCTTGAGGCTTAACCCACTGTGCCACAGCACCGGCTCCCAAAGGAATTTTTTAATACTAATAAAATGTGATATACAAATAAAAAATGCCACCTGCTTGATTATAAATAATGGTCTTAGCTTGATTTATGTGCTTTACTTATATGAAGTGTGTGTACACGGTTCTATGCTTTCCCCTCTTTGATTGGCCACATTCCCCTCTCTTAAAGCCACAGTTCTAAGACTTAGCAACCCTCAAGTCCTTGACGGGTAGACTCCTGTCTGTAGGAAATCCTACTCACCGGAGACAAGAAGATCTTGAAGCTGGGTACTGCACGGTCATAAGCAGCTCCTTTAAATTCCAAGATAAGATGAAAACAGCCTACAGAGGGGGCCTTTCGCATTTCCTGCCCCCTCCTTGCACCTCCTTCCTTCCAGATTCCAGCCCACTCACACACACCAGAGTCTCCAGAAGCCCGCTGGTTGCTGCACGAAGGCAAGGCACTTTGTTGTGGAAGACCACAGTAAACACTGTTGCAGACAAGATCCGCCAGTGCCTACTTCCCTGAATGGCTGAAGCACCAAGAAGAAACATGATTTGCCTAGCTTCAAGTGATCTGTTTCAGGACAACTCGGAGAGATCAAAGCTAACATTGCCTAGGATAATGTGCACAGCGTTTGCCTTCCAGGCCCCTGGCTGTGGGGCACCAAGAACATTGGCATCATTTCCCTTACAGAAAAGCATAACCTCACGCCAGTCACGAGGAAGGCATCAGATGCACCTGAACTCAGGGACGTCCTGTAAAGCAAGCTCCCGGTGGTCTGCGGAAGTGTCAGAATCATGAAAGATAGGGGGAGACTGAAGAACTGTCACAGCTTGGAGGAGACTGAGAAATAATGACTGACCGCAGCGTGGGGTCCCCAGGAGGGCCCTGGGACAGATAAAGGAAGAAGAAACAGTGATGACATTTGAAGGAAGTCCGTAGCTCAGTTAGTGGTGTTGTACCCATGCTAACCTCATAGCTTTGACTATGGTATACTGGATGCCTGGGGTGATGACATTAAAAGATCCATGAGGGGTGTGGCCAGCGTTGTGGCACAGCAAGGTAACCCGCCCACTGTGACACATGCATCCTATCTGAGCGCTGGTTTGAGTCCCGGCTGCTCCACTTCTGATCTAGCTTCCTGCTAATGTGCCTGGGACAGCAGTAGAAGATGGCCCAGGTGCTTGGGCCCCTGCACCCACGTGGGAGACCCCAGATGGAGTTCCTGGCTCCTGGCTTCACCCTGGCCCAGCCCCGGATGTTGTAGACATTTGGGGAGTGAACCAGTGGATGGAAGACCTCTCTCTCCCTCCCTCTCTCTCTCCCTCTCTGTCCTGTTCTGTAGCTCTGCCTTTCAAATAAATAAGTACATATTTTAAAAAAATCCATGAAGGGCCTACAGGAACTCTCTCTGCACTGCTTTTGCAACTTTCTGGAAGTCTAAAAATTAGCTCAGTCAGCAAAAATCATTGCACCCAATTTTTTTTAAGCTCAAAAAGTGTTTAGTTTTTCATCTTTCTATAAAGCATGATATCGTTGAACACCATATTTGAACGATGCAGAAAACAGGTGGGAACTTATGGGGAGCAACCCGGACTAGACTGAGTTACTGGAATTAAGACTTATTCTATGCATCTGCTCCCCCACAGTATGGCGCTGGGAGAGGAGGAAAACAGCTTCTACACAGCTGCCTCCAGTTCAACCAATAAACTGTAGGACCTGCTCCTGATTGCAGGAGAGCAGCGCACTCAGCGTGTGGGTAGCAGAGTTGGGATTGGTGGAAGAGGACTATAAAGGAGGAGAGAGACGGCATGCACCGGGAACATCTAAGGGGAACATCTGAGGGAACACCTGTGCAGCCCCCGAGAGAGCCAGCCGGCGGTGTGCCGCTCCCCCGCGGAAGTGGGGAAAGTGGCCAGGGGGAACCGCCCTTCCACGGAGGTGGAAGGGACGGCAGCCAACCCGGGAAGAACCAGCAGCAAACCCGGGGAGGGCCGAGCAGACGAAAGAACAACGCAGGGTCCTGTGTCGTTCCTCCACGAAGACGGGGAGCGACAGGAACTCTTTGAAAAAAACAAAAGGATTATATCGTCAGGGTTGTATTTACAAATTCTCGCAGAAGTTTGTCAAAGTTTACCTTGTTTTGTATTTAAAACTGCTTTATATACTGGAGCTGATGTTGAACTAGCAGAGTTTAAAATAGATGAGGGATTAATTTAGAGTTGTTCTTTTGAATACTGTTTGGAATAGAGCACCTTGCTACTCACAGCTAAATGCTCGATGCTGTACTTGTAGATTATGTGAGGTGCTTAAACTCTGGGATTGGGTCTTGCTTGTTTTCTATATTTAAGAACTGTTTAATGACAAATGAGCCATGCAAAGTGGAAAAAATATCTTGAGTATGATAAAGTGCAGTGAGCCATAAATGTGAGTTGCTATGAACTCCTGGTCTCATTTATATGAGGAAGTGTGTACCAGGTCCATGCTACTAAATCTTCCAAGTGCATGGGATCCTCTATGGGTTCTGTGCAAATGCAGGTTCTAATGCATCAGGTTAAGCCTGAGCTTCTGCATCCTAACAAGCCCCCAGGTGATGCTACAAGCTGCCAGTCCAAAGATGATGTTTTGAGAATCAAGGGTAAATCTTCAAAGAAAAGGACATAATTTTTTTAAAAAAAGATTAATTTATTTATTTGAAAGGCAGAGTTACAGAGAGGCAGAGGCAGAGTGCGAGAAAGAGAGTGAAAGAGAGATCTTCTATCCACTGGTTCACTCCCCAGATGGCCATAATGGCCAGAACTGCACTGATCTGAAACCAGGAGCCAGGAGCTTCTTCTGGGTCTCCCACAAGGGTGCAGGAGCCCAAGCACTTGGGCCATCTTCCACTGCTATCCCCGCCATAGCAGAGAGTTGGATTGGAAGTGGAGCAGCTGGGACTCGAATCAGCACCCATATGGGATGCTGGCACTGCAGGCTGTGGCTTTACCTGCAATGCCACAGTGCTGGCCCCAAGGACATAATTTTAAACAAGTCAAATGCAAGCACACTTCCAAAAGTACATGGTAAGTGGACTGAAAAGATGTTTGCTTTGGTACAAAAATGTTTCGAAACCCTTCCATAGCTTTTTCTTTTTCTTTTTTAATTTATTTGGCAGGTAGAGTTATAGACACTGAGAGAGAGAGACAGAGAGAAAGGTCTTCCTTCCATTGGTTCACCCCCCAAATGGCCTCCACGGCCCGGCGCTGTGCCGATCTGAAGCCGGAAGCCAGGTGCTTCCTCCTGGTCTCCCATGCAGGTGCAGGGCCCAAGCACTTGGGCCGTCCTCCACTGCCCTCCCAGGCCCCAGCAGAGAGCTGGACTGGAAGAGGAGCAACCGAGACTAGAACCCGGCGCCCATATGGGATGCCGGCTCCGCAGGGCAGAGGATTAACCAAGTGAGCCACGGTGCTGGCCCATGCATAGCTTTTTCATAACACATATTTTATGAATTTTTTGAACATCCTTCAGGTACCTGGATTGCATTTTTTTTTTTGCACCAAAATTATCTTATCCTTTAATTCCGTTTCCCAAGCATTATACGGAAGTGTGCTTGTGTATAGGCACCTAAAGGCAGCAGGGCCTGATAAGATGTGAGGAAATCCTGCCAAGCTCTGGGGACAGGAAGTGCTGTGCATGTCACACCAGTCAGCAACATCTTAATGCCGCCTGCGCAGAAATGTGGAAAGCAGAGACTGTGGAGTCTGATCTGGCCCGGGGTGGGGTCAGACGGAATCCCCACCCCAGGATGCTTACCACGGCCACCAGGGGGCGCACCACCACAGCTTTTCCAGATTGGCAGCAGCTGGACTGTTATCAACCTGCTGGATAAAACAATCCACCCACACAGCACCTGGCCATGATGGGCCCTCCTTTGGACCTCAGGTCTCTCTCTGGTGCTGGGAACTTGATGGGATGTTGTGTGTTTGTAGCCTTGGCTGCCGGGCTGGCTTTGAACTCAAGTGGATGCAACAGTCAGCTTTGGGTCTTCAAGGACGCGTGGCACTTGTGACTGTCCCCAGTCATCCATCAGGATGACTCTGACTTTGGCACCTCTTCTTTTGAAGCATCCGTGTTTTCAAAATGCTTCCGAAGCAGAGCTGAGATCATTTTTCTAACTACTGGTGAGGAAGCTGAGGCATCGGAAAGAAACAGCCCATGCCTTAGATCTGTGGCCAGATGAAGGTCTGAAGTCAAGTTTCCTGCCCTGGCCGACCACAGCCCCTCACCTGGGTGGGCTGCCCATCCCCTGCTGGCTTCGAGCTCTGCACAAGCACGCCTTGGCTGTGGCCCGATGCTGGGAGGAACAGCCGGATCCAGCCCTCTGCTCAGAGCTGCCACTGCCCGATCCTGCCAGTTCCTCTAATTTAAAGCAACTCGCCTTAACTACTCACACATGCACAGACTCTGCTAGCTTTTCTTCATGTTGTAAACTAAAAGAAAAGTACTGATGGGAAAAAAATCTTGAAACTGTAGAAGAGTATAAAATAGGAAGTGAACATCTCTCTCCATTCGTGGTCCTGCTCCAGATCCTACAGTCCCGCCACCTCTAGCAGCAGCCTCTGCTAACCAGGCCGGCAGCGTCCTCCAGAAAGCTCGTGGAAGACAGAATTAAAAGAGGCTTGTTTTGGTGCAAGACATTTTGAAATCCATGCAAACAAGGGTTCTCCAAAAAGCTCATGGAAAATGGGGATTACGAGAAAACTGCCACGGATTTAAAACAATTTTGCACCAAAATAAATTGACCTTTTAATTCCATTTTCCCTTGAACTTTTTGAAGTATTTCATCATATATATGTATACACACACACACACACACTCGTGTGTGTGTGTCTGTATGTGTGTGTATCTGTAAATATATGTAGGGGTGTGTGTGTGGAGAGAGGGAGAGATTATTTTGCTTTAAATTTATAAAAATGAGATGATTTAAGTCAAATTGCTGCTTCTCTTTTTCACTTAAGATATATATTATGGGGGCTGGCACTGTGGCGCAGTGGGTTAAAGCCCTGGCCTGCAGTGCTG
The DNA here is from genome assembly GCF_964237555.1 of Oryctolagus cuniculus. Taxonomy (NCBI): domain Eukaryota; kingdom Metazoa; phylum Chordata; class Mammalia; order Lagomorpha; family Leporidae; genus Oryctolagus; species Oryctolagus cuniculus. The sequence goes on from NC_091442.1 coordinate 43,840,893, forward strand.
GCATCTCATATGGGCGCCGGTTCGAGACCCAGCTGCTCCTCTTCTGATCCAGCTCTCCGCTATGGCCTGGGAATGCAGTGGAAGATGGCCCAAGTCCTTGGGCCCTTGCACCCATGTGGGAGACCCAGAAGAAGCTCCTGGCTCCTGCCTTCGGATGGGTGCAGCTCTGGCCATTGTGGCCATCTGGGGAGTGAACCAGCAGATAGAAGACCTCTCTCTCTCTCTGTCTCTCCCTCTCTCTGTAACTCTTGTCTTTCAAATAAATAAAATAAATCTTTAAAAAAAGATACATTATGGCATATCAAGATGAGGGTTTTGAAATTTAAAGGCTATAAAATGTTTTACAGATCTGTTTTCTTTTCTAAGATTTATTTATTTAAATGAGATATAGAGTGACAGAGAGGGAGGGAGAGGCAGAGAGAGAGAGAGAGAACTTCTACATGTTGATTTATTCACTAAATGACCATGGTAGTCAGGGGTGGGCCAGGCTGAAGTCAGGAGCCAGGAACTCCATCCAGGTCTCGCACGTGGGTGCAGGAACCCCAGTATGTGGGCCATCTTCTGTTGCTTTCCCAGGCACGTTAGCAGAGAGCTGGATCCGAAGCAGAGCAGCTGAGATTGGAACTGCGCTACCATGTGGGATGCATGTGTCTCGTGCAGCAGTTCAAACCGTTGTTCTGCAAGGCTGGCCCGCAGATCAATTTTCTGTATTAAAACATTGACCAAAGTGCTTGGGTCCCTTCCACCAATGTGGGAGCCCCCGATGGAGTTCCAGGATCATGGTTTCCACTGAACCGGCCCTGGCAAACTGTCGTGACCATTTAGGGAGTGAACCAGTGGATGTAAGATCTCTTTATCCCTCTCTGTCACTCTGCCTTTCAAAGAAATAAAAACACATCTTTTAAGAAAACAGAATTTCTAAGTTCAATATTTGGTGCCCCAGGCTCCTCTGCCATGCTCTGCACCCTGCCTGCCCAGGTTCACTTGGGTAAAAGAAAGATAGTGGTGTTTACCTGTTTTCTTCTGATCTTGATAAGATGAGCAAATTCTTCAAACTGTGAATATTTAATTTTTATCCTATGAGGACTTAAAATTTTAATCTCTCTATTATTTCTTTGGTTCTGACCTATTTTTGTAGGAGTCATTTTTTACTCCTCTGAAGCAGGAGAGACACACCCCCCCCCCCACTATGGGGTGTGTTTGTGTACTGTCTGTCTTTATGTCGCCCAAACACCCAGAATAAGTTAATTACAAATATTGGCAAATACAGCCTGGGTGACATCTTCTTCCTTTTTAGATTTTTCCTCCAGAATCCACTAAAAACACACCAAACATCTCTCTCTCTCTCTCTCCTCTTCCTCTCTCTCTCTCCTCTCCCTCTCCCTCTCTCTCTCTCCTCTCCTCTCTCTCTCTCTGGAACAGCAGGTTTCAAACGCTAACAGGGGCAGCCATTGACCAAGTGGTTATGCCACTCATTAGGATGTCCACATCCCCTATCAGGGTGCCTGTGTTTGATTTTCTTCTTAAAAACACATTTATTTGAAAGGCAGAGTGATACACAGAGAGGGAGAGACAGATACAAAGAAGCTTCCATCTGCTGTTTCATTCCTCAAATGGTCCAAAGCCAGGAGCCCGGAACTCCATCTGGATCTCCCACATGAGTGCAGGGGCCCAAGCACTTGGACCAATCTCTGCAGCTTTTCCAGGTGCATCTGCAGGGAGTTGGATAGTTAGGGCAGCAGCCGGGACTGGAACGAGCTCTCCGATATGGGATCCTAGCAATGCAAGCAGTTGCTGTAACCCTGCCTTATTTTTTTTTTTTTTATCTTTTATTTAATGAATATAAATTTCCAAAGTACGTCTCATGGGTTACAATGGCTTTCCCCCCCATACCATCCCTCCCACCCACCACCCTCCCCTTTCCCACTCCCTCTCCCCTTCCATTCACATCAAGATTCATTTTCGATTATCTTAGTATACAGAAGATCAGCTTAGTATACCTTAAGTAAGGATTTCAACAGTTTGTTCCCACACAGAAACATAAAGTGAAAAATAATAGATGATTTTTTTTTAAATGATGATGAAATCAGATCAGACCTATTGTCATGTTTAATCCCAGTGAGAGTCTAGTTTCTTTTTTTTTTTTTTAACAGAAGATCAGTTTAGTGTACATTAAGTAAAGATTTCAACAGTTTGCACCCCCATAGAAACACAAAGTGAAATATACTGTTTGAGTACTCGTTATAGCATTAAGCCTCAGTGTACAGCACATTAAGGACAGAGATCCTACATGAGGAGTAAGTGCACAGTGACTCCTGTTGTTGACTTTACAAATTGACACTCCTGTTTATGGCATCAGTAATCTCCCTATGCTCCAGTCATGAGTTTCCAAGGCTATGGAAGCCCCTTGAGTTCTCCGACTCTTATCTTGTTTAGACAAGGTCATAGTCAAAGTGGAGGTTCTCTCCTCCCTTCAGAGAAAGGCACCTCCCTCTTTGAAGACCTGTTCTTTCCACTGGGATCTCACTCACAGAGATCTTTTTGCCAGAGTGTCTTGGCTTTCCATGCCTGAAATACTCTCATGGGCTTTTCAGCCAGATCCGAGTGCCTTTAGGGCTGATTCTGAGGCCAGAGTGCTATTTAGGACATCCGCCATTCTATGAGTCTGCTGAGTATCTCACTTCCCATGTTGGATCACTCTCCCCTTTATTTATTCTATCGGTTAGTGTTAGCAGATACTAGACTTGTTTATGTGCTCCCTTTGACTCTTAGTCCTTTCATTATGATCAATTGTGAACTGAAATTGATCACTTGGAATAGTGAGATGGCATTGGCACATGCCACCTTGATGGGATTGAATTGGAATCCCCTAGTATGTTTCCAACTCTACCAATTGGGGCAAGTCAGCCCGAGCATGCCCCAAATTATACATCTCTTCCCTCTCTTATTCCCACTTTTATGTTTAACAGGGATCACATTTCAGTTAATTTTCAACACTTAAGAATAACTGTGTGATAATTACAGAATTAAACCAGTCATATTAAGTAGAACAGACAAAAAAAAAATACTATGAGGGATAATGTATTAAGTTGTCCATTAGCAGTCAGGGCTATGCTGATCAAGTCACCATTTCTCATAGTGTCCATTTCACTTCAGGAGGTTTCCTTTTTGGTGTTCAGTCAGTTGTCACCGATCAGGGAGAACATATGGTATTTGTCCCTTTGGGACTGGCTTACTTCACTCAGCATGATGTGTTCCAGATTCCTCCATTTTGTTGCAAATGACTGGATTTCGTTGTTTCTTACTGCGGTATAGTATTCTAAAGAATACATATCCCATAATTTCTTTATCCAGTCTACCGTTGATGGGCATTTAGGTTGGTTCCAGGTCTTGGCTATTGTGAATTGTGCTGCAATAAACATTAGGGTGCAGACCGCTTTTTTCTTTATCAATTTAAACTCCTTTGGGTAAATTCCAAGGAGTGGGATGGCTGGGTCGAACGGTAGGGTTATATTCAGGTTTCTGAGGAATCTCCAGACTGATTTCCATAGTGGCTTGACCAGTTTGCATTCCCACCAACAGTGGGTTAGTGTCCCTTTTTCCCCGCATCCTCGCCAGCATCTGTTGTTGGTAGATTTCTGTATGTGAGCCATTCTAACCGGGGTGAGGTGAAACCTCATTGTGGTTTTGATTTGCATTTCCCTGATTGCTAGTGACCTTGAACATTTTTTCATGTGTCTGTTGGCCATTTGGATTTCCTCTTTTGAAAAATGTCTATTGAAGTCCTTGGCCCATCTCTTAAGTGGGTTGTTGGTTTTGTTTTTGTGGAGTTTCTTGATCTCTTTGTAGATTCTGGTTATTAACCCTTTATCTGTTGCATAGTTTGCAAATATTTTTTCCCATTCTGTTGGTTGTCTCTTCACTCTCCTGACTGTTTCTTTTGCAGTACAGAAACTTCTCAATTTGATGCAATCCCAATAGTTGATTTTGGCTTTGACTGTCTGTGCCTCCCGGGTCTTTTCCAGAAATTCTTTGCCTGTGCCAATATCTTGAAGGGTTTCTCCAATGTTCTCTAATAACTTAATGGTGTCAGGACGTAGATTTAGGTCTTTAATCCACGTTGAGTGGATTTTTGTGTAAGGTGTAAGGTAGGGGTCTTGCTTCATGCTTCTGCACGTGGAAATCCAGTTTTCCCAGCACCATTTATTGAATAGACTGTCCTTGCTCCAGGAATTAGTTTTAGATCCTTGATCAAATATAAGTTGGCTGTAGATGTTTGGATTGATTTCTGGTGTTTCAATTCTGTTCCATTGGTCTATCCATCTGTTTCTGTACCAGTACCATGCTGTTTTGATTACAACTGCCCTGTAGTATGTCCTGAAATCTGGTATTGTGATGCCTCCGGCTTTGTTTTTGTTGTACAAGATTGCTTTAGCTATTCGAGGTCTCTTGTGCCTCCATATGAATTTCAGCATCATTTTTTCTAGATCTGCGAAGAATGTCTTTGGTATCTTGATTGGGATTGCATTGAATCTATAAATTGCTTTTGGGAGAATGGACATTTTGATGATGTTGATTCTTCCAATCCATGAGCATGGAAGATTTTTCCATTTTTTGGTATCCTCTTCTATTTCTTTCTTTAAGGTTTTGTAATTTTCATCGTAGAGATCTTTAACGTCCTTGGTTAAGTTTATTCCAAGGTATTTGATTGTTTTTGTAGCTATTGTGAATGGGATTGATCTTAGCAGTTCTTTCTCAGTCATGGCATTACTTGTGTATACAAAGGCTGTTGATTTTTGTGCATTGATTTTATATCCTGCCACTTTGCCAAACTCCTCTATGAGTTCCAATAGTCTCTTAGTAGAGTTCTTTGGATCCTCTAAGTACAGAATCATATCGTCTGCAAAGAGGGATAGTTTGACTTCTTCCTTCTTGATTTGTATTCCTTTGATTTCTTTTTCTTGTCTGATGGCTCTGGCTAAAACTTCCAGAACTATGTTAAATAGCAGTGGTGAGAGTGGGCATCCCTGCCTGGTGCCAGATTTCAGTGGAAATGCTTCCAACTTTTCCCCATTCAATAGGATGCTGGCTGTGGGTTTTTTATAAATTGCTTTGATTATATTGAGGAATGTTCCTTCTATACCCAATTTGCTTAGAGTTTTCATCATGAAAGGGTGTTGAATTTTATCAAATGCTTTCTCTGCATCAATTGAGATAATCATATGGTTTTTCTTCTGCAGTCTGTTAATGTGGTGAATCACATTGATTGATTTGCGAATGTTGAACCATCCCTGCATACCAGGGATGAATCCCACTTGGTCTGGGTGGATGATTTTCCTGATGTGTTGTTGTATTCTGTTGGCCAGAATTTTATTGAGGATTTTTGCGTCTATGTTCATCAGGGATATTGGTCTGTAATTTTCTTTCAGTGCTGCATCTTTCTCTGGCTTAGGGATTAAGGTGATGCTGGCTTCATAGAAAGAATTTGGGAGGATTCCCTCTTCTTCGATTGTTCTGAATAGTTTGAGAAGAAATGGGATTAGTTCTTCTTTAAATGTCTGGTAGAATTCAGCAGTGAATCCATCTGGTCCTGGGCTTTTCTTTGTTGGGAGGGCCTTTATTACTGTTTCAATTTCTGTTTCAGTTATGGGTCTATTTAGGTTTTCGATGTCTTCATGGTTCAATTTTGGTAGATTGCATGTGTCCAGGAATCTATCCATTTCTGATAGGTTTTCCTGTTTGCTGGCATACAGGTCCTTGTAGTAATTTCTGATGATTCTTTTTATTTCTGTGGTGTCTGTTGTTACGTTTCCTTTTTCATCTCTGATTTTATTGATTTGGGTCTTTTCTCTTCTTTTTTTAGTTAGTTGGGCCAATGGGGTGTCAATTTTGTTTATTTTTTCAAAAAACCAGCTTCTCACTTGGCTGATTTTTTGTAATGTTTTTTTGGATTCAATCCTGTTAATTTCTTCTCTGGTTTTAATTATTTCTCTTCTCCTACTAGATTTGGGTTTGGTTTGCTGCAGTTTTTCTAGGTCCTTGAGGTGCGCTGAAAGCTCATTTATTTGGTACCTTTCCAATTTCTTGATATAGGCACCTATTGCTATAAATTTGCCTCTCAATACTGCTTTTGCTGTATCCCATAAGTTTTGATATGTTGTGTTGTTGTCTTCATTTACTTCCAGAAAGTTTTTGATTTCTCTTTTGATTTCTTGAATGACCCAGTGTTCATTCAGGAGCATGTTGTTCAGTCTCCATGTGTTTGCATACTTTCTGGGGTTTCCTGAGTTGCTAATTTCCAGCTTCATCCCGCTGTGGTCTGAGAAGCTGCATGGTATGATTCTAATTCTTTTAAATTTGCTGAGACTTGCTTTATGGCCTAGTATGTGATCAATCCTAGAGAAGGTTCCATGCGCTGCTGAGAAGAATGTGAAGTCTGTAGATGTAGGGTTGAAAGTTCTGTAGATATCTGTTAGATCCATTTGGGCAATAGTGTCAATTAAATCTGCTGTTTCCTTGTTGATCTTCTGTCCGGATGATCTGTCTATTTCTGAGAGTGGAGTATTGAAGTCCCCCAGTACTATTGTATTGGAATCTAAATCTCCCTTTAAGTCCCTTAACATATCTTTTAAATAGACCGGTGCCCTGTAATTAGGTGCATATACATTTATAATAGTTACATCTTCCTGTTGAATTGAACCCTTAATCATTATATAGTGTCCCTCTTTGTCTCTCTTAACAGTTTTTGTATTAAAGTTTATTTTGTCTGATATTAATATGGCTACACCTGCTTTTTTTTGGTTTCTGTTGGCATGGAATATCTTTTTCCAACCTTTCACTTTCAGTCTGCATGCCTCTTTGTTAGAGAGATGTGTTTCTTGTAGGCAACAAATAGTTGGGTTGTGTTCTGTGAGCCAGTCAGCTAAACGGTGTCTTTTAACTGAAGAATTCAGACCATTAATGTTCAGTGTGACAATTGATACGTAGTGACTTTGCCCTGCCATTTTCCCGGAAATATTTTCTAGTATATGCTTTGAGCTTCCCATGCTCTTTTACTGGTAGGTGTTCTTCCTTTCCCTTCTTTCATATTGATGGCCATGTTTCTGTGTTTCTGAGTGTAGCACATCTTTAAGTATCTTTTGCAGGGCCGGACGAGTGGCCACAAAGTCTTTCAATTTCTGTTTGCTATGAAAGGTCTTTATTTCACCTTCATTCACAAATGAGAGCTTGGCAGGATATAATATTCTGGGCTGGCAATTTTTCTCTCTTAGCACCTGTGCTATGTCTCGCCATTCCCTCCTAGCTTGTAGGGTTTCTGATGAGAAGTCAGCTGTGAGTCTGATTGGAGATCCTCTGAGAGTAATCTGACGTTTCTCTCTTGCACATTTTAGGATCTTTTCTTTATGTTTCACTGTGGTAAGTTTAATTACCACGTGTCGTGGTGAGGATCTCTTTTGGTCATGTTTATTGGGGGTTCTATGAGCTTCCTGTACTAGGATATCTCTGTCCTTCTCCAAACCTGGAAAGTTCTCTGCTAGTATCTCACTAAAAAGGCCTTCCAATCCTTTCTCTCTCTCCATGCCTTCAGGAACTCCTAGAACTCGAATGTTGGTTTTTTTAATAGTATCCTGTAGATTCCCAACAATATTTTTCAGGTTTCTAATTTCCTCTTCTTTTCTTTGGTTTGACTGTATGTTTTCCTGTGCTCTATCTTCTAAGTCCGATATTCTCTCTTCTGCTTCACCCATTCTGTTTTTAAGGCTTTCTAATGTGTTTGTCATTTGATCTATTGAGCTCTTCATTTCATTTTGATTTCTCTTGACTATTACACTTTCCTGTTCTACTAGTTTCTGAGTTTCATTTTGACTCTTCCTTAAAATTTCATTTTCACGAGAAAGATTTTCAATCTTGTCCATTAAGGATTTCTGTAGTTCAAGGATTTGCTTTTGAAAACTTCTAAATGTTCTTATCATAAATTTTTTGAAATCCGTATCTTGCATTTCTTCTATCTCATCATCTTCATACTCTTGGCTTGGGGTGTTTTGCTTATTTGGAGGCATCATAGTGTCATCGTTGATCTTGCTCCCTCTATTTCTGTGTTTGTTACTCGGCATAGTTAATTCTTCTTGCGTCACTGTGCGCTTTTTTTTTTTCTTTTTTTTTTTTTTTTATACTGTGTCCGTGTTAAGTGGACTGCCTGCTGTTGGAGGAGCCTTGGAGGCTTGAGATGGGTGGGGCCTGAGAGCTCTGCCTGGTTCTTCCAGGTTAAGGGTGTGCAAAGGTGACACCCTCAGGTTATGCGTGGTAAATCTCTCTCTTTTTATTTATTTATTTATTTTATTTATTCAGGGGGTAAGTAACACTGCAGGGCAGGGCTGTGCAGAATTGATGGTATTTAGCTTCCAGTCTTTGGCTCCTCTGGACTCCCACTGGGTTGCCTAGGCTACTGAATTGTAGTGACTCAGTTCCTTAACTCTCCCCCACTGATATGTAAATCCAAAGAGGAGGCCTGCTCTTTGTCTCTTGGGAATTCTCCAAGTCTTGCAGGCTTGTAACCTTTGCAAGGTTAGGGGGAAGAGAAACCCCAAAGCTTTTTTTTTCCTTCTTTCCGGTAGTGAGTTTGCTGCACTTTCCGGCCCCCCTCTAGATTCTGACCCCCGTTTCCCCACCAATGTCTCGGGTTATTGAGCTCACCTCCCCTTCCAGCGCTGATGTGTGGACTCGGAGCCCTGAGCGTCTCAAGTCTCCCCGCTGTTTTCTGTGTGGCGTGCACTCTCCTTGGAGCACTGTAGCGCAGACCCTGGGGCTTCTGCGGCTGGGTCCCGCGACTTTGCTTCCGTGCGGTGGGCGACCTTGTTCTCCCAGTAGGTCGTCCGATTCACGCCTGCTCCATTCAGAAGGGTTTCCCCTGCAATTTTTGTTTGGTTCTATTTTCTGCGGCTACCGTAACTCCCCTTTTATTAAACTAAATTTTCCCGGACTATCGGTGCGCGCCCTCACTATTCCGCCATCTTGGCTCCCACCCTGCCTTATTAACAGTGTCCCCCTTTGTTGGATTTTCAGCTCCATGCTGACTCCGGCTTCCTGCTGGAGATTTATTTATTTTTAAAGGCAGAATTATGGGGGGTGGGTAGTGGAGATCTTCTATCCACTGGCTCACTCCTCAGATGGCCACAACAGCCACTGCTGGGCCAAGCTGAAGGCAGGAACATCACCCAGGTCTCCCACATAGGTGCAGGGACCCAAACACTTGGGCCACCTTCTGCTGCTTTTCCTAGTCTATTAGCAGGGAGCTGGATGGGAAGTGGAGCAGCCAGGACACGAACCAGTGCCTATATGGGATGCTGGGGTTGCAGGTGGTAGCTTACCCTGCTGCACCACAATGCATGCCTCATCATTTTCTTTTTTTAAAAGATTTATTTATTTATTTGAAAGTCAGAGTTACACGGTGAGAGAAGGAGAGGCAGAGAGAGAGAGAGAGGTTTTCCATCTATTGGTTCACTTCCCAGATGGCCACAATGGCCGGTGCTGTGCTGATCCGAAGCCAGGAGCCTGGAGCTTCTTCTAGGTCTCCCACATGCGCGCAGGGGCCCAAGGACTGGGGCCATTTTCTGCTGCTTTCCCAGGCCAAAGCAGAGAGCTGGATTGGAAGTGGAGCAGCCAGGACTATAACCGGCGTCTATATGGAATGCCGGCACTGCAGGTGGTGGCTTTACCCACTACACCACAGCACTGGCCTCACTATACGTGTCTTTAAAAGTGCGGCACCTGAAATCTGTTAGGTGACATGATGTCCTGCAGGTGCCCATGGGCCTCTCAGGTAGCAGAACCGGTTTGAGAACCAGCTGGTGACTACTCTGATTTCCGCTGAAACACCTTATGAGACTAGCCAGCCTGGGAGGCCACTTGTCTCCAAGCCAGATGCGGTGGCTTGATTATTCTTGGCTGGCACTGAACTTGGAAGGGAACTGAAGAACCAGGTAGAAAGCAAGCTACACCTACACAGCCTGGAAAAGAGCAAATCACAGCTATGCACACCAGTGTGGACGGCGGTGCTCACGGAAACAAGCTGAGCAAAGGCAGCCTCCATTCCCCTGAAGTTCAAGGCCAGGTAATGACCTAGGGATACAGTGTGGAGGTAGGAAGAGGGGGTGAGTGATCATGGTCTGGGGGAGGGTGGGCACGAGGGAGACTTGGAGATGGAACATTCTGGATTGTGATCTGGTGCCATGGAGGATGCACACACACGTATGAAGTCCTGAGCTAAAACATTCATCGTGTGCATTTTGCTGCATCTACAAGAGAGCTTCAAAGGTTTGAGGGAAGTGAAATTAAAAGGCCAGGGGCTGGCGCTGTGGCGCAGCAGGTTGAAGTCCCGGCCTGCAGTGCCAGCATCCCATATGGGCACCGGTTCAAGTCTCAGCTGTTCCACGTCCAATCCAGCTCTCTGCTACAGTCTGGGAAAGCAGCAGAAGATGGCCCAAGTGCTTGGACCCCTGCACCCATCTGGGAAACCTGGAAGAAGCTCCTACCTTTGGATCAGCCCAGCTCCAGCTATTACGGCCATTTGGAGAGTGAACCAGCAGATGGAAGACTGACCCCCCCTGCCCCGTGTCTACTTTTCTCTTTAACTCTTTCAAATAAATAAAATAAATCTTAAAAAAAAGATAAGTTCATTTTGGCACAAATTTTTTTTGAAATCCAAGCGTATGAGAAGCTCATGAAAATATAATACATATATAAAGAAAAAACTATGCATAGATTCCCCTCGCCCCCCAAAAAAACCCTTTCACTTTCAAATAAACTTATCTTTTAATTCCTTTTGTCCATAAACCTTTTGAAGTATCTTTATATATTGTACTTTAACACTTTAAAAGAAGGGGCAGGTTTGGAGGCCAGCATTGTGGCATAGCAGATAAAGCCACCACCTTCAATGCCCACATCCCATGTGGACACTGGCTCAAGTTCCGCCTGCTCCACTCCCCATCCAGCTCCCCGCTAATGGCCTGGGAAAAGCAGTGGATGATGCCTAAGGGCTTGGGTCCTGCTCCCATGTGGGAGTCCCAGATGAAGCTCCCGGCTCCCTGCTTTGCTTGGCCCAGAGCTGGCCATTGCAACCATCTGGGGAGTGAACCAGCAGATGAAAGGTCTCTCTTTATGCAACTGTGACTCTTTCACAAATAAAAGAAATGAATCTTTTTTTTTAAAAGGGCAGCCTTTGAATATGACAAGGATCCACTAAAAAAATAAACCTACCGACACATCCACCTTGTGAGTCAAAAACTCCAGATCTGTGCACACAGCTGGGCCAGAAGAAAATTAGAAACGGGAGATCACTCAGACATCAGTGGTTGCTTTTAACTGCAGCTGTGAAACTGGACGCCTGAAACCAGGGGCGCTCACCTTGTGGACAAGGGGCACTCATGGGCCTGGGGGGTCAGGGCAGAGTGCACAATATGGACTCACTTCATAGGGATGCTGCCGGCTCAGGAAGTCTCTGAGGATGCAGTCCCACAGGCTCGGGGACAAAGGCAGGGGACAGGAACGGGAGGGAAGTATCCGTCAGGCTTTCCTTAGTAGGATGGGCTTGAATGCAAATCTCGTGTTGGTGCACCAGCAGGTGGGGAGCGGCTGCCATCTCTCGCCCGGCCAGTTGTTTCCAGAGGCCACCTTGGAATTATGCAGTGGCTTTCACAGCTCCTGGACACTTAACGGTGCTGTGTCCAGGGAGAGTTCCTGGTTGAGTCTGTGGAAGAGCTTCTCCCTATCACTGTCCCCTCAGGAGCGCTGGATCTTACTGGGTGGAGTGGTGGCATTGGAAACCTGGTGGCCTTTTCCTGGGCCACACCTCCTGGTGTCACAGAGCAGCCGTGGGAAGGGGCTGGCCTGCCACGTCCCAGGCAAACGTCTCTGATTTTTCTCCTCTTCTCCCTTCCTTGCCCTCTATACTTGGGCCTTGTGCCTCTGACACAACTGGCAAAGGCGTGGGGTTGTGGAGACGCAGCCGCAGTTTGTGGTGGCCACTGCTCTGCCAGTTCGGGTACTGCGAGTTGGGAGGTCACAGGAGGTGGGCCTTGTCCAACCGTGGGTAAGGTGGTTATCTGTTACAAATGCAGAGCCACCAGCAGGATGAACGACTCTGAGATGGGAATGTTTATGGCGGGGAGCCCCAGCACCTGGTGTGGGTGTGGAGGTGCTCTGAACCCCTCCACCTGCCATTCCTGCCCCCCACACCCATTTGGGGGTGATGCCTGTCTTTCCAAACAAGGCAGTTTTCGGATCTGAGTCCCAGAGCTTAGAATCTGCTGCTTAAGGGTGCCTGCCCCAAGCGTGAGGTTGAATGCAAATGGATTCAGAAACACCAAGGCAGAAGCTGCTGCAGGAGTGAGGAGCAGCCTGATGGTGATAGAAACGCACCCTCCCTTCCAACCTCTGCTCCTTGCAAAACACAGTTTTCCCGAGGAGCTGCCGAGGACTGAGAGGAGCAGGGTGGGCAGGAGTGGTGGCTTTCCAGGGTCGGGGAGCCACCCCCTACCCTGAAGGGTCCCTGTTCCTGCTGCTCTCCAGTGCTGACTGAGGACGTGAGAGCATTCCCAGCCCAGGCTTGTGTGCTGGAGGGAGAACCAAGGATGTCCTGGATCCCAGGCAAACTTCTACAGCTGCGGGGGGTGGTGAGGAATCCACCAGGGCTAAGGTGCTGCCACTCTGGGAGACCCAAAGCCACCGCGTTTCTCCCTTGGCAGTGTGAGCCACTCAAGGCATCTCCTCTCTGCTTCACTCTCCCTTCGCTCTGCGATCTGTTGAAATAAACTAAAAAAATAATTTCCCCGTGCCACGGAAGTGTTCTCTGTCACTTCCTCTCCCTTTCTTCCTCTGTCTCCCTCTGCCTGGTGCAGAGGTAAATTCAGGCAGGTACCAGCTCCTGGCTTCTTGCACCTGTCCTGGTACCCTTGCTCATGACCAGATTCCACAATTCCCTGTGCCTAGGGCATTCTCCCCACCCCAACTCCATTCACTCCAGCTTCTCCCTCTTCACTTTTTTTTTTTCTAGTTTTCACAGGGAAAAGTGGTGAGATTGTGGGTGGAGCTTTCTGGGTCTTCCCACACACGCTCCTGCCTGGACGGACCTGGGTCCTGCCGAGTCCTTCTCAGAGGTGCCTGCGAGCGTCCCAGGAGAGCTCAGGAGCGCACCCAGGGTGTGCCCAGGCCACACCTTCCAGCCGGGCGGGGGTCAGGACCCTGCTGTGCAGAGCAGACCACCACGACTGCCTACTGTGACCCTGCGTCCCCAGAGGCTGTCCACAGCCTCCTGGATGTGGGGTAGACACATTTGGACTCTGTGGCCCTTCCTAACCTAGGAGAAGGGGAATCTGCACAGGGGCTCCCTGGTTGGAGACGTCCCCTCCTCCCTAGAGCCTGGGGCTGGATTCCCTGATCTGACCAGACTTCAGGGAGACACACAGACACCTGCTGCCCAGGGGATTTTTGTTTGTTTGTTTAAGGAGCTCTTTTGCTTTCAGTCGCAGGACAAAGGTGTCCCTTTCAGAGGGATGCACATCTCATCCCAGCCAGCAGCCCCAGGGAGGCACCTGGGAGGCCAGGGATGCTCAAGAGGGAGAAGAGGCTGGGAGAGGGGTGACACCCCCTGCAAAGGCCCTGCCATCTTCAGGTTAGGCAGCGTCCTCAGTGGTAGGGGCAGGAAGAGAACTGGGAACCCCAGAGGGGACTGGGGCGCTAACCTCAGGGATGGGGGCCGACTGATGGTTCCCGCAGAAGTTCCGGGCGCCTCCCAGGGACCTGATGGTTGCCCCCTTCTCTCAGCCAGCCACTGGGCTGCGTCCAGCACGGTCCAGGAGCGACACGTGAGCCCGGGCCAGCCAGGGGAGCCAGGGGAGTCCTAGCGAACCCAGGGCTTCTGGGGAGGCCTGTTCAGAACCCGAGCCGGGCGCAAACAGGGGATCCCCGCAAGAGGGCAGAAGCAAACCCGAGAGGCCCGCGCGCCGCGGAGAGCCCAGCGGGCGGGCGAGGGCAGCCAGGCACACTCGCGGCGCCCCTCCTTCGGGTCGGGGCTGCAAAGACCCCTCGTTTCTCCAAAGTTCCGGACGAATCCCCCGGAGCGGAGAGCCTGTGTCCGAGAAGGGACCCGCTACGCCCGCCCCCTGCCCCCGGAGTGGAAAACTGGCGCTCGCGCCCCGGCTCTCTCCACCGTCCAGTCCCCCTCCCGAGCGCCCCCTCCCCGCCGCGCCGGCCACTGCCCCCCGCCCGTGCGCCCCCCTGCAACCGCCCACCCGGGCCCGACCAGCCGCGCCGCCGCGGGCCGAGCAGAGCAGCGTCCGCCCGTGCGCCCGGCTGCCTGGCTGCTCCCCGCGCGTGGACCATGGATTAGGCGGGCGGCCCCGCGACGCGCTCCTGTAGCCGGCGAGGCCGGAGCCTGCCCGGGGTGGCCTCGCCAGCCGGCGGAGTTGGCCAGCGGCGGGCCCTCCTCCCGCCGGTCCTTCCCGCTCCTCCTCCTCCTCGGCCGCCGCCGCCCCCGCCTCCCGGCCGCCCCCGCCGCCCCCGCCGCGCCGCCGCCCCAGGCCGAGCGCGGGCGCGGAGCGTGGGAGCCATGGCGCGCGAGGAGGAGCGGGACCCCGAGCGCCGGGAGGCGGCGGCGGCGGCGCGGGCAGGCGGCGAGGAGGAGGAGGAGGAGGAGGGCGGGGAGGAGGGACTGAGCGATAGCGACGACGAGGGCGACGGCCAGGAGGAGCCGGGCAGCGGCGCGGAGGAGGAAGAGCAGGCGGAGGCGGCGGCCGGCCGGGAGCGCAGCGAGGACCCGCGGCTGCTGCGCGCAGGGCTGCCTCCCGCCGCCGTCGCCGCCGCGGCCGCCCGCTCCAGGAGCGGCCGCCGCCTGAGGATGCCGCCGGCCGGCGACGAGGACCGCGCGCGCCGCCGCCGCCGCCGTCGCCGCCGCGGGGACCTTCTGCTGAGCCAGCTCTGCTTCCTAGCCTCGGTGGCGCTGCTGCTCTGGTCGCTGTCGAGCCTGCGAGAGCAGAAGGGTGAGTGCTCGCCGCCTGCCCCGAGTGGGCGCTGCGGCTTCGGCGGGCGGGTGCCGGGTAAGGACGCCCCCTGCCCCTTGCAGGGGGTCCGGGAGGAGGCGGCCGGCGGAGCTCGGAGCTGCCTGCTGCCGTGGGGACCTTTACCTGCGCCCCTTGCCTCTGCCCTTTTCCCTGCAGGCGGGAAGGGCTGGTGGTGGCGGTGGGTGGGTGGGTGGCTGGGGAACCTTGACCTCCAGCAAGGCCCCCAAGGCCAGCCGTCGAGTTGTGCTAGCCTTGTGAGGTTCCCTACCTGTGCAGGTAACCACCTGTGCGCTCCGGCTTGCTCCGGGACCGAAGGCGCAGGTGGCCGTGGCTCACCCGTGCTCCGCGTGTTCCCCAGGTAGAACAGGCGGCGTGGATCTGCGGGAAGCTCCCCACCCGCCTTTCCAGAACAGGTGCCAGGAATTGGCACAGCGGAAAAAAAAAAGTGTTCGCCATCTAGCCAGGGCTTAGCAGTGGACGTGTCCCTGGGAAAACAGGGGCCCCTTGCCCGTGGGTCGCTTTTGCACCCTTGCTGCTGTGGAGAAGGGGTGGACCACGGGGGTGCCCCCCTCCCCCGCCCCACTCTATCCACTGCGTTCTCCATGCCCTGTGCCGGGTCCATCCTGGAGCCCACAACTTTTTATCTTTGGCCTTGGCCTTTCCGGACGTGAAGTGGCCCTTGCGGGCACATGTGCTGAGACAGTTGCGCTTCGAGATCCGAGGCAAGACGCGGAGAACTAAGTGTAGTGAGCTGGTTCTCCAGCCCGGCCATTCGAGTGGCGCGGATGAGGGGAGACAGCCTGGGGAAGGGATGTGAGCGAAAGCAGTTACAAACACGTGCGGTGCCGAGCGGGCAGGGGACAGCTCCAGCGCCAGGTGTCAGCGGGCACAGTCTAAAGGCATTTTGCTGGCGATGCTGTTGTATTTTTAAAAGCACTCTCCATTTTAAAACAGGGATTCCCCCCTATGCACTGGCTGGTCTGGGGCTCCCTTGAGGTCTCAAAGACCTCTGCAGAGACTTCCTCATATATGGTAATAAGGAGAGAGGCAGGCTTGAGCTTGAGAGAAGCCGTTGGTGGCTCCCAAGGCCCACATCATCTGGCCATGGGGTCTGGCACCCCATAGGGGGCTGTGGGGGGTTGGGATTTCAAGTCCCCAGGTCTCCCAGACATCAGTCTCATCAGGGGCTTCCCAGATGTGAGGCGTGCACAGCCAGCTGGTGTACTTACTGCATGCCACCTTTGGCAGGGGCTGTGCCAAGTCTGGTAAAGTGCCGTTCTTCTTTGCTGGCATGTAGGGGCTCTGTGAGTCACAGGGCTCCCAGAACTTCCCAGGATTTGCAGATACTCTGCACGGGGGATGAGACCCAGACAGTTCAGTCGGCCACTCTGTACCCCCAGTCCTCCCCAGGAGAGTTGGGATTTGGATGGGCAGAGTGGAGACTCTGCCAGCTTGAAGCCCAGTGACCTCAGGATTGTTTTGGAATGGTCTCGCTGGCAGTGATGTTTGTATACAGTTGTCACTTCAGGTGTAGTGCTGTACCACATCCCTGCCCCCTGTCCCTACCTGTCTCTGGGCTCATCAACCATTCCTGTCTCCCCCCTTCTCCACCCCAACCCATCAGCGCTGGGTGGGCCCCCACCCTGGCCAGGCTTGCAAGTCTGTCTCTTCATCACCTTTTCTTCCATCCTGCATTCATGATTTCATTAGATGATGGGCAGCAGTGTTGGGAAAGGCATGGGTTTTTGGAGCTAATTCTGGCCACATTAATTAATGCATGTGAAATCAGCCCGCGATGATTTTCTGCTTGGGGAATTATCATTTGGCTGATGTCAACATCCGAAGAGTGATTGTTGCCTTGGAACCCTGGAGACCCCTCTGCCTAAAGGGGTCTTATCTGGATGGACAAAGTTGTGAATTTAGCCCTGTTTTCACGACGTCTTGACAGAGAGGGGCCGAGTGATCAGCTTAGGGTCACACAGCGATTGAGGAGCAGGTGAGCCGTCCACTCAGGTGACCTGGCTCTTAGTTCCCACTGCAGGTCCCAGGATCTCATGCCCCGACCTGGGTGCCCTGTTGTGATCTTTCTATAATCCCAGAGTGGGTGCTTTCCTCGTCATCAAAGTAGTTTTCATTATTTAGCTTGAAAGCCATGTGCTGATCCCTGTATGTGACTTCTCAGAGGCTAGGTTTCCAACATAGATTCATTTAGTATTATTATTAAACAAAAACAGCACAGTTCTTCTACCAGACCAGTAGAGACGTGGGGGGCAGCAATGTTATATAATGTGGGGGTTCATTTCTGACCGTATGGAATCTGAGCTCCCTCTCTTTGCATCTAACTTAACCTAGATTCGACTGTAATACGGAAAAGTTTCAGTCATATAGCAGAAGGCGCTCACTGTGTCTGGTTACGTGCAGTACAGAAAAGCACCTGCCGAGACTGCACTTGAGCGTTAACATGGGTCATGAAGGGTTAGGCTGGATCCAAGGGAAATATTGGTGCTACTGTCCACTAGAGCAGTGATAGTAAGGAGAATTCTGTGGGTGCCTGGCGGTGTCAGGTGGACGCTAAGTGCACCTTAAATGCCTGACTCTACCTTATCTGCAAATAGTGCTTCCACATGTGTGCGTCTTCAGCTGTGGGGAAAGCAAGAGGAGCCCCTGGTGCCCTATTTAGCTGCCGCAGATGAAGATCTCATTTTTTTTTTCATCTCTGGTTTCAAAGCTGGTTGAAATCAAGTGTTAGATTTGCAAGGGTTTCTCTTTTAGTTTTGCAATAAGGATGGATTACCTTTGTCTATTTTGAGTGGTTTAAAAGTATTGAATTTTTCTTTGGCGTAAACCGTCTGGTTATCTTTTTTTTTCCTCCAGAAGTGGTGTGGATGAACCCCAGGGGTTGTAACTCATGGGTAATGATAGGTGTTCTTTCTAGAAAGTTCTCAAGGAGGTGAAGTGGGATTAAGGAAAAACGCACACACATACACCTATTTACAGACACGAGAGTACCCACAATGTCTGTGGGGAATGCAGTTTAAAGGCAAGTTGATTTTGGTGCAATTTTTGAATCCATGTAGTCTTTCATAGTGAGCATTTTTCATGAACATTTTGAAGACTCTTCCATGCATGGACTTCAAATTTTTTTTGAAGCAAATTAAACTTATCTTTAAAATCTGTATTCCGGGAATTTTTTTTTGAAGTACACACACAGCACACACACAGCACACACACGGCACACACACGGCTCGGGCTTTCATTTCTGTCCCAGTCTATATCGCTGCGTAAGACATCACACCAAAACCTAGTGGTGCGAAACAGTCATTTTCTGCCTTTGCTCCTGGGTGCTTTGGGCAGGAATTTGGACGGGGGGCGATGGGGATGGCCTGTCTGCTCTGCTGTGTCTGGGACCCCCTCGGGAAGGGTTGCAAGGCCGGGCACCCGAGACAGGTGGTTGCAGACTCAGCCCATGTGTAGGAGTTGCTGCAGCTGTGGCTGGCCCCTGAGCTGGGCTGTCAGTTGGAACACCTGACACGTGGCTTCACCACGTGGGCGCTCCATGAGCTTCATTTGAACTTCCTAAGAAGGGGCAGCTGGCTTCCAAAGAGTGTGCGTCCATGAGAGCCGGGCAGAAGCGCATGGCATTTTTATGTCCTCGTCTCGGACATCACACAGTGGCACCTGCACTTTTTTTTTTCCGGGGGGGGGGGTTCTAAGCAAGATAGTGACACATGTCAGCCCAGTGTCAAGGAGAGGGGAGTGTGGGCTCACAGTGTAGGGAGCTTGTGGCAGGGGAGATACTGTTGTGATTTTCGGTGGAAAATTTAAGGCTCTGAAGGAAGCATTGCTTAAGAGTGACAGGAGAGGCTCTGCAAGGTACTCCCTGATGAGTAAAACACACGTGCATGCATGCGTGTGTGTGTGTGTGTGCGCGCGTGTCATCTCCGAAACGCCTTCCACTCCTGAAAGCAGTGCTGCTGCCCTGGCCTGCTGAGGGGTCCCGAGCGCTGTATCACAAGGGGGCTACAGTGGAGGTTTGGGGTGCAAATCCCAACTGCAGATTGGAGACCCTGCCCTGGTCTTTGTGCCTTTATGGCTGTGAGCGCAGCTTTTTGCTCCTTCATGTGGCTGGGAGCAAGGCCCCACTGGCCTCTCTGGCTTTCTTACCCCTCCCCTCTCCTCCCCTGTCCACCTGTCCTTGCTCCTCTTCCGCAAAAGTGGATGCTGCATCTGGCTAAGAGCTCTCCTTTGTGCTAGTTCCACTGTCTGCACCGTCCTATCCGTCACAGCTCTTATCTCTGGTCTTCTGGGCACTGCCCCCATGGTGCTGGCCATCACAGCCTTTGTTGGCAATTCTGTATTCATTTGGTTGCCGGTTCACTCCAGGCAGGAGGTCAAGGTCCCCAGGAACTTGCTCACCTCTGTCACCCCAGCCTCCCAGGGCCAAAGGAGGAGCTCAAAAGTTACTCAAGGTTCTTCAGAAAGTTCATGGGAGAAGGAAGATCAAAGAAGTTTCTTCTGAGGCAGACACTTTTGAAATGCATGGGTAGGTTTTGCATCAGACCTGTTTCCCACCAACTTTTCAAAGCGCTCTCGTATCGGTTGAACACAGAGGAACCACAGAGGATATTTGTTAAATGCAGACGCTCCTTAGAGGGTCTGTGATTGAGAAGTAGCTGCAAAGCGCCATCATCTTCCGATTCATAATTCGGCCCCCAATCTGGCAAATTAGGTGCTGCTGCTCATTTGTCATGAGATGGCACTGAGCTGCAGGAAAGCGGTGCTGGGGTAAGCGCGGGGATTTGAACCCAAGCCCACTGTTCATGGGAGCTGCCTGCTACTGCGTTTTCCAGCTTCGACTGAGCAGGGCGTGAATGGAGGGTGGAAACCACCCTGCCTTTTTCAGCCCGCTGGGGAGTGGAGGGGTGGCAGAAGGTTGATTTTATAGAAGCTGCCTTGTTAGAAACACATTGCTTTTCAACCTTTTCTATTTTCTGCATAAACACATATAGATGTGTCTCTTCCTCCTGGCTTTTCTTAGCTGCTCATCAACCCAGATTTTTCTCAAAGATTTCCTCTCCTTGCAAGCCTCAAATCCTTGTGGGAAGATTTTTCTACCCTGGAGGGTTGGCAAAGCCAAAAGCGTTGCAAAACCAGCTATTTGCTGAGAATTCCAAGGCCTGGTGGAGGCTGGCGGAGAGGAAGGGGTTTTGGCAGCTCTGTTTTTCTGTAGGGAGATTTCCTTTCCTTGCGAACAGGAACATCGGAGGAGGAAGAGGAGGAGAGTGCACACCCTCTCATGTTGGGGAAACTGAGGTGTGTGTGGGGGGCATTCAAAAAATGTTTGCAAAGCAGCAGGATTGTGCTGCTGGGAAGGGAATTTGAGTTTTTCTGGCTCCTTCCTTCCTTCAATTTCTGTAGAGCTCGTTTGGCAATTATTTTACTTATTGTATTCCATGGCTTCGAACATGGTGTTATCTTGTAGGATTTGAGAGGTTGACATGTTGAGGATTCGCGTGGAAGAAGGTTGTCGTGAGCCCAGCGGTGGTGGGCTACAACGTGTCTCCTGGGGTTCACCGGCTGATCTCATGTCATTCCTCTTCCGGCCAGTGGGTGGCGATGCTCCTCATTGTCCCTAGTTTTGGGGCCATCACTTTGCCTTTTTGGTTTGCCCCAGTCCTGCACTGCCCTGTCCCTTTATGAAACTCCTCAGTGGATGTCCTTTGAGGGAGCCCCTGCCTAGATCTTGCCCGTGTAGGATGCAGGGACTCTCGTTCATCTGTTCACGAAAGTCATGACAGTCTGTGTGCCAATTGAAGGGATGATGGGGTGTTTGAGTTGGACACCTAGGGTATGCATCCTCATGGTGTCCAGACTTTAAGAAGAAAGCACTGAACACTGAATTTTCAAGCATCATGGGAGATCCCAGTGAGACCCCCCCCCCCCCCCCCCCCCGGCGTGGTGTGGTGGAGGTCATGGCAGCTTAGGAGAAGCTGGATTCTGACAACTAAAAGGAACCAGACTGGTCAAGAACAGGTTAAAAAGGTGAACTCAGGAAAAGCAGGCAGAAGACAGAGGCATGGGTATGTAAAAAGGCAATTGCAGGGGCCAGCACTGTGGCTCAGTAGGTTAACACCCTGGCCTGAAGCACCGGCATCCCATATGGGAGCCAGTTCTAGTCCCGGCTGATCCTCTTCTGATCCAGCTCTCTGCTATGGCCTGGAAAAGTAATAGAAGATGGCCCAAGTCCTTGGGCCCCTGCACCCGCGTGGGAGACCTGGAAGAAGCTCCTGGCTTTAGATCAGCGCAGCTCCGGCCGTTGCGGCCAACTGGGGAGTGAACCAGCAGATGGAAGACCTCTCTCTCTATCTCTGTCTCTACCTCTCTCTGTAACTCTTTCAAATAAATAAAATAAATCCTTAAAAAAAGGGCAATTTCAAATAGCTGATGGACACAAGCAAAAACTTGTCAACAAAGAAACCCACCTTTCAAAGCACAAAGTGCCATTTTTTTTTTTTTGACAGGCAGAGTGGACAGTGAGAGAGAGAGACAGAGAGAAAGGTCTTCCTTTTGCCGTTGGTTCACCCTCCAATGGCCGCCGCTGCAGCCGGCGCACCGCGCTGATCCGATGGCAGGAGCCAGGATCCAGGTGCTTCTCCTGGTCTCCCATGGGGTGCAGGGCCCAAGCACCTGGGCCATCCTCCACTGCACTCCCTGGCCATAGCAGAGAGCTGGCCTGGAAGAGGGGCAACTGGGACAGAATCTGGCGCCCCAACCGGGACTAGAACCCGGTGTGCCGGCGCCGCAAGGTGGAGGATTAGCCTATTGAGTCACGGCGCCGGCCAAAGTGCCATTTTTTAATAACAAGTTAAACTGTGATGTTGTCAAGTGTTGGTAAGGATGCAGGAGAGACATCTTCTCTTGTACATGTCACATGAGGACGTAAGTTAGTGCCCCAGACACCGCAGGGGGCTACAATAAGGTGTCGGCTTGCCCTTTTAATGGAATCCATGTGTAGAAAGGCAGTGAGTGAGGTCCAGTGATGATACGGAGGTATTTGCGACTTGAGTAGAAACTCAGTTTATAGGCACCACCTGTGGGCCATGGAGTACCTGTGGATCCTGACTCTTCGAACTGTAGTTTTTAGAGCTTAGGCAGGGGTTTAAGGGAACTGGAGAAATACCAAAGTCATTTTCAAGCCAGTCAAAGTTGCTTATTTAAACCACGGACTCTAGGGAGTATTCCATGCTGAGCTCATCTGTGTAATGTCACACGTGCAACATTTCTCCCCTTGCACTTCTATGTTGTTTGATCTTGGCACAATTGATTTTCATTATGTGGGGCCAGTGTGCCATGGGCATCTCCACCTATGCAGGGCAGGAAGCAGTAAGCAGGATTTTTGGGTAGGACTTTGACCCAAGAACAAAGGGGATGGGGTGGCGTGTCTCTAGTCCAGTTTCTGTCGCTAATAACAGAAGGCCACATGCTGGGTAAATTACAAAGAAAACAGTCTCTTTTGGCTCATGGCCCAGGTTCAAGGTCAGAGTACTACATGTGGTGATGACCTTCTTGCTGCTAGAGCTCAGGATGGTGAAAGACAGGGCCTGTGCAAGAGACCTAGCCAAATTGACTTTTCCCTTAACATTTATTTTTAAGAGAGAGCGAGAAAGCAAGAAGAGAGGGGGGGGGTAGGAGGAGAGAGGTCTTCCTTCTGCTGGTTCACTTCTCCCATGCCTGCAACAGCTGCAGCTGGGCCAGGCTGAAGCCGAAAGCCAAGAATTCTGTTTGCGTCTCCCACATGGGTAGCAGGGACCCACATACTTGGGCTATCACTGGTTACCTCTGTGTTGCATTAGCAGGAAGCTGGATCCCAGGAATTTCAGTTTAGGGTGTGGGGCACCCAAGCAGCAGTGATGTAACTGGCTGTGCCATGTGGATTTTGGGAAAAACCATATTCAAGCGATAGCAGCAGCCAGGCAAGGAAAGGGGTACCACCAATGTACACCAGAAGTCACGAAGGCCATCTTGAACCGTACCGTTCATCTTTGGGTGTTTTGCCTTTGACAGCAGTGGGGTTTCCAGGTGGAAGTACAGCTGACAGTGGAAAGTCAAGGTCGTGAGCTGCTGTAGCCACAGGTGGTTTCTCAGCGCTGTGCACAAGGAGGAAGATTGTCTCTGAGGTTATCTCCATGGTCCTCAGGCTCTCTACACGTTATAATCATCTGGGGAACTGCTTGAAGTCGGGAGCTGGTCTCAGTCCCACCCTCCACCCCACCCCAGAAATTCTGATGTGACATTTGGGGTGTGGCCTGTTTTTTTTTTTTTTTTAAGATGATGCAAATGGTTCCATTGGTGCAGCCGTGGCTAAGCCCCATTGAGTTGGATCAATGGTCAGTGTTCACCTTATCATGGCCCCATAAATGCTGATTGTAGCCGAGCTGAGAAATCCACTGTGCCTAATTTTCCTGTCTTGGATGTAATTAATATTTATTTTTCTGCTTGATTTTCTAAACCTTTACCACTGCATGAAGCCCTAACTTTGTTCCAGCTGTCTCGGTCTCCTTCTCCTCTGAGCATGTAGGATAATGTTAAGAATTCTATCAGGTTTGCTTACAGAAGCAATCTTCGCCCAGTTCTGGCCTGGGCTAGTCTGGGCAGGTTGCTACGTCTGCTGCCTGCTGTCGTCTCGCCAGCCTCCCCCTGCTTCAGCCCGTGTCTTTCTGTCTTCTCTTCCTTAGGGTGGAAGCCGTGCTCCCTAGAACCCGTGTGTGTGTCATTCTCGCCTTGTCCCTGTATGTGCAGGGTTTGTTTTTGGGGAATCCAGGTACCTCCCGGGATAGGGAGTGTGGAAGGGAAGGCTTGAGACTCGTGTGTCTGCAACTGTATTCCTCTACCTCTGCTCTGGCAAGGTGGTTAAACCGGGTCAGGAGGCAGGTTGGAAAGCACTAGAATGGGGTAGGCAGTGCTTGGACATCTTCCACCTTCCGGTTCTGCCCCTGAGAAGCCTGATGCTGTCCTAGCTTTCAATGTATTTTGGAACCTGTTTTATTCCTCTGAGAACATGTATGAGGGTGCTTCAAAGAGTTTGTGGGAGAATGGAATTACAGGAGAAGTTTATTTTGGTGAGAGCCATGCGTCTTGCTTTCATAATATGAGAGCCACGGGTGAACCTGCTTCTGAAGACCCTCTGTTCCTTGCCGGGCTCTTGTGTGCCGCTGGCGCCCGGGCTCCAGGTGTGTCACAGTCACGTGACTCTGACCGTATGTTTTCCTCCGTCGTCCCAGACTTTTCCCCAGATCCCTGCAGGCTGGGAGCTCTGCCCTTCAAGTCTGAGGACCTTCCTCCTCGGACTTCCTCCATCCCCACTGCTTTCCTCTCTCTGTGGCCCAGTATTTGGATTTTTGACTTGCCGGATTGATCTTCTCATTTTCTCTTCTCTCCCATTTCTCTCATCCTTTTGCTGTCGTTTCTTTGTTGTTGTTGTTGTTGTTGTTGTTTTTAAGATTTATTTTGTTTATTTGAAAGAGTTACACAGAGAGAGAAGGAGAAGCAGAGAGAGAGAGAGAAAAGGAGAGGGAGGGAGGTCTTCCATCTGATGGTTCACTCCCCAGTTGGCCTCAACAGCTGGAGCTGTGCTGATCCGAAGCCAGGAGCCATGGGCTTCCTCTAGGTCTCCCATGTGGATGCAGGGGCCCAAGGACTTGGGCCATCTTCTACTGCTTTCCCAGGCCACAGCAGAGAGCTGGACTGGAAGAGGAGCAGCCGGGACTAGAACCAGCACCCATATAGGATGCTGGCGCTGCAATCAGCAGCTTTACCTGCTTGCTACGCCACAGCGCTGGCCCCCTGCTGTCATTTCTGTAGGTTTCTTAATCGCGTCTCCCAGCCCTGTTCTGAGGTTTTAATTCCTATTGTCCATATTTTTAATTTCCAAGAACTTTCCCCCATGAAAGTCATGTTTGATAGCATCCTGTGTGGCCTCCTTGGCACACTGTCATTCCTCATGGCCCTAAGAATCTTCCAGGCAGTCTCTGATGTATTCTGTTCCCTATAATGACTCTCCTTCCTTCTCTGTGTGGGAATTAGTGGCTTTGTTCTGCTTTGCATCTGACTTAACTTTACTCAGATGTCGGCACGGTTGGTGTACATTCTTCTTTAGGTCGGGGGACATTGCAAAGTGCAGAAGAGGGGTCTTGCTGATGGTGAGTGGCTGCCCAGTGATTTTACAGGCCATTTTACTGGGAAGGGCTCCATGCCGCTTGCTTCCCATCTTATCAAGTGTTGATCAGATTTCCCAGAGAAAGGTCGCCCATTCAGCATCCTGTCTTTTTTTTTTTTTTTAAGATTTATTTATTTATAAGTCAGAGTTACACAGAGAGAGGAGAGGCAGAGAGAGAGAGAGGTCTTCCGTCCGATGGTTCACTCCCCAATTGGCTGCAATGGCTGGAGCTGCGCCGATCCAAACCCAGGAGCCAGGAGCTTTCTCCAGGTCTCCCAAATGGGTGCAGGGGCCCAAGGACTAGGGCCATCTGCTGCTGCTTTCCCAGGCCATAGCAGAGAGCTGGACTGGAAGAGGAGCAGCCGGGACTAGAACTGGTGCCCATATGGGATGCCGATGCTTCAGGCCAGGGCATTAACCCACTGCGCCACAGCGTTGGCCTCCAGTGTCCTGTCTTTAGTGGCAAGAACTGCTGCTTCTGGGAATCCAAAGAGAGGAGGAGGAGGCGTTGGGGTCTGTTGAGCAGCAGTGCTGTCCTGGACTCGGGCAATATTTGGTCTTCGCAGTTGCGAGTATGAGAGTTGAATGCTCTGTTGGCTGCCTCACAGGGACCACTCTGCTTCAGTCTGTCTCCCTGGCCACATGCTTGCCTCTCTCCTTCCCTGCTCGTCTGTTTTCTTTGTCCTGCTCTACCCGTGAGACTGGAAGAGCTGCTACCTTCCAGGAGGACTGAATGTTCAGGGCAGCAGGAAGCCTGAGTCGTCACCATAGCCTTTTTTTTTTTCCCCAATTGAACTTTTTATTGAGAGAATGGCTGATTCACAGGCAAATGTGAGAAGTGCATTTGTTTGTTTTTGTGCATTTCCCCTGGTTTCCTCCAGTGGTGGCACTCTGCAAAACTGTAGTGTCCCCAGAGTACTGACTTCAACATAGTCCACCAGTGCTATTCAGATGTCTCCAGTTGTACCTGCACTCGTGTGTGTGTGTGCTCGTGCGTGCATGTGTGTCTACTGGATTCTGTACAATCTGCTCATGTGGGTTTGTACATGCACTGTCACAGTCAAGACACTGGACAGATCCAACACACCCCATGTGCCTCTTAGTACAAAAAAAAAATAAAAAGCAGTCAAGAGACGGGTGTTGTGGTGCAGTGGGTTAAGCTGCCACCTGTGACGCCAGCATCCCATATGGGAACCCTGGTTCCAGTCTTGGTGACTCTACTTCCAGTCCAGGTCTCTGCTATTCTCCTGGGAAAGTAGCAGAACATGGCCCAAGTCGTTGGGCCCCTGCACCTATGTGGCAGACCCTGATGGAATCAGCCCTGGCTGTTGGGGCCATTTGGGGAGTGACCCAGCAGATGGAAGACCTCTCTCTCTTTCTCTATCTCTCTCTCTCTCTCTGTTGGTTTTGCCTTTCTAAAAAATAAATAAATCTGCTTTTTAAAATAAATCTGCCGAGTTACTTATATCACCTATTCCAACAATAAAATCAACTTGAAAATGAGCACTTTAAGAATTAAGGGACGCTGCACCACTAAGAATCCTGCATTGCACAGGAAAGATTGCCTGTATGGTGGGGCCGTACACTGAGTGGCAAGTCCGCCTGCACAGGTAGAGTGAGGTCCTAAAGGGCTGTGTCGGGCCATGCCTGCTCTGTCACTCTCTGGTATGGCAGGAGGCCTCAGCTAAGTGCCAGAGAAAGCCATGCACACCTTGTTAACAGTTTCTTTAATGAATCTTTTTTCCCCTGCTATTTGCGCAGTATTTCTGGATGAATATTCCATGAAAATAGTTTATTCAGCTCGAGCTTGTTCCTTTGGACAGAGTAGCTGTGCCCCTTGTGATGTGACTTTCCCTGTATGCAGTGGAGGGGCTCTAGGAGACCATGGAGTTGTTTTTTTTTTTCTTTTTAAGATGTTATTTATTGGGGCTGGCGCTGTGGCACAGAGGGTAAAGCTGCTGCCTGCAGTGCCAGCATCCCTTGTGGGTGCCAGTTCAAGTCCCGGCTGCTCCCTTCCTATCCAGCTCTCTGCTATGGCCTGGGAAAGCAGTGGAAGATGGCCTAGGTCCTTGAGCTCCTGACTCCAGATAGGCACAGCTCTGGCCATGTGGCCACTTGGGGAGTAGGCCAGAGGATGGAAGACCTCTCTCTCTCTTTTTCTCTCTCTGCCTCTCCTTCTCTCCCTATGTAACTCTGCCTTTCAAATAAAATAAATAAATCTTAAAAAAGATGTTAGTTATTTATTTGAAAGGCAGAGTTACAG
This sequence comes from Oryctolagus cuniculus, assembly GCF_964237555.1. Taxonomy (NCBI): domain Eukaryota; kingdom Metazoa; phylum Chordata; class Mammalia; order Lagomorpha; family Leporidae; genus Oryctolagus; species Oryctolagus cuniculus. The sequence continues at coordinate 43,868,428 of NC_091442.1, forward strand.
AGAGAGAAAGGGACGGAGGGAGGGAGGGAGGGAGGGAGAGAGAAAGAGAGAGAGAGAGAGCCTGCTTCAATCCACTGGTTTATTCCCCATATAGCCACAATGGCCAGAGCTGGGCCTATCCGAAGCCAGGAACCAGAAGCTTCTTCCGGGTCTCCCACACAGGCGCAGAGGCCCAAGCACTTGGGCCATCTTCTACTGCTTTCCCAGGCCATAGCAGAGAGCTGGATCAGAAGAGGAGCAGCCGGGACCCAAACTGGCGCCCCAGTAGAAGCCTTAGCCTATGATGCCACAGTGCGGCCCCAGGTCCTTGGATTTTACCATTGGATTTTGTGTCGGAGGAAACTGACATCACTCAGAGTTGGAACTGAGGCCAGAGCCAGGGCTTTGAGGTTCCTGCCTTAGTAAACATGCAAGAAAAAACAGGGAAACATTAAGGCTACAAGATAGACATAAAGCCAGCGAACTCTGGTAAGGTTATTTCCTATTTGGGAACATTTGCAAAGTGCTGGAGCCTTTCTGTGAGTTTTTTGGCTTTCAGTGTGGTCAGTACACGAGGAAGCGAGGGATTCCCAGGGTGAGCTACTTGGCAGGGAAGAGCTTGCATCATCAGACACACTAGCTGTTCAGACCCTGCTTGTTTGCTTCAGGGGAGCTGGCTTCGTCGATTCGTCTTCTGCTAGAATGAGTGGCCGTTTTCAGACTTAGTGGCCATGAATTCTTCTTGCTAGGGGTCTTTGAACTTGCAGGTTTTTGCCTTTGTTGATCCCTATTTTTGGAATTCTGGGATATGATCCCTTTCAGAGAAAAGAAAATCTCCCAGGTTTTGAAGACCTCGTGGGAAGGTCTCCAGATGGATCTCTCCAGGTTGTTCCCCTGAAATCACAGGTGTATGTAGAGAGGAAACCGAATTTCGTGGTAGGTTTCCTCCCTTACCCATGTCATCCTTGATATGCTTCGTATAACGTCTTTTGTCTGGCATTTACATTTTTTTTTAAGATTTATTTATTTGAAAGTCAGAGTTACACAGAGAGAGGAGAGGCAGAGAGAGAGGTCTTCCATCCGTTGGTTCATTCCCAAATTGGCCACATCGGCTGGAGCTGTGCCAATCTGAAGCCAGGAGCCAGGAGCTGCTTCTGGGTCTCCCACATGGGTTCAGGGGGTCCAAGCACTTGGGCCATCTTCTACTGCTTTCCCACGCCATAGCAGAGAGCTGGATCGGAAGTGGAGCAGCCAGGTCTCGAACTGGCACCATATGAGATGTGCTTGAGGCCAGGGCGTTAACCCACTGCGCCACAGCACTGGCCCCAGCATTTACATTTTCTAAAAATTAGTCAACTGTATCACCTCCAGGGTATCTCCTGGCTCTGAACATCTGTAGCAGGCTGTCCTGTAATCCAGGAAGTATAAGCTGAATTGAGGAGAGGCTAAGGGGCATCTTCATGGAAATGATGGGGGAGGAGAGGGAAGGGTGGGGGAAGGAGGGGGAGGGAGAGAGAGGGAGAAGGAGAGAGAAGGCCTAGGAAAGCAGTGGAAGATGGCCCAAATCTTTGGGCCCCTGCACCTATGTGGGAGACCCGGAAGACGTTCCTGGCTTTTTAGATCAGTGTAGTTCTGGCCATTGCAACCATCTGGGGAGTGAACCAGCAGGTGGAAGACCTCTCTCTCTCTTTCTCCCTCTCTCTGTCACTATGTAGCTCTACCTTTCAAATAAAGAAATAAAATCTTTTTTTTAAAGGTTAACTTTGGAGAAGCCTGAGTGAAAGGATTACAGAAATCCATTAAAGTATTTTTGCAAGTTTTTTTTTGATAAGTCTGAAATTGTGATGAGACAAGTTGAAAAGCTAAACATCCGTATTTTTAATTTAAAATGAAGTGAATGGGATTTACTGTAACTTTCAGATTAAAGATCTTTAAATTTTAGATTGAGAACAACAGTAAAATTGACAATCAGGATACACAACAGCGTGTCACCCCAAGAAACTACCTCCAGCTGCCCATGTGCAGGTGCCCACGCCTGCGGTGCCCACCCCCTGCTCGGTTTCCTGTCCTGACGGTTTTGCGTTTGTGAAAATGCACAGCCTGCCATCTTTTAGGACTTGTTCCTTTTACTGTTGCCATGCCCCTCGGATTTATCTCTGTTGTTTCTCCTCTTTCTAGCTCATTCCTTGTTTCGGCTGAATCGTGTTCTGGTATACAGGGGTACGATGGACGGTTTGCTCATTCCTTTACCTGGCGAGGAAGACCTGAGCTGCTTTAGTTCTCTGGATTCTGAATAGAGCTACAGTAAACGTTCAGATGCAGGCTTGCAGTCGCTTTCTCCTCCTGTGCTGCACTGGCTAGGACTTCTATAGTGTTGGGTTGAATAGGTGTTCTTGCTGTATTCCTGGCCTTAGGGTGACTGCATTCGGCTTCCACGGTTAAGTGTGCTTGTTATACTTTTTGGTATTCCATTGAACTTGAAAATAATTGTTAATGTCTGTATTATAATAGGAATAGGAATAGTCCCAGTATTTTTGTTATGTGCAGCAGGTGCTGGTTTTTAAGCACCAGCTTCAGCTGGTGGGGATACTTTCCCTGTGTGGACTCCCTCAGTGTCCACAGCAACCCTCTGGAGGAGGGGCCATTATTATTTTTTTTAAAGATTTTATTTATTTATTTGAGATGTAGAGTAATAGACAGTGAGAAGGAAAGACAGAGAGAAAAGTCGTCCTTCTTTTGGTTCACTCCCCAAATGGCAGCAATGACTGGAGCTGTGCCAATCCAGAGCCAGGAGCTTCTTCCCGGTCTCCCATGTGGGTACAGAGGCCCATCTTCTACTGCTTTCCCAGGCCACAGCAGAGAGCTGGACTGGAAGAGGAGTAGCTGGGACTAGAACCTGACGCCCACATGGGATGCTGGTGCCGCAGGTGGAGGATTAACCTACTGCGCCACCCCTGACCCCAGAGGGGCCATTATTAGCTCCCTTTTAAATGCAGAGGAAAACGGGCCCAAAGACTTTGAATCACTCAAGGTGATTTGAGTGCATGGCCAGCAGGGTTTGAAGCACACACTCCATGATCTTAACTGTGACATTGCGTCTTGGAATATGGCACACAACTCGCTTGTCCACATGCCCCCTTGGGATCTCAAGTTACTGTCCGGGTCCTCACTGTGGTGCCTGTTCTTGTACAGGAGTCTCTGACGGCCTCTGCAAGTTGGGACCCCAGAGTCCCGGGTTGTTCCGTTTCCGCAGGGGGCCCATCGGGAGCAGCAGGTGCTCTGTCACTTCCCAGGAATTGGAATTGCCGGCAGCAGTGGCTGAGAGTGTTTGAGTCGATAGATGTCCTCTTGCCAGAATTGGGCATCATGATTCTCTTGTGTAGTTTTATTTCACTTTAAAGGAAGATGGTGTCTCACTGCTGGCGTTGGCTCCGATGTTACCTGTGAGTCTGTTTTTACAAATATCTATTGGCTGTTTATATTTTTTTCCTGGGAGAAAGATTTGTTCATGCCCATTCTCCATTTTTTTTTTTTATCCTCCAGTGTAGTGGTTTTCTTACTGATTTCTAAGAGCTTTACATATATTCTATGTGTAAAACTTTTCTCCTTTTCCAGTTTTTCTGTTTGGCGTGCAGAGTTTTGCTTTTATCCACACAGAATTAACATAGCAGCCTTCAAAAAGTCCGTGGAAAACATAATTATCCAGATTTAAAGATATTTTTGCATCAAAATAAACCTAACTTTACGGGGCCAGCGCTGTGGTATAGTGGGTAAAGTGGCTGCCCTCAGTGCTGGCATCTCATGTGGACACTGGTTTGAGTCCCAGCTGCTCCACTTCCGATCCAGCTCTCTGCTATAGCCTGGGAAAGTAGAAAAAGATGGCCCAGGTCCTGGGAACCCTGCACCTGCATGGGAGACCCGGAGGAAGCTCCTGGCTCAGCCTCAGCTTTTGCAGCCATCTGGGGAGTGAACCAGCAGATGGAAGACTTTTCTCACTCTCTGCCTCTGCCTCTGTAACTCTGCCTTTCAAATAAATAAATCTTAAAAAAAAAAAACCCACCTAACTTTTAATTCCATTTTTCTGTAAACTTGTCCCTTGTCTCTCCTTCCCCTCGCATTTTTCCTTTGCTTTATTCCTGGATCCAGTGTCACAGACACATGTTCATGTCTCCTCCCCCACCCTGCACTTATTTTTATGGTTTAGTTTTTTGAAAATTTAACTCTTTACCTCACTTGGAATTTATCTTAACACAAAATGAAGATTGAAGCAGTCAAGCAGATTAAACCATGAATTCCAGCACTGTTTATTAAATAATCTGTCCTTTATTCCCATGTTTGTTAGATACCTTTTTTAAAAATTTATTTTTATTTATTTATTTGAAATGTAGAGTTACAGACGGAGAGAGGGGGAGATAGAGAGAGAGGTCTTCCACCTGCTTGTTCACCCCACAGATGGCCGCAACAGCCAGGGCTGGGCCAGACCAAAGCCGGGAGCCAGAAGCTTCCTCTGGGTCTCCCATGCGAGTGCAGTGGCCTAAGCACTCGAGCCATCTTCTACTGCTTGCCCAGGCCTTAGCAGAGAGCAAGATCAGAAGTGGAGCAGCCAGCTCTCGAACCGGCGTGCATATGGGATGCCAGCACTGCAGGCAGAGGCTTAGCCTACTACGCCTCAGCGCAGGTCCTTGGTGTATCGCTTTATTTTCCATGCTATTCCCTTGTGTACCAGAAACAGTTTTTGTCTATGTTGCCCATTAATTAATTAATCATAGTTTATTAGCATGTTAATTATCTGGTGGGACAAAATTCCTTTCCTCGTGTTTTGGAAAAAAAATCATTTGCTCTCTTCACTCTTTTATCTTTAGCAGTGTTCTCTAGAATCTTTTAAATTTTCCTGAAATCCCTGTAGGCTTGACAAATCTATGAGTAGTGTGTGGGAAAATAGCGCGTTGCGGTATTGATTCTTCTTGTTCATGGTGTGCTTCTTCATTCGACCATAGCTTTTAAAAGTATGTCAGGATTTGAGAATATTCCCCTGTATTTTTCCTGCGATTATTTGTGAAGGTATTCTGGTATTTATTGCTTACTGTTGCTAGTCCTTTGGCCCCTGTGTATTCTTTTTATATATTTTATCCATAAAAGTTTTAAGTCACTGGATATTGAAAATACACGCATAAGCCAGTGCCATTACACTTGCTAATAATGTAGGCAAATTTTAGATTCCTGCTGCAGGGGAATGGTTTTTTGTTGAATATTGGTTAAGTGAGTTACTTTCCACTGCTATGGAAGTTTTGTTTCTAAGTTTCTGAGTTTCTTCAAGGAGTCATAGATGTTGACTGTCTCCAGCTGCCTTGTTAATGCTTCCCGAAGTGTTACACAGAACACTTCACACTAGAACACTTCAGTAACCGCACAGCCACGGTCAGCCGCTGCTGAGGTCAGCCCTGGGTAGCCGTGGTGTCGCACTTGACCTCCTGCCCCGGTGCTGGGTTTGCATTGGTGGCGTTTCTGGACAGGCTTGTGTGTGTGTGGTCATGGTTGATAGGGACACGCAGCTCCACTGTCCTGCTGTAGGGTCACAGGACTCGCACTGTGCACAGGGAATTGATGGTGTCTGTGGCCAGCCCCGTTCAGGAGTATTTCTGGGGAGCCTGGAGATTACGTGACTTGGACGTTCACAACACTGCCTGCCTGCCTGCCTGCCTGGCCTCTGATAGTTTTTAGAGGTAATTTTGAACGAATTTCGCTTTATTTCATTCATGCTTTTCCGTGTAGGTAGTTTATGTTTTCTCAGAGAAGTGTCAGTTTCATTCAGATTGTAAAAATGAACAAAAATGTACAATCCCCCCTTTTCTGTTTCAGCTTGTTGTGCAGTGGTAACTGGGTAGCCTTTTCTCAGGACTGTGTGTTTCTCTTCCTTTTTTTCCTGATGAAACCTGACTGTATTTGGCTTCTCTTATTAATCTGTATGATCCAGCTCTTGTACTTCTATGTCAGTTTTTCCTTTACCTCTTTTTTTTCCTGAGCCATTGATGACAGCTTTAATACTTCTTTAGAATCTTCTCTTCATGCCTCTGTTTTCTGACATTTTGAATGAAGTGCTTATTTATTCTTCCGTGGTTAATGATGCATATAGCTTTGAGGGTAGCTTTAGTCTCACACTGTAAGTGTTTTTTTTTTTAAAAAAAGATTTATTTATATATATGAAAGTCAGAGTTAAACAGAGAGAAGGAAAGGCAGAGAGAGAGGTCTCTCCCCAGATAGCCACAATGGCCGGAGTTGCGCCGATCCAAAGCCAGGAGCCAGGAGCCTTCTCTGGGTCTCCCACACGGGTGCAGGGGCCCAAGCACTTGGGCCATCTTCTACTGCTTTCCGAGACCATGGCAGAGAGCTGGATTATAAATGGAGCAGCTGGGACTCGAACTAGTACCCATGTGGGATGCCAGTACTGCAGGCAGAGGATTAACCTAGTGCGCCATGGAGCCGACCCTCATTTCTGAATTTTTAATCATTTCCTCTCGTGTCCCACTCTTGCTTCATGAACTCCCATTATCATCTTCACTTGCTGTGCCATTATTGATTTTTCTTCTATGTAGGCCATCTTTCTTAGCTAGAAAGACATTGGATAGGAGCCTGGCATTGTGGCTGCCACCTGCAGTGCCTGCACCCCATATGGGCACCTGTTTGAGTCCCGGCTGCTCCACTTCTGATCCAGCTCTCTGCTATGGCCTGGGAAAGCAGTGGAAGATGGCCCAAGTGCTTGGGCCCCTGCGCCCGCATGGGAGACCTGGAAGAAGCTCCTGGCTCCTGGCTTTGCCCTGGCACAGCCCTGGTTGTTGCAGCCATCTGGGGAGTGAACCAGTAGGTGGAAGACATCTGTCTGTCTCTGCCTCTCCCTCTCTCTGCCTCTCCCTCTCTGTAACTCTGCCTTTCAAGTAAAATCAATAAATCTTTTTTTAAAAAGCCATTTGATGGGGCCCGTGATAGCCATTCCTGTGAGCAGCAACCATCTCACGTTTCTGGGGCCCAGTGTGGCCTATGTGGGCCACCTGTCACATCCCAGCCTTGTGTTCCAGGAGCTGCTCTATACTCAGTGCCCCTTTGTGTTATTTCCTCATCTCCTTCCCTGAGCGTGCAGGAAAGGGTGACTCACCTGCCTTGGGATGTACTACCCCAGAGTCCCTGCTGAGGTTTTAGCTTTGAGTTTGTTTCATGAAGAAGAAATTGCGGAGGCAGGTGTTTAGCCTCATGGCCAAGACTCCAGGAGACGCCTGAATTCCGCGTCTAAGCTGGGTCCAGGTCCCACCTCTGCCTCCTCGTTCCAGCTTCCTGGCAGTGCAGACCACAGGGAGCATCAGGTGACGATGGCTCTAGGAACTGGGGCTCTGCCATCTACATGGGAGACCTGGCTCCCGGCTTCCACTGTAGCCCTTCCCTGGTCATTGCCAATGTTTGGTGGTGGGAACCAGCAGATGGTCAGGTTCAATCTCTGCCCACCTCTCCCCTTCAAATAAATAAATACAAATTTTTTAAAAAAGAGAAGATTTTAATTCATAGAGGATTCAGGAACAACTTAATTTACCTTAATAGTCACTAACGTTTGTTTGTATTTTTCTAGGTATAAACCTAGTTGGCTTACCTTATGTAATTCTTCCCACAGAACCTAAGGGTTAGGTTTTATTATTCCCATTCAAGATAAAGTGACCTGCCCAAAGTCCCCCAGGTGGGCCACGGTGGTTATAAAGTCAGACCTTCTGTGCACAAACTCGGAACCCAAACTCAGCCACAAACTGTACAGAAAGGTTCTACTGTTTTTGGCAGGGAGCTGGACAAGACATTCCCCTGGTGTGGACATTCCCCCAAAATAATGCCGCCTCGAGGGTGTCCGTGTCCTGTTCCCTGGGGTCTGTGTCTTGGCTTCCCTGCCTGGCAAGGAGGCTTGGGGTTGTGGGTGGAGTTAGGGTGGCTGGCCCGGGACTGCCAGGGGGGAACCCGTGTGGTCACTTGGGTCCTGTGAGTGAGAGAGGGAGGGAGAAGAGTCAGGCTCAGAGAGGGCAGTGTGGCAGCAGGTGTTGACGTCAGAGTGATGTGAATTCTGGCTTTGAAGATGGAAGGGACTGTGAGCCGAGGAATGGGGCGGAGAGCCTCTGGAGCTGGCACAGACAAGAAATGGATTCTTTCTGGGAGCTTCCAGAAGGAACACATTCCTCCTGTGAGATTTGGGGCTGCTTCAAAGCACTGTGGGAGTGGGAGTTTGGCCTGGATATTTTGTTTTAAAGATTTATTTATTTATTTGAAAGAGTTACAAAGAGAGAGAAGGAGAGGCAGAGAGAGAGAGAGAGAGGGAGAAAGGGAGAGAGAGAGGGAGAGAGGGAGAGGAAGAGAGAGAGAGAGGGAGAGAGAGAAGGGTCTTCTACCTACTGGTTCACTCTCCAAATGGCTGCAACGGCTGTGCTGGTTAGGAGTCAGAAGCTTCTTCTGGGTTTCCCACGTGGGTGCAGGGGCCCAGCGGCTTGGACCATCTTCCACTGCTTTCCCAGGCCATTAGCTGATAGGTGGATCAGAAGTGGAGTAGCCAAGACTCGAACTGGTGTCCATATGGGATGCCAGCACTGCCGGTGGCAGCTTTACCACAATGCCGGCCCCTGGCCTATTACGATGCCTACCTCCCATATCCGAATACCTGGGCTTGATACCATCTCTGGTTCCGGATTTCATGTTCCTGCTATTGCAGACCCTGGGAGGCATCAGGTCATGAATCATGCAGCTGTGTCCCTGCCAGGCCCGTGGGAGACCTGGATTGTGTTCTTGGTTCCTGGCTGTAACCCTGGCCCAACCCAGCCCTGTGGGTTTTTGAGGAGTGACATGAGCTGTGGGTGGGAGCTCTCTCTCTCTCAAATAAACAAAACATTTAAAATAAATTGACATCTGCTAAGAAAAATTTAAATGGGGGGTAGGGGAGGGCGTGCGCTCCTTTCCTCAAGTTGTGGTGAGCGTAACGGCTTCCTGCAGTGCCAGCATCCTGTATCGGAGTGCCAGTTTGAGTCCCAGCAGCTCCACCTCCCTGCTGATGGCCTGGGAAAGCAGCCGCAGAAGGCCCAAGTGCTTGGGCGCCTGCACCCACCTGGGAGACCCAGGTGAAGCTTCTGGCTCCTGGTTTCAGCCTGCACCAGCCCTGGCCATTGAGGCCATTTGGGGAGTGGACCAGTGGATGGATGATCTCCCCTCCCTCCCCCCCTTTCTCCTTCCCTCCTTTCCTCCTTTCCTCCCTTCCTCCTTCCCTCCTTCCCTATGACCCTGCCTCCCAAATAAACAAACACATCTTTTTAAAATTTTAAAAAAGAAACCACTGGGGTTGTGATGATGTGTTACAGCAGGAGTAGGAATCTCCTACACCCAATGTATCCAATACTGGCCGTGGTCTCACTCCCTGCACAGTGGGTACTGGGAGTCCTGGAGTGACTGTGCGCACCTCACCCTGGCACTCCCATTATCCATCACCGGGTCATCACTCGGTGGCTGCGTCTTTATTCACTCCTCTCGTCATTGTTCTCTCCCCTACGCAGACTTCCCACTCCCTGGAAGCAGGAACTTGGTCAGGTGCATTTGGGGCTGTGTGCCCAGTGCCTGATATGAAACAGAAATTCCACAGATATTTGTTGGGTTATTACTGTGTGTGCACGTGACATCCTGGCACCTAAATGGAACCTACTTTACATCTTTGATGGGATACTGAAATGTCTATAGTCACCAAAATAGAAGAAATTAAGCCAAAATTATGCCAGCGTTCTGCTGTGGTGCGGTGGGTAAAGCCACCACCTGCCAGTGCTGTCATCCCATATGGGCACTGGTTTGAGACCTGGCTATTCCACTTCCTATCCAGCTCTCTACTGTGGCCTGGGAAAGCAGTAGAAGATGGCCCAAGTCCTTGGGCCTCTGCACCCGTGTGGGAGACCTAAAAGAAGCTCCTGGCTCCTGGATTTGGATTGGTACAGCTCCAGCTCTTGCAGCCAGTTGGGGAGTGAACCAGCGGATGGAAGACCTCTCTCTCTCTCTCTCTCTCTCTCTGCCTCTCTGCCTCTCTGCCTCTCTGCCTCTCTGCCTCTCTGCCTCTCCGCCTCTCCGCCTCTCCGCCTCTCCGCCTCTCCGCCTCTCCGCCTCTCCTCCTCTCCTCCTCTCCTCCTCTCCTCTCTCTGTGTAACTCTGATTTTCAAATAAATAAATAAATCTTTAAAAAGAAATTCTGCCAGCTTTCACCACCAAAGCATTAATTTTCAGTGTTCATTTCTAGTGTTTGGGTTTAGGCATAATTACTTTTCATACAGGTAGTGAATATTCCTCAGATGCTGAGTGATCCTCTCATCAATAAGTGAAGCAGTGATCATAAAGTCACCCAGCCTTAGATGTTGCAATTTTAGCTTAGAAGTAGGCGGTCTCATGGGGCATTCTCTCATTCTCTTGACTTAACATATGTTCTTTTTTTTTTTTTATACTTACCATCTCATAGGCTGGTTGACATTCCATGGAACATATAGGTCATCATTATTCATGGTTGGTTATTTGTGATGTTTCCGTACTGTTAATTCCACGTCTTTTTGCACGAGGCTGTGATACATCACTCTGAAGCTCCCGCTGTGACTGTGTGTGGAGGAATGCAGCAGAGCCGCCGCTGACCGTGCCTGTAGCTCATGCAGGCACAGAGCCTTGCGGGTCAGTGTGCAGCTTGTATCCCCTGGGCCACCTGCCTGGGCGTTTTTTGAAGGCAGTTTTAATGCATCTGGAAAGTGTTTTCCACCGCATTGTGTGTCCCCATCTCTCTGTCTCTCCAACCTCAGTTTGCACATTTCCTTAACACTGCACATCAGGAGAACTCTCCAGAACGCCCAGCTCAGAAAGAGCCAGAGGCAGGTGGGAATGGCACAGAGAAGGCCCAGTGCAGCTCCTAACTTGGACAAGGCCTCCAGAGAGCTCCCTGGATCCGGCCAAGGCATCTGCAGCCAGTGTGGCACACGGTGGCCTTTGCTCTGTCCTTGCAAGTTCAGTTCTCCTTATCTCTCCTTCTTGACGACTGCTGTGGTTTTCCTGCCCAGTGACAGCTCCTTTGATAAGGACATGAGAAGGAAAAGCAAAATTTTAACTGTTGGCCCAATTTCACAAGAGCACTGAGGAAGTCCGGGGTTGGTACGGGGATCCCCAGGCTCCCAGGCGTTGTGTGAACCTGCAGTGTTAACTGAATTGCAGACAGCAGCTCCGAGCCCACAGGAGGACAACTGTACACTCCAGGGCTCCTGCATGACCCAGCAGGTGCATCATCTTTGGGTCTCAAGCCAAGGACTCTACCTGGATCCGCTGTCCTGTGCTCCTGTGGGTTTCTCAGGTGCCCACGTGTCCCCTGATGGCTGTCCCCTTGACCTTTGATTTCCAGGCCCACCGGGGAGTAAGGTAGGAAGATGAGAAGGAGGAGAGGGAGACGAGAAGTCTGCTTGTCTGGTGCTTTCCTTGCTGATGAACGTCTGCATGTCGGCACAGGATGAGGGTTTATTTTAGGAGACACCAGGCATGAAAGCTTTTACGTTGATATTGTGCAGGACTGACGTGTGGTGTTCGGCCACGGAGGACAGTAAAACATCAGGACACTCCTATTTATAGCCTCTGTCATGGAAACATTCAGGGACAGGAAACCTGGCTCCCACGGGTTGGGAGCACTGGATGGCGAGTCTGGGGACGAAGGTTCTAGTTCCACGTCTGCCGCTAACCTTCCTCTGCACGTTCCTCTTCTTTCTCAGTCTTCTCATCTGTACAATGGGAACATTTGTGCTGCGTCATCTTGACGTCACTAGTACTGGCTCTGAATGGATTGTTCGTTTTAAATCACAAGCCTCCACGAGGAGGCTAGAGAGAGGCTTCCTTTGAAGGCTGATTTACAGCCACAGCAATACGGTTTTGCTCCCGAGCATGGCCCGAATCATCATTCATTTTTATTTCACGAGAATTACTCTTGTACGTGTGATTTCCCTGTCGGTTTCACAGAGCTGTGAGATTGCACAGCTCCACGGGTTTCTTCCGGATGTCATAAATTTTTGCTCTTTGGCTGAGCCAGTGCTTTTCAGAGCGAGGTTCTTGAATCCGCAGCGTTGGCACCCATGGGGATCCCCCGTGAGCTTGTTACACATGCCGATTCCTGGGCCCTGCCCCAGCCCCCTGCATGGAATCCCTGAGCATGGGCCCCAGGAAACTTGCCTAATGAGGTCTCTGCTTGCAGGCCGGCACCGTGGTTCATTTGGTTAATCCTCTGCCTATAGCACCGGCATCCCATATGGGCGCCGGGTTCTGGTCCCGGCTGCTCCTCTTCCAATCTAGCTCTCAGCTGTGGCCTGGGAAAGCAGTAGAAGATGGCCCAAGTGCTTGGGCCCCTGCACCCACATGGGAGACCAGGAAGAAGCTCCTGGCTTTGGATCGACGTCTGGCCCAGGGCTTTGACTCCAGCCCCGTGTTGGGGTGGGGAAGTGGGAGCCCCGTGAATCATCTGCCAGAATTGAAGATGCTTCTGAGGCCCAGGAAAGCAGTGAGCCCTCAGGAGTCTTCTGGAAGAGCCTAGTCTGAGCTGAGAAGAGGGCCAAGCATTCTTATCATATCTTTTTTTTGTTTGTTTTAAGATTTATTGATTGATTTGAAAGGCAGAGCTTCAGAGAGAGAAGGAGAGACAGAGATAGAAGAAAAGAGATCTTCCATCTGCTGCTTCACTCCCTAAATGGTCACAACAGCCAGGGCTGGGCATGCTGAAGCCAGGTCTCCCACGTGGCGGGGGCCCAGGCACTTGGGCCATCTTCCACTGCTTTCCCTGGTGCATTAGCAGGGAGCTGGATGGGAAGTGGAGCAGCTGGGACATGATACGGGGTGTGGGCATTGTGGGCAGCGTCTTCAGCCTCTGTGCTGGCCCCCACTAGTAAGCATTTCTGCAAGAGCTGCCGTAGCAGCATTGTAAATAATTACAGATGCTCATTATCAACACTCACGTGCACACGTACACATGCCCCTTCTGACCCTGTCTCAAGTGGCGGCTGTCCTGCCTTCCTCCATTTATCCAGCCCTCACTGGCCCTTGTCTGGAGTTTGGCACAGCGGTGTGGGAGCTTTGCACATTTCTTTGCACATTCTGAGGTCAGCACTGCTGAGCCTTTCATGTTCCTGCTGTTTGACCACTTGCTACCCAAGGACCACTGGAACCATTTCTGCAGCCTCTGTTATCCTTTAACTTCCTCCAAAGTGCTGCATCAGGGCCGGGTAAAGCAGTAGCTCCACCCATGCCCTGCGATAGACGTCCATTGTAGACATGAAGGAGGCAGAGGCTCTGGCCTGGGGCTGCGGCTGCCTTTTGCACAGGTGCATACAGTTCTATCCACTCTGCTTTCCCGTGTGTGACTCGCTTGGCCTCCAGTTTGTGCAGAAGACCAGTGTGGCTCTGGGCCCCTGTAAGGGGCAATAGTGGAAGCGTTTATGGCTACTCAGGTGCTTTGCTTTGTCTCCAAGTGTGACTGTGGACTTGCCTCTTAAGACAAGGCACCTTTCTGCCTGGAAGACAGGTCTGATACCTGGGCACCTGGCACTCCCATGTTCGTCTCTATGGCAGGAAGCTGGAGCTTGATACTTTCTCCTCTACAGTATCTTTCCAGGCTGTGCCTCTTCTCTCTCAGGGACTCCCCTCATCTCTCAGCAGGTCCATGTTCTTCTGGCCACCTACCCACCTGGTCCCACTGCCCCTTCCTCCTTCCCTCTGGTGGTTTCTGTGCATCACAGTGAACGGTGTCCTGAGTGCTGTGCTGTGCTGGCACAGGTGCATTCCTGTGTTCCACTGAACATCCGTTTACAGCTCCCTGTTTCCCCGGTACCCACGAGGTGAGGGTGAACCCTGCAGCCTGTCTGTGAAGCCTCCAAAATGTGGCTGTAGCCTGCCTTGGAGATGAGCAACCATTCCTAGACTGTCCAGTCAGGGTGTGCATGGAGTATAAATGAATGTATCAGAGTGAACGTTGGGTGAGCTTCACTCAGCCTCGCAGCCTGTGTGTAGTGAGTGCTGAATGACAGCCTCGAAAACACGTGACCTTTCTTAGGCCCTAAGTCAACTCTTTTGTCCTTGACCCCTTACTCTGAGCATTGGGTAATATTTCAGTTTTTTTTTTTTAAATAAAGATTTGTTTATTTCAAAGGCAGAGTTACAGAGAGGCAGATGCAGACAGAGAGAGAGAGAGAGAGAGAGAGGTCTTCCAAACTCTGGTTCACTCCCCAATTGGCTGCAACGGCCAGACCTGCGCCAGTCTGGAGCCAGGAGCCAGGAGCTTCCTCTGGGTCTCCCACATGGGTGCAGGGAACCAAGGACTTGGGCCATCTTCTTTTGCTTTCCCAGGCCATAGCAGAGAGCTGGATCGGAAGTGGAGCAGCTGGGATTCGAGCTGGGGCCCTTACGGGATGGTGGCTTTACCCGCTGCGCCACAGCGCTGGCCCCAACCTTTCTGTTTTTGAATGTAATCATGACTTGATGTAGTTGGGCCAACGTTTATTGGGGAGCTGCTCTCTGCTGGTACTGTGTGGAGCTAAATAAGACACAGTTCTTGCCTCGGTGACACTCAAGAGTCCAGAAGGGATGCAGGTGTGTGGGAACGAGAGACCACTGCCACGTGGGAGTTCTCCTAAGACAGTGGTGGGGGTGGAGAGTAGCGGACTGGCTCTGCCTGCAGGGCTGGGCTGCAGCATTATCCAGAGCTGCCCTGGGAATTTGCTTTTAAATCTTTTTACAATATTTAATCAGCAAGTAAAAGTTGTATATTTTCAAGATTAAAATGTGATAGGCGTTTTAGTATTTTTAAATAAGATTCATTGTTTTTTATTTATGGGAAAGGCAGAGTGAGAGAGAAAGAGACAGACCAAAAAATCTTCCATCCACGGCTCCAATCCTGAAGTGGCCACAACCACCAGGCCTGGGCCAGGCTGAAGCCAGGAGCTAGGAGCTCCATCCACGTCTCTCACATGGAGGGCAGGGGTCCAAGCACTTGGGCCATCATCTGCAGCTTCCCAGGTGCCTTAGCAGGAAGCTGGATCAGAAGCAGAGCAGGTGGCACTGGAACTGGCGCTCTGATATAGATGCTGGCATTGCAAGTGGCGACTTTACCCCTTGCACCACACTGCTGTCCCCATGGTGCTGGCTTGATGGACATTGTGTGCTGATTACCACAGGCTAATTAGTAAGCACATCCATCTCCACCCATAGTTGCCATTTGTGTACGCATGGGGAGTGAGGGCATTTTTAAAAAATCTGCTGTTACCAAATTTCAAGTAAATGCAGTGTCATTAACTGTACCCTGCTGTACGTTGGATAACCAGGACTTAACTCACCTTACAACTGAAAGCTGGCGCCTTTAGTAAACCTCTCCTCAAAGTAATCCATGGACTACTTCCTGCTTGGGAAAACTGAAGTCCTCCCGGAGCACCCTGTCCCTGACCTTGGTGTCCACACCCCATGTGCAGAGGTCACACCGCAGCCAGTGGAGCATGTCCGGGTTCATAACTGCACTTGTATTTATTTGTAGTAAACCCGAGGCATTTCATGACAGTCAGATGGTATCAGTCCATGCTTTTCATTCTGTATCTTGCGCATTCTCATTCAGCAGTGCGTGTGAGAGCTCAATCTACCTCCTTTTTTTTTTTTTTTTTTTTTTTAATCTATTTGAGAGGTAGAGATGACAGAGAGGGCTCTCACCTTCTGGCTCACTCCCCAGACACCTGCAGTGACCGAGGCTGTTCAGTCCATTCAGTCCAGATCTCTTGCGTGGGAGGCAGGAATCCAGTCCCTTGACCCATCCTGTGGGAGCAGGATGTTGGAGTCGGGTGCTGGAGCCACGTATTGAGCCCAGGTGCTCCAGTGTGGGATGTGGGTGTCCTAACCAGTGTCTCAGCTCTAAGCTCAGCCCTACTGCCTTTTGATGTCAGAATGGTCTCCCAGGATGTCCTGGGCACCCTCAGGTGCATCCTGCACCCTTCCCTTGCCCTACTGTGGTCCCCAGGAGCCAGGGTCCCCAGCTTGCCTTGCCTTGCAGCTTCCAGGTAGACGTGACCAACAGGAAACAGGAGAGGGGAGGGGTTGCTCTCTTCTCCCCGCCCCACGTGCTTCTCCTCTTCTCTGCTTCAGACAGCATCCCTGGCAGTGGCTGTGACCCCTTCCCTTCATGGCCCGGCTCCTGAGCTCTGCCGACGCCCCCTTCTCCCTTTGCGCTGCTCACCTTAGGGGTGCTACCGGCTGCCTGCACTTGGCAACCTCCTCATCCGGTGTGGCTGCTCTGTCACCTGTCAGGCCACTCCCCTGTATTAAGCTCCCTCCATCTGAAATACCTCGAGTAGCTTCTGTCCTCACTAGTCTCTGCCTTGTTCATGTAGCAAACACCACAGAGGACTGCTTTTTCGCTTTTCCCGTCACGGTGGACATCTGTTGAGTTGTGTTCATTGATTTTCCCATCACAGGTAGTGCTGGGTTTGATCATGGCTGCACACAGCCCCTTCTGCACATGCGTAGTGATAGTTTGTCTAGGAGACTGGCTGTGGGTTACTCACCTTCTCATGTAGAAATCTCTGCACGTGGGTTCTGGGTCTTAGAATTCCATATCTTGGTAGTACACAGCAGGTTTCTCTGCAGGGGGACATTTAGTGAAGTAGCTGTTGAATGAATGAAGCTCATTTGCTCAGTCAACCTCAGATGTCGCATGCCACTGGTCTGACTCTACCCCATGGCCTGCTCACGCTGAGCAGGTGACGAGTTACCCTGGGGGCCCCATGCCCTGGAGAAGTGGGTATAGGAACCAGAGTCTATTGCTTTATTCAGGATCCAAAGCAGCATAGGGTGAGTGCTGAGGTTGGTGCAAGTGAAGTGCCAATGACTGCAGTCCTTAGCTTCCATGATAGATAGATGGATACCAGGTACATAGTGTGATGCAGGGGTGTGTCGTGACTTCAGGGGTGGACCTTCATGTTGATGGTCCAGGATGTGGGTTTAAACCACACAGTGGCTTGGGAGGAGGCCAGCAACCCCTTCCCAGAATGCCCAGCAGCTCGTAGTCCATGGGGTATGGCTGTCCTCCGTGCCACACTTTTAGATCAGAAAACACAAGCAGAGCGTACTGCTGGCAGAAGACCCACAGAAGGACAAGGATGTGTGGGCAGAAGGGTGGGAGGGGGATGTCTCTTGGGAGTTGTGGATCATTTGATAGTTGGGTCTGCAGGCTTATAATCCTTCGTCTTTTTCTCTTTTTACAGTTGAGCTAGTAGAATTTTCTTCCTTCTTTTCCTGGGCTGTTGTTCTCCAAGAAACTGCCCAGGCTCCAGACACTTCCAAATCCTGCCTTTATCTTTAAAGAGCCCCTGCTTGGCTTGCAGGGGTGGTGAGCCTCCCACGAGCTCAGTCCTCCCAGACAGAGTGGCCAGAAATCCTGGATTCTTTGTATTTTGACTTCAGTGACTTCCGGTTCCAGGAGGAGGCAGGTGGTCATTCCTTTTCCTCTCTCTCCCCAGAGCAACGTCTTTCTGCAGTGGAGGCAGACCGCGTGGAGCTAGGGGTCGGGGCACCTGCTGGGTAGGCGCCACGTGGTCGGGGGTGCTGGATCTGGGGTTGGGTTCTCCAGCAGCACCATTGCCGTCCCTACACCTCTGGCCCGCTGCCTTCACCACTTTGCACGTGTGAGTCATCCTGAAAAGGGATTTCAGGAGAAATACCTTTGGAGAAGCATGGTGTGCGGTCTCTTTAAAGGCTTGGGAACCTGTGCTGTCTGGGGTTCAGCAGCTACTGACATGCCCTGCTGGCCGCATGTGGCCAGGCGGACACTTGGGGCAGAGCAGCTGGGTCCTGGATAGTCTGTGCATTTTCAGCTGCAGATAGAAAATATGCACAAAAAATACCAGCTGTGTACTGAACACACACAGGCTTGTGTCTTGTTGTCGTTTGTGAAAACGGTGCCGCATGGCAACTGTTTACATAGCATTTGCACTGTGTTTAGTGATGGTTTAAAGTATATGGGAAAGTGTGCCTTAGGTTTTGTACAGATACAGTGCCATTCCATAGAAGAGCCTTGAGCATTGCTGGACTTTTGTGTCCTCTGGAGGGTTCTGGAGCCAGTCCCTAGGGATGTAGAGGGGTGATGGGCAACGGTACCTGTTCTCTGTACCCCACCTCTGGATTGAAACATGGGCTTGCGTCTTGGCTTCAGTTGATTCTGCTTTTAGTGTGGATTTTACAAGCACCTAAGCTGCTGTAACTTTTTTCTCCTGTCTCTTCTATTTCCAACCTGAATAGGAAGTGACAAGGATGCCTTCGGTGCAGAGAGAATATGATTCGTGCTGTCAGCCTATTTAGAACTGGTTTTGAAGTCTAATATATGCGTGTGTACGGAAGTGTCCGTCATAAATGCATGACTCGAAGAATTTTTACAAACTAAGCAGTGAGATCCACATCTGTGAAACACGGTGGCGATTTTTTCTGGTGGCCTCCGCCCTGGAGTAACTACTGTCCCCACTTCTCACAGCAGAGCCCGGTCTTGCCCATTTCTCTGATACTATGACTTAATAGGGTACATATTGGTTTGGTGAATGTTGTACATAAATTTGTCTTCATTTTCTTGGCTGTTGCGGATTGCTCAGCGTTATCTTCCGTATTTGGTTGGGAGAACTGTTGGACATTTGGTTAATTCCAGGTGCTCTGAACACTCTTGTTCCGTGATCACACATATGCATTTCTGTTTTTTGTATTCCCTGGAGTCTTTGAGGAACCTGTTTGGTTCTTAGTATATCCAAGGTGGACACACCTGTTGATAGAGGAACCTGGATTTTCAAGCGGAGTGGGCAGTTGGGCTTGAAATCCAGGTACGTTTGCTGGATTGAAAGGCTTCCTCGGGCAAACTGCACTCAAGAGAGAGGCCAGCCCTCTGGGAGGGAGGCGTTACCGGCACCGTGACATCCCAGGTGCTCATTCTTGTTGGGTGTTGGATCTGTGCAGTGTGCGGGACGCGCCCCAAGCACATGCCCTGCCCTCTGGGGCAGAAGCAGTTACGGTGGCCGTGGTTACTTATTGTTATTGATCCTCCTCCTCTCATCTCCCTCCATAAGGGAGTTTTATTGCCATCCCTCACACACACAGACACACACACACACGTAAATGCACACACACACACACATGCTCACTCACACACTCAGGCACACATACACACAGATGTCCACACACAGTCATACACACTCACATATGCATGCACACACATACAGACACATGTAGACACACATGCAGAATCACACTCAGGCACACATGCACATACTCAGACACACAAACTTATACACATGCGTACTCACACATGCACACTCACAGTCATACATTCTCACACTCAGGCACACATACACACTCATACACACAGAAAAACATGCTGTCACACACACATAGACACACATACTCACACATAAGTGTGAACATGCACACAGACATGCACACACACATGCAGTCATACGCATACTCTCACACTCAGGCACACATGCACATTTACACAGACACACACATACATATTCACACATGTAGTCACACATGCAGACTCAGTCACACACACATTCTCACAGTCAGGCACACATAGATGCACTCATGCACACAGATGCACACATTGTCACACAGATGTACAACACACATACACATGCACCCACAGACATGCAAATGCAGTCACACATGCAATCATATACACGTACACACAGATATGCCTACTCACATGTAGTCACACATGTACAGACACACAAGGACTTGTACATATACAAGCACACACCACATGCACATACAGTCTCATATGCACACACGTGCAGTCACATGTAAACATGCAGTCACACACATGCAGACACAGACATGCACACTCACATGTACAGTCACAAATTCAGGCTTACGCGCATGCAGTCACACACATACACACACTGTCACATGCCCGCCTTGCCTGCGGGAGGCCCAGCCGAGGAGCTGGTGCTGCAGGTGGGAGTCGCAGCGTGGAGAGAAGGCTAATTATACTACAGGAAGTGTGATCGCACTCGCTGCAGCTCTGCGGAGAGACCTTATACACACAGCAGAGTAAGAACGAGTCTGTCCACAAATTACCACGTCTGGGCCCCTCTCCGTGATGATTGAAAGGTGCTAAACCCGCACTCAGCACACTGGGGAGAAGCAGCCTCAGCACCCTCAGCACCCTCAGATAAAATCGCAGGGCGGTGCATGTTCTCGGTAGCACCGTGCATTTCCAGCTTGGCTGGCTGTGCCCCTCGCCTGGGCTGGGAGGTGGGGTGCGGGGCTCGCCCTCACCTGAGGCCCTGCTGCCCAGGGAAGTGCCTTTCCTCGGGTGGTCAGCCCACTGGAGAACAGTGCCCTGTGTCTGCTGGGGGCTGGGAGTGTGCCAGGCTCTTCCACGTCCATGGGTGTGCTCCGCACAGCAGCCGCTCCCTGCTCACCTGTTCTTGCGCTGCCCTGGGAGCTTGAAGGGCCCAGGGGTCTGAGATCCCAGCTCCTTTCATGCTCTCTGCTGTCTGCAGACAGCCTGTTGGGGGCAGTTTTTCACAGTGACTGTTCCCTCTGTGGGATCCTATGCCCGAGGACCCCTGCAGAGCCCCAGCCAGACCCCCAGGCTCCAGGCTGTTAGCCCAAGGGGCTCTGCTGGTTTCTCTGTAGGAGGCTGATGGAGAGAAAGCCGCCTGGACACGTTCTGGGAGCCCTGCAGGCAGCCATGACACTGGTCCTGGACACAAAGCAAAGCCAGAGTGGCAGAGGGGCCCCACTGGGGTTGTATCACCACTGATGGCTCCCCAGTCCCTGGCCCCCTTCTCCTTGACTACTACAAAGCCTAGGGCTGGCAAGCTGCCCCTCAGATCTGCAGCTCACTCCCTGGAGTATGTGGGGCACCATGGTCTTGGGGGGCTGTCCTGCCTCTTCTGGCTGCCGCCATAAGATGTGGAACAAGATGTGGAAATGATGATTTCCATTGCCTCCTCCTGTTATTTCTTGCAAGAGTCTGTTGGTGAATAAAGGCCATATCGATAAAGCACTGATTTCTTCATTGTCCTCTGGACACGGTCGTGAACTCATACCGCCGTCAGCCACCTGCTGTAACAGGTGCCGCCACCTGAGTCTGTGGAATGACAGCGGCAAGGGGAGATTGGTCGCTTTCCCATTAGCCATCAGGGTCTTAGCTGGAGAGATCGGAGGTTTCTATGCCTTTGAAATGGCATGCAGACCCCAGTGCCACGTTGGCCCCCACTGGACTGCCAGGGGCTTTGAAATGTACATTTGCACCAAGCAAGCAGATGCCTCCTGCTGGTGGTTTCCTGTGTCACTGGGAGCTCCAGGAAGACCATTCAAGTGGGCACAGCTGTGCTGTGGAGCTGTGGCTGCCAGGGCAGGTTGGGGTCTAGGGTCCCACCTGCAGGGGAGGCGTAGCTGCTTGAGACCCGCCAGAGACTGTCTTTGGATGCTGTTTCTTCGCAGCCATCTATACCTGCCTTGTCCATGCGCTCTGGGCCCCCAGGTTTGTGCAGAAGCCACATGGGGCTGGGCTAGCTCTGAACTCTATGGCCGTTCCTGGGGACGGGGACCGTTGTCTCAGCCTGGCCTGGCTGCTTGAGGCTGTTCATTAGGAAGCTGTCCCCTCTTCTCGCTCCACCCCCCGGTAGGCGTGACAGGTGCAGGTTCTGAAGGAGCGGAAAGTACTTGTGAGTGGAGCTCCAGCGTGAGCCCGGGGCGCGTCCCCAAGGCTGAGTTGCTGCACAGGTTAGAAGGATTTGTAAGTAGAGCTCCCTTCATTCCAGGATGGCTGTGTCCACAGTGCCTGTGGACAGGGAATGCAGTTATCAGCTCTGTCCCCTCTTGGCTGAGCTGGAGATGGCTCCTTCTTGGCTGCTGGCTGGGAATGGCGTGCGGTCCACAAGCTCTGGCACATGCAGCACTGAGAGCGGCCGGGAGGAAGGAGACTGAAGCAGCGTTCTCACACGGGGGCTGGTTTTCCTGCAGAATGGCTGCCCTTTGTGTCTCTCATAAAAGGGTGCTGAGAAATGAACGTGAAAGGCTGCAGAAACGCTGAATAATAAGTGAACTTGATCCCTCCCCCCTGTCCCAGGCGGCCAGTCTGAATGGCTCCCTTTGATTTGACCCAGTTATACCTCCAGGGTCCCTGGACCAGTGCCCTGGAAAAAGCGATCGGCTTCGGCACGTCTCGCTGCAGCCTGATGCTATCAGGCCACCGTCCTGCTGACCCCCGTCTCAATGGCGAGGTTCAGGTTTTGAGAATAATAACTCAAAGAATTTCCTGGAAAAGGCGGAGGGGTGATGGGAGGTGTGGGATTGTGCATGACATACTGGAGACCCGGATCCCAGAGGAAGATCACTTTACATGTCCGTGTAACCTGGAGCCAGGCTGTGTGGGCTCTCCAGGGAAGGAATTGGAAACCCGGTTTTGTGGCTGTTCCAGTGTCATTCATTCATTCACTGAGCCTGCCGACAGGTGTGAGGTGAGGTCAGTTTTGCTTGTGTTGCGTCTGAGATGTCCCATATAGATTGGGATTTGGACAACAGAGTTTAGGGCTATGGAAAGAAGCAATTCTTTGCTCTTTTTCCAAAACTGTACTGAAAGCAGCTGGAACTGCAACTGGCATTCTCTATACGTGATGGAGCTTTGTGATGCTGGCCAATCATCAGTTGTTTCTCTAAATTCGTTTTGGGTTTTGGGCAAGTTCTCTCACTGCTTTTTTTTTTTTTTTTTTTTTTTTTTAAGGGAAAGGGTTTATTGGGGAACACCCTGCAGACCGGAGTGAAGGGGCAGCGAAGGAAAAAGAGAAAGAGAATATAAGAGAGAAACAGAGAGGAGAGGAGCTAGCAAGGGGAGAAGATAGAGCAGAGCAGAGCCAAGAGAGAAAAACCAAGAGCCAAGAGAGCACGTGTTCAGGAATAGGCCCTTTTAAAACTTCGCCTGAGGGCAGGCAGGGAAGCAGGAGCAGCGAATCCCATTAGGATGGGGGTGGAGCCTGGCTCAGGTAGCTGGGCCATGCAGCCACCTGGCTAAAACTGCACCTCACTGCTTGTTAAATAGCAATTTTCAGGGGTTGGTGTTATATCATTGGGGGTGAAACCGCTGCCTCTGATCCCATATGGGCCCTGGTTTGAGTCCCAGCTCCTCTACTTCCAATGCAGCTCCCTGCTAATGCACCTGGGAAGGCAGCAGAAGATGGCCCAGGTCCTTGGGCCCCTGCCACCCATGTGGGATACTTGGATGGGGTTCCTGACTTTTAGCTTCAGCCTAGCCCAGTCCTAGCTGTTGTGGCCATCCTGGGACTGAACTACCATATAGAAGATCTCTTTCAGTCTCTCCCTCTCTCTCTGTAACTCTTTCAAATAAATAAATAAATCTTTAAAAAGAATGCTCAGAAGTGGCACACCATGACACCCCTGGAGATACCAAATAAACATGTTAAGGATTTTACTGAATTTCTTGTGAATGAGGAAACTAGTAAGATGTTACAGATATTTCAATGGATAACACAGAGCATAGAGACATTTGTAGATCAGGATTATTGAGATGAGTGTGCAGAGGGGGCATACAGAGGAGAGAAGCCACATGAACCTGCTGCTCAAAATTTGTGTAAATAGGGAATAAATACCCTGCCAAAATAATTAATTTAGAGTTGTGGAACAGCTCGAAAACAATGAAAAATAGATAATCTTAAAGGGTATACTTTAGGCCGGTGCTGCAGCTCATTAGGCTAATCCTCCACCTGTGGAGCAGGGGTTCTAGTCCCAGTTGGGGCGCCGGATTCTGTCCCGGTTGCCCCTCTTCCAGGCCAGCTCTCTGCTGTGGCCAGGGAGTGCAGTGGAGGATGGCCCAAGTGCTTGGGCCCTGCACCCCATGGGAGACCAGGGGAAGCACCTGGCTCCTGGCTTTAGATCGGTGCAGTGCACTGACCGCAGTGCACCAGCCATAGCGGCCATTTGGGGGGTGAACCAACGGAAAAAGGAAGACTTAACTCTGCCTGTCAAAAAAAAAAAAAGTTTATGCTTTAGACAATACATGATTTTCCACTGAAGCATGAATTTTTCCTTGTACTCTATTTAATAAAGTCCAGTTGATTTTTTTAGCATTAAACTTGCTCAGGAAGTGCCCTTCTGTCTCCCTTTTAATATATAAATAGCCATGATGAGATTTTTACTTCCATTTTGGGATTTTTCTCGTTTGTCCATATGATATTATTGATGTAGTGCTGTTAACTCTGCAAATAACTTGAAGAGTTATTTTGGAAGCTAATTACTGGACTTACCCTGTGTGGTTTCACAGGACCTATATTGATGAGTAGAAAGAATGCGTTCTGAGATATTTGATTTATGAGATGTTGAGCAGTGACTCAACAGTGGGATCATGAATCTGTGAGCCAGACGACACAGAAGGTTTCCAAGCTCAGTGGGAAATAGGAGGCGGGAAGAGGAATCCTTTGGAATCATCTAGAGTTCCGGCACACAGTTCTCCCCCGGAACAGCTGGGAATGTCTTTGCGTGTGATGTCCTGAACATTTTTGGAGTAATTAGATGGACACTGACATTTTCTTTTTTCACAGTTCAAAAAGACCCATCTCCTTTTTTTAAATATTTATTTATTTATTTGAAAGACAGTTACAGAGAGGCAGAGAGAGAAAGAGAGGTCTTCCATCTGCTGGTTCACGCCCCAAATGGCCCCAACAGCCAGAGCTGTGCTGGTCCGAAGCCAGGAGCCAGGAGCTTCTTCCAGGTCTCCCATGCGGGTGCAGGGGCCCAAGGACTTGGGCCATCTTCCACTGCTTTCCCAGGCCATAGCAGAGAGCTGGATTGGAAGTGGAGCAGTCGGTACATGAACTGGTGCCCATATGGGATGCTGGCTCCACAGGTAGAGGCTTTACCTGCCCTGGCCCCATCTCCTCAATGCCTCTGTCTTGTCTGCCCTTCTGACATTTATTCCCAAGAGACAGTTGTGTGAAAATGGAATTCCTAGCTGGGTGTCACTAGCAGAACCCCTTCTGCTTTGTTGTGAAAATGTTTCTTCTGTTCCCTTTCTCACTGCAGACCCGCTGTGCTGGGGGAAGCCTAGCCCTCACTTTTTCCCACCTGTTTTCCGTCCCTGGGCTGTGTGCCCTGTCTGTCTCTGGCCCTCCTTTCACGTTGTTCCCAGGCAGCTGCCTGGGTCCAGGGCTCCTATCTTTCCACAGCCTCTCCATCCCCAGGAGGCATCCTCATCTCGAGATTTGGCTCCCGCCGTGGTTCAGGTAACGACGCCACCTTCATTCCAGGGCTGAGCCTGATGCCAGCATTTCCAGAATGTACTTCTCCACCTGAATATTCTCACCCTCTATTCCCAATGTGGTGAGAGGTCACGCATCAAATTTCTTCCAGTGATAGGTGGCTCATTGTAACATTGCACTTAAAACATTTATTTGTTTTCATGTTCTTGAGAGAGACACACACAGACATATTCCATCTGCTGTTCACTCCCCAGATGCCTACAACAGTCAGAGCCGGAAGCCAGGAGCCAGAAACTCCATCTTGGGGGTCTCATGTGGGTGACAGGGACCCAAGCACCTGCGCCATCATCTGTTGCCTCCCAGGATGCATTGGCAGGAAATTGGATTGGAAGTGGTTCACTTTCCACATGCCTGCAATGGATTTGGCTGGGCTGGTATTGAATCCAGGAGCTGGGAGCTCAATCCAGGTCTCCCATGAGGGCAGTGGGAACCTGGTTGCCTGAGCTGTCACCTGCTGCCTCTCAGGGTCTGCATTAGCAGGAAGCTTGAGTCAATACTCTGAGAGGGGGTGCAGGTATCTTAGCCTGTATTTTAACTGCTGGGCCAAGTGCCTGCCCCTGTAGCTACTTTGAAACCTTGTCATCCAACTCATTGACCACATGCTGTCAATCAATTCTTCCTTCTCAATATCTCTCCTGTCTCGTATTTTCTTCTATTCCATCATTACACCATATCCAGGGCTTCGTCCCTTCCTCAGGTGGACACCACACCCTGCCTGCTGCTGTCAGCATTCCCACAGACACTGAGCCAGACGCTGAGCCAGCTGATGGGGTTCCACTGCCAAGAGGCTACCAAGAAGCCTGACTTCAGTTAGAGACTCAGAGCGTTGGGTGGGTAATCATACAGCAAGATAAGTGCTGGCAGGAACGTTCTATGAGAGCGTGCAGTAGGAAGCCCTAAATTAGTCTGGACAGCCAGACTTGTCCAAGCAAGTGGGCACCAAGGGGGCTTCCGAGGAATGAGTGGGCAGGAGATAGGTGAGGGCGAGGTGGGTGGGGAGACTTCACCTGATGAGGACTCTAAGTTTGCTAAGTGTGCAGGCTGATTGGTGACTGGACACCCTAGGAGACTGAGCATGGAAGACTCTGGTGCCAGTGGGAAGTGAGTGTAGGGGCCCAAGCGGCAGGGGGTGTGCTGGGTAGGGAGAAGGCAGCCACAGGCAGTGCTGAGTAGCAGCAAGAATTCAAGTGTCTGGCTCAGGGCAAAGGGGGGTCTTGGGAGAGTTTTGAGCAGGAGGGGGATGCACGACCAGATAAGCTTTCAGCCATGTCCAGTAGGCAAGAGCATCTGCAGGTCCTCCTGCCCCACACAGCGGCATGTGCCGGAGAGCCCTGGGGAGCTGAGCTTGGAAGGGAGGCAGAGGAGTCCCCTGGGCCATGAATGAAGGGGCACGGGGGTGGGGACTCCTTCCTCTTCCCTGGTGCCATTGGCCCATCTCAGGAATCCAGAGGCGAGGCGTAGCTCTGCTGGACCATGTAGGGACAGAAGGCAAGGCTTGGGCTGGGGATCTAAGTAGGTTGGGGATCTGGATCTCAGAGCCTGGCATGGAAGAGGAAACCCCTTGATTAGTCATTGGGGGACCATGCAGTAACTCTCCTGCCCACAGAGAACATGCTAGGGAGTTTGTCTCTTTGACCCTGGGGCTGAGAGGAATCATCTCCAAAAATACCTCATCAGTGACCTGCTGCAGGTGGTTTGGGGTTGATCTTAATGCAGCTTCCATGGCCCTGGAGACCTTGTGTCAAGAAATTAACAATGTATCCCCCACTGATGAACTAGCAAATGGAAGACCTCTGACCTCTGTCTCTATCATTCTGTCTTTCTGAGAGACAGAGACACAGTTTGGCAACTCATTTGGGAACCTTGATGAAGTCAACATTTTTCTAGAAAGATGTAACTTAACGACATGGCTGGAGGGAGAAGAAATTGCAAGTTTGAAGGCATATATAATATTAGAAATTTAATTGGTAGTTTAGATTATGTTTATTTATTAGTGTAATTTATCTCATGAACAGATAAAAGAGGGAAAAAAGAAAACTGATGATCTCAACAGATGCAGAAACATGTTAAACAATTCACACATATTTTGTCTATCTCTTTCTCTCTGCAAAGAGCTAATAGGAAGTAAAGAGTATTTGTGGAAACCTGAAAGTCAGTACTGTTCAGAAATATTAAAAGCCATTTCCTTTAAAATCAGGAATAAGCAAGAGTGATCATTATCATCCCTTCTAACCGCTGATTTGTCTGAGGTTGTATTCAGTGAAATAAGAAAAATTGAAGACAAAAGTGTCTTAACACAGGAATTAAATTTATATGCAAATACAATTTTTAGATAAAAAGACAGATTATTAGAGTTAATAAGAAAGTTCTTCCAGGTGGAAGATCAATATTCAAAAATGAGCTCTGCGTGTGTGCATTGATCGCACATTATAGAAAGCAAACCAGCGAGCCCCTGGGTCACCGTCCTTCTCCGAAGGGCATTCTGTGGCCCACTGACTTCTGCTTCGAGGAACAGAAGCCATCTCGTGCATGGCCTGGGCCCGACCTCTGCCCCGTCTTCGCCAAGATGACTTTCTCGGGTCCTTTGCTTCCTAGTTTTCCAATGAAAGACAGAAGACCCGGCGTGTTGGCTCCACGCTCTGCAAAATCCTCAGTGCTGTGAGAGGCCCTGTGGCTTTCTCAGACGAGGAAAGGGAGGGAAGGCAGCGTCCTGAGGTCGTAATTGTGTGAAGAAATCAGCTGAGGCTCAGAGCCACTGACGGGCTCACTGCTAAGGGCAGAAGACTGCTCCCAGTTTGGTCCACTGCAGTAGTCACCAGTTACCTGCAGATGTTGGAGCCCCTGAAACGTGGAATTGTAATCACTCTACGTGCAAAATACCCATCAGATTTAGAAGACTTAGGACAAAAGAGTGAGACTATTTCATTAATAATTTCATATGGATTATATGTTGCAGTCATAGCATTTTTGATATATTGGGTTACTTTCAACATTACAATTTCTTCTAGAAAAGTGTTGACAATGCAAACATGAAAACATTGAACTTCACATGTGTGGCTCACCTTTGTGATGTTCCGTTTCTATGGCACATCTCTGTTCTAGGTCTTCTGATGCTGAATTTCGTGGCTGAGGGTCAGTGCTTTATCTTGGTCCATCTCAGAGTTCTCCTTTGTACAAAGGTTGACAAGCAGATGGTTAAGAGCTGTGGGGAAACCCAGCTTTGAAAGGACAACTGGCTAAGTGATAAAGCTTTGTGGGACCTACACCAGATGCCTTCATTTCTTAATATTTGTCCATGCATTTTTGCTCTGGAGCACGGCGTAATCCCAATGTTTGGAGAAAACTGACCACGTGGTTGGCATTGCGCTTACTGAGGAGAGCCAGAGAGCAGAACCAACGCCGAGGGAAAGTTTCATGACTAATCTTCCCTAGGGGCTTCTACCTACAGAGAGAATTAATTTGGAATGTTCTACCACATGCGGCCATGACCCTGTGAGATGAAACCACACAGAGGGAGCTCAGGAAGCAATGTGAAAAAATTATGCTGGTTTTGTGAACTTTAAATGAAAAACTGTCTTAGAAGATTTGCGACAAAACAGATGAAACTGGAGATCATGGTGCTAAGTGAAATAAGCCAGACACAGAAAGACAAATTTCACATTTTTTCTCATAGGTGGAAATTAATATAGTGCAAAAAAATGTGTGGATGACATATTATTTGGCATATAGGTATTTATAAATGTTGTCTTCACTGAATTATACCCCTTATATAGTAATATACTTTTTCTTCAGTTTGTGATTTTTGTCATGAATCCCAAAATGTGTGATATTAATAGTTCTGCTTTCAAGAACAATGTGTGTGTGTATGGGATATTTATGAAGTGAAGATGGCAAAATGTAATGTTAAACTGTATGTACCCACCAAAGTCTCCTTTCCATATTTCTGCATTATTTGAAATAGTTCATAATAAAAATGCAAAAAACCTCTTAATATCCATTATAAGTATTTAATAAAGTGGAAAATAGTAAAACCAGAGTTTCATTCATTTAAAACAGGTTGACATCAGAGAGTTTTGATTCTTCATAAGGAAAATGCTTGAGTCGTGCCAGCCATGAGGCTCCCTCTGTGCCGTGACCACCTGTTGAGCTTATTTATTGCATGGTCAGTGTTGTGAAATTTCCCCCTTGAGTCCCTTTGGGACCCCATCTTTTCTCCTCTGTTGATAACTTTGGGTTTGCGGCTGCAGGAGTTAGCAAAGTCAGAGACTCAGAACCGCGTTGCCATTGTCATGGCCAAGGTTCTCTTGTGTAACTACGGGTCTTCCTGTTCCCTTCTGACTTCCGGCATTCCCACTCTTCACTCCAATTCTTCCCCTCATCCTGCTGGTCAGCTCCTTCTCCTGAGTGTCCATCTTGTTGGGTGTCCTGTATGTTTGTCACTGGGAGGCAGGGAGGCAGCACAACTACACGATTTGCGGGATTGGGCGCTGATGCCCAGGGACCTGTCACGGCCGACTTTGGAAAGATTGCTGGTGTTGGGCAATGGTCACAGTGCAGGTGTTTTTTTTTTTTTTTTTTTTTTTTTTTTTTTTTTTTTTTTTTGCAGGGTGATGTGTGGCCATGAGGTTAGTAGTAAAGTTTGTCCTTTTGGTCGTAACATATCACGATAACTGAAACTTGACTGTGTAGTTGGGGTGCTTGTGACATTTAGCTAAATGGTGGCAACTGAGATCAGTGCCTTTGGAGCCGTGCACAGCGAGGGCTGCCTGGACGTAGTGCGCTCGGAAGGCTGTTCCTCGGGGGAGAGTCATACCTGCCTGCCTCTGGGATCGTCCTCTCTTGTCTGATCTGAAAGGCAGGCTTGCCTGTCTGCAGTGTGCAGGTGCTGTCCTGTGGCCATTCTGAGTGAGCGTGCAGGAGCGACGCGTAGGGTCCAGCAGTTGTCCAGCCGTTGGGCGGCCATGTGCTTGGTATCTGCTGTGCTGGGCTCACCGCTGGGCTCTGGCATGTTTGTTGGCAACCAAAAGTGCCTTAAATTGCTCTCATTTTTGGTTTTTGGCAGCTAACTTTCCTGCATACTTTCCAAACCGCTGCTTATACCCTTCGCCCAGGGTATTCAAAGCTACTTCTTGCTTGCACAAGCTTACACGTCTCTCTGCCGGGAGACACGTGTACTGGCAGAAGCATCAGGTTCCTCTGATCGGGAGACAGGCCGCGCCTTGGCATGCCGTGGGGGCCAGTCTCTTTTCTAAATAAAACAATCAGCTAATGGACACAGTCTAAACTTGCACAGTTACTGGTTAATTATTCAAAGCCTGTTTCATCAAAGCAGGTCCCGTTCTCAGCATCTTCTTCCTTCAGTGCCATCACACTTTGAAGGGGGAACCGAGGTTGGTTTGGAATGCGACGTGTTTGCCTGGAGGGTTAAATTCCACTGAGAAACCACTTGAGCCAGAAGAGAGGTGTGGCCAGAGGGAGAGGTTCATGATCTTAGAGCTTTTCAAACATTTTTTAATCCTTTTGCAATTCTTTGCGATTAAATACATAAAGTAGTTTTGGCAAATAATGTATTTGCTTAAGAGATCCAAAACACTTTTTTTTTTATGAAAGAACTCTCTGGCTCCCAAGGGTGAAGGGAACCAAACGTTTATCAAGCTAGGAGCATGCCGGAACTTTCAGATGTCATCATTTACAATCCGCATAACAGCCCTGTGGGATAGGAACCAGTATTTGCATTGACACAGCTGAGGAAAATGAGGTCTATACAGGTTAATTAAGATGCCCAGGGTTGTACATCTATTATGTATTAGAGTTGAATTTTGCATTTTTAGTCTGTCACGTTCCAAGATCCTTACACTTTTCCTTATAGAGATGATTATACAGGAATAGCATGCTGACCACCACTGTCCCATCCTGGTATTCTTACAGGCATCACTAATTGATAACCTATGCATCCTCCCTACTTTATGCCATGCTGCTGCTCATGACAATGTTGAATGGCACTCAGAATGGGAAAATTCAACTCAGCCTCTCAATTAAAGGTCGAATGAGCAAGGAGATTTTAGGAGGTGGCATTTAGAGAAGCAGAGCTGCTGGTGGGCAGCTTTCAGTTGAGCCCCTGTTTCTTTCTTTATTTTTAAAGACTTCTTTATTTGTGTGAAAGTCAGGATTACACAGAGAGACAGAGAGAGAGAGAGGTCTTCCATCTGCTGGTTCACTTCTCAGTTGGCCACAATGGCCAGAGCTGGGCCAGGCCGAAGCCAGGAGCCAGGAGCTTCATCCAGGTCTCCCATGTGGGTGCAGGGGCCCAAGTACTCAGGCCGTCTTCCGTTGCTTTCCCAGGACATTAGCAGGGAGTTGGATCGGAAGTGGAGCAGTCGGGACTTGAACCAGCACCTGTACAGGAAGTCCCCATAGCAGGCAGTGGCTTTATCTGCTGTGCCACAGTGCTGCTACCTCCCCACAACCCACCCCATTTCTGTATTAAAGGTGGTGAGAGAGAGCTGAAGCATTCCTTGTGGTGTGAGCCACAGAGAGGAAGAGTAAGAACGAATTTCAAGCCCATCTGTTTAGCTGGTGACTTGTTTGGGATTTTCCCAAAAGCAGACCCTCAGCCAGGGACAAGGAGGTGACTCAGGGAGTACTAGAGAGAGGATGATGCTCAGTGAGACAACGGGGGCCAGGATGGGGGAAACACCTTCTTCAGCAGAGATCTGTGGCAGCCACAGGGGCTCCACCCTGCAGGGAATCTGAGAGCTGGTGTGGAGTAGGCCTCAGAGTCATCTCCCTTGAGGTGGGAGGAAGCTGGTATCGGAAGGCTGTGGGCAGAGACGAGGCCAGGGCTGCCCACCGGGACAGGAGGGGGCTTACCCTATGTGCACCTGCTCCAGCTGCTCCCGTGGGATGGTTTCTCTCTGCAGAAAGTCACCCAGCTTCTACGTGTTCCACACACCCAGTGCCACGGGACACACAGACCCCCCCTCCCCCACGAAGGCCATTCTCTAGGGCCAGGCTGCCTTCCCGGCAGCTGCAGCCCTGCCATGTGGCTTGGAGATTTACAGCGGTGGTCATGTCTGCCAGCACTGTGTGTAGCTCCCGATAAAGTCCTTGTTATCTTTTACAACCATCGCCAGCAAGCCTCATCGCTCTTCAGGACACCAAGGGCCTTGCCAGCCAGTATGAATGTGGCTCCAGGCAGCCATGGATCCAAGAAGAAAGAGCTGTCTGGGTCCAGATCACCAGTACAGAGCTGCAGCCGAGCCCTTGCTCAGCATTGGAAGAGGCGGGGTGAACTCAGGCAACCTTTGCTCTGCAGAGCCCCTCAGCTTCGGTGGTGGGGAGGGTGGGTGTCTCGGGGGTTTGCTGGTAGCCAAATCTTAGCCACCGAAGCTTGGAGCGAACAGCTGGAGCCGTGGTGGTGACAGGGTAACGATATACTTGCGGTAATAGGCGCTAATGAACCCACACAGCTGATTTTCATCACTGCAGTCTGTTGAAATCGCGAGCTGACAGAGTGGTTCCGTTTCATCTTTTCCAATGAGTGGATCCTCTGAGCCGCTCTCTTTCCCTTCCTGCCTCCCTTCCTGTTAGCAGAACGAATGCCACAGACTGCAGTGGGAGGGGTATGCTTTCCAGAAACCCCTTAGGGCGTCCCTCCGGTGTCTTGGCATTTTCGTGTGTGTGTGTGTGTGTGGCTCGGGTGCATCGCGTTGTGTGAGCTGGCAGAGGAAAGCCCCTCCAGGCTACATCAGCACTTTCATGGCCCTGCCATGGTAAACTCAATCCTAGGATCCCTCCAACAGAGGCTCCAGGAAGCTGAAGGGGTGGGCCTGGTGGCCAGCTCTGTGCTGTCTTCTAAAGAGAGACACAGAAGTGGGCTGTGTGTGCATTTAGGTATTTAGGTTTACATGATTATGCAATGGGGACTTTGCATCTTGGAGGGAAGCTGGGTCATGTGGCCGCATGTGAAGCAATTCCTGGATGCCTGGTCTTCCCACAGCATTAGGCAATCGGTCTGTTTTGAGGGTGCCCCTCAGGCGGTGGGCAGCCTGGCATCACTTAGAGAAATTATCCGGCAATGGCCTGCCCTCCCATGGGCTACAGGTGGAACAGGGGGCAGGTCTCCAGGTTCTGTCTTCTAGGGCTGGACATTCCAACCCCTGACCCGACACACTGAGCGTCAGTGACTCGTGATGCGGGGTTGCAGGAGTTGTCCATTTTCAGGGTGTTTTCACTCCAGGAGAGGCACGGAATTGCTTTGGCCTCCAGGGTCAGATGAGAGCATGCGTGGCACACGCTGGTGACTCCCTTGCCAGGCGCCATCCTGGCACAGCCCCGCGGCTCCCCTAGGGGCCTGAGTTCTTCTGAGCTGTCAAGTTGGCATCCTCTGGACCTCCTGTACCCTCGCCATGGGGTCTGGCGCTCACTTCTTCTCCAACTATTTCATGGTTGTTGGCTTGGAGTCATCCACCTCTTTGCCCATGGGAGCCACCTCTGTACACCCTCACAGCCTCCCAAGGCTCTGGCGCAGGTTTGGAGCTGCGTGGCATTGAGCCTCTGTTACCTGCATTTTCTGAGTCCCCTGCCACATGCCACTCCTCATGCCACCATGCCTCACCAAGAGCCTGCTGACCGGCCCGGTCTGACAGGAGAGGTGGGCAAGGGCAGTGAGTGTGATGACTGATGTCGGAGAGCTGCTAGAACAGATGGAGAAACGGGCCATTCACACGGGACGAAGATAAGGTCTGGTGTTCTAGAACAAAGAAGGAAAGGGGCTCCGAGGGGGACAGGGAAGGTACCCCAGATAAGGAGGGTCCCAGGGGTTAGCGTTGTGGAGCAGTGGGTTAAGCTGCTGCATGTGGTGCCGGCATCATGGATTAGAGCACTGGTTCAAGTCCTGGCTATTCTGATTCCCATCCAGCTCCCTGATGGTGCACCTGGGAAAGCAGCAGCAGATGACCCAAGTGCTTGGGCCCTTGCTACCTGTTGGAGAGACCCGGATGGAGTCCCAAGTTCCTGGCTTCATTGTGGCCCAATCCCAGCTGTTGCAGCCATTTGGGGACTGAACCAGTAGATGGAAGATCTTTTTCTCTTTTTGTCTATCTGCCTTTTGAATAAGTAAAAATAAATCTTACCCGAAAAAGAATGTCATAGGCAGACCCCAGCTCTAAGTGTGGAATGAAACTGCTATTAGAAAATCCAGGGCTTCACGGGCTTCTTCCCATGGCCAGATCCAGGGTGCGTGTTCTGTGTCTGCACAGGAAGACAGCGGGGAGTGGTGGGGACTATGGTGAGAGCAGAAGAACCCTCTCTGTCCAGCACGCAGTGGGTGTTCCCTCAGTGCCTCCATGGCTTGCCCTCTGACTCATGTTGCCAGGCCCCCTGGTTTTCCAAGAGAAGCTGAAAAGCAGCCTTTTCGTTTGATATGTGGGAACTTTCGCAGTGTGGTGTGGGTAAAC
Source organism: Oryctolagus cuniculus (assembly GCF_964237555.1). Lineage (NCBI taxonomy): Eukaryota > Metazoa > Chordata > Mammalia > Lagomorpha > Leporidae > Oryctolagus > Oryctolagus cuniculus. The sequence goes on from NC_091442.1 coordinate 43,903,223, forward strand.
GAAACACGTCTGTACCCACATCCAGGCAGTGGGTCCCTACAGAGTGGCACTGCCCAAGGAGGCTGTGTCCACCTGCTCCTCGCCACTTCCCCTTCAGTGAGTGATGGCTGGCGAAAGGAGTTCACCTGTGGGAAACCCGCCTCGGGCTCTCCTGGGCTGCTGTGTCCAAGACAGCGTTTTAGGAAGGCAGGATGCAACAGGGCATGTACCAGGGACACAAGTGGTAACTCCAGGGTTGTGGGTCCTGTCATTCCTGGGCAGTGCACTCAGCAGGTCCCCTTCCAATTGAGTAAAGCCAGACCCTTGCGGCTTGTACAACAAACGTGATGACAAGGAGCCGTAATTCATGAGCAAAAGGAAGGAAACAAACCTTTTTTTTTTGGTCTTCCTGACTCATGCCTCTAGTGTGTGAAACCTCGATGGGGGTGGCGGTGGGTGTTCTGTGGTGGGATTCTGCGGCTCCTGTGGTCCATCTCAGGAGGTGGAGACCTCCCAGGGAGGAGCTGGGACCCTTGGCTGGCTCCCTGCCGCCCCGACTTCTCAAGGCTGCGGCCTGAGCCCTGGAGACACACTGTGTGGGTTCACACTGTCTGTGCCTCTTCCTAGCCCTGGGACCTTGAGAAAGTTGCATAACCCTTTTGTGCCGTGCATTGTTCCCCTTTAAGTGCAGGTGACAGTGATGATGATGGTAGCTCCCACGCAGGGTTGTGAGAACTAAAAACCACCGAGGGAGACTGTCTGGTGTTACCACGGCTGCTGTCTGTTTGCTCTTACTGTCAGTTATTCCTGGACTGTGTACAGAAGAGAGGATGCACCTGCCCTTGCCCAGAAGTAGCCGCCGTCTTTGCCTCACTGGATGGGGATTCAGGGACAGTGGTGCTTTGTCGCTCCCCCTCTTCGTGGAGGAATGACACAGGACCCTGCGCTGTTCTTTTGTCTGCTCGGCCCTTCCTGGGTTTGCTGCTGGTTCTTCCCGGGTTGGCTGCCGATCCTTCCACCTCCGTGGAAGGGCGGCTCCCCCTGCCACTTTCCCCACTTCCGCGGGGGAGCGGCACACCCGCCGGCCGGCTCTCTCGGGGGCTGCTCAGATGTTATCCGGATGTTCCCCTTAGATGTTCCTGGTGCATGTTGTCTCTCTCCTCCTTTATAGTCCTCTTCCACCAATCCCAACTCTGCTACCCACACGCCGAGTACGCTGCTCTCCTCCAATCAGGAGCAGGATCAGCTCCTGCAGGTTATTGGTCGAACTGGAGGCAGCTGTGTAGAAGCTGTTTACTCCTCTCCCAGCGCCATATTGTGGGAGAGCAGATGCATAGAATAAGTCTTAATTCCAGTAACTTAGTCTAGTCCGAGTTGCTCCCCACAGTGCTTCTCAAAGGTGGGAGCTCAACGACTCTTGATTCTCGATAGGATTTCCTAGCCAGGTGTCTTTTCCTCTCACCTTCAGGACACCCTGCAAAGCAGGGGATGGGTGTGCTGTCCCTCTGCCAAGGGGCCCCGGGAGCATCAAGGGACCTACTCATGGGGACCCAGCCGTTTGTCTTTTGTTGTCTCTCAACTTCTCTTGTCAGCAGGTGCTTCCTTTAGGGTGCCTGTGACCCAGTGGCCCCAACCCTCATCCCACTGGGCCTCTTCTCTGCTTCAGAAACCGACTGCTGACCAATCAGACTTAGAATGTGGAGGGAAAAGAGTGGACTTCCGTGCATGCCTGCTTAGCCAGATGCGTTTGTGTTTTTCTCCTCTTGCTCTGGTGCAAAGCACGCGTGGCGAGGAAGTGGGTGGAGTCATGGGATGGGTCCAGCAATGCTTGGGTTCGGCTCAGATGTAGCCACTGAGTAACAAATGACACCTGGCCAGGAACGGTCCTTGCAGGGCTTTCCTGGGTCCCTGAAGAAGGACACCAAGGCTGTGCCACCCAGAAGGGGAGCCGTGAGCCACACATGGCTGCGGAGCACTGGGCTCTGAGTGTGCAGTGCTTGGACGATGGCTTTGGAAGTCGGTAACCTTCGTTCACTGCTGTTTTGTGTCCACATAATGGAATATTATTCAGCAGCGAAAAGGGATGGTGTACTGACGTGTGCTACAGCATGGGAGAACCTTGAACAGGTCAGGCTGAGTTAACTAAGCCACTCACCAGAAACCATGTGTTGTGTGATTACACTCAGATGGCATGTCCAAAATAGGGACAGATTGTGGATTAAGGGCTGCTTTGGCTATGCAAGGGGGTGATGGAGAATGATGATTGATGGTGCAAAGTGTCTTTCAGGAGCGACAAAAATATCCTCCAATTAGCCTGTGTGGGTGGTTGCACAACTTTCTCAATATCCTGAAAGGCATCATTTAACCATACACTTCATTCACATTGATGCCTTTTATGGCGTACAAGTTGTATCTTGATAAAGCTGACAAAGTAATGTGTATGATCATTACATGTTGAAATGACAGTAGGTGGGACATGCTGGGTGGATGGAATATGTTGTTAAAATCTACGTCACCTGTTTGGTTTTGTCTCTTTTTTTCTTTTTTTTTTCAAGATTTAATTTATTTATTTGAAAGACAGTTACAGAGAGAGATAAAGACACAGAGAGAGGTCTTCCATCTGCTGGTTCACTCCCCAGATGGCTGCAACGGCCAGAGCTGCGCTGATCCAAAGTCAGGAGCCAGGAGCTTCTTCTGGGTCTCCCATGTGGGTGCAGGGGCCCAAGCACTTGGGCCATCTTACACTGCTTTCCCAGGTCATAGCAGAGAGCTGGATGGGAAGAGGAGCAGCCGGGACTCGAACCTTGCCCATATGGGATGCTGGTGCATCAGATCAGGGCTTTAACCCACTGTGCCACAGCGCCGGCCCCATCACCTGTTTGGTTTTGCCCCTTTAACATGTGTGCTTGGAAGCTCTGGAACTGCCTTCAGGGCTCACTCATTGCTTCTGTTGGAGCCCAGCAAGCATACCCTCTCTGAGAACCTTCCTGCCTCCAAAATTAGATTCTCACCCAAGACCTTCCCCAAGCTGGGACTCCTGATGCCTCACGGTGATCGTGGCTAAAACCTAACTTGAATAGGCTGTTAAAGAGCAATCCTGGATGGAATAACAAAGTTATGTCAGGTAACCTAAGAGCCAGGGCTGTCAATCTGTCCAATCCCATGAGCCACCTGGAGCCAACTGTAACTGTGCCCTGAGCAGTTTTTAAAAATGCACAGCCCGATCCTGAACAGCACTTTCCTTACTTGATCTCCCTCTGGGGAGGCTGACGAAAGGGCTTCCTTGGAGCCTGGCTGTGCCCACACGGGCCTGGATTCCTCACATCCCACATGGTCCAAGGACTCAATGTCAAAATGCAAATCTTGGCCCCTCATGGCACCTAGAAGGAGCGCTGAAAGTGATGCTGGGTCACATCTTTGGTTGTTAGTTCTCTTGCAGGAATTATTTATCAAATGCCTGTGCTGTTTCCTGCCCTTGCTGGGTGTTCCAGGGAGAGACAGAGGTCCAAGTTACACATCTGACTTCTGCAAGCTCTGGAGAGTGTGAGAGTCCTTGAAAACCAAACCAGGGCCGGTGCCGCGGCTCACTAGGCTAATCCTCTGCCTTGCGGCACCGGCACACCAGATTCTAGTCCCGGTCGGGGCACCGGATGCTGTCCCGTTTGCCCCTCTTCCAGGCCAGCTCTCTGCTGTGGCCAGGGAGTGCAGTGGAGGATGGCCCAAGTCCTTGGGCCCTGCACCCCATGGGAGACCAGGATAAGTACCTGGCTCCTGCCATCGGATCAGTGTGGTGCACCGGCTGCAGCGCGCTGGCCATGGCGGCCATTGGAGGGTGAACCAACGGTAAAGGAAGACCTTTCTCTCTGTCTCTCTCTCTCATTGTCCACTCTGCCTGTCAAAAAAAAAAAAAAAAAAAAAAAAAAAAAAAGAAAAGAAAAAAGAAAACCAAACCAACCCATTAGACTCCTGGTTGTGGCCTGTATGTCCACAGTGTGGACGAGTCTGTCTATTTTGCCCTTTTCACCTGCTTCTCGCAGGCTGGTCAAGAGTCTGAGCCCTGGCCCACCTCTGTTCTCAGCACCTGCACCTGTAGCACCCTGTGGGAGATGTTGACCTTGCAGTATTTTACCTCTCTTCTTACCTATTTTCACGTAAACAGTTGGGGCAAACCTTCAGCTTGGGGTGGAGGGGAGGGGTCTCTCTCACCCCCAGCCACCTGCTCACTAGGCTTTTGACCACTTCGTGCTGCATGAATGCTTCTCGCCCATTTCAAAGTTTACACGGAGGCACAAGCAAGGCAAGACTTTGAAAGCTGCTTTGAACTAACTTTTCCAGGGAACAAGGCAAAAGCAGACTTGCCTGGGTCCTTGGCGTCTTTTTGAAGGAAAAGTAGCTGCACGGAGGACTGGTAATAGAATCATTAATGACGATGCCGATGGAGGAGTGAGCTTTAACTTTTCAGTAGAGCGTTTCCACTAAGTGCAAGGCTTCCAGAAGTCTCCAGAGGAGAATACGCGGGCACAGGGCTGGCATGGGGCTGAGCAAGCACAAGACGAGGCCGATGCCTTTGGGAATCACGTCGAGGCTCTCTCTCATCCTGGCAGCAGCTCAGCAGAGAAATGAGCTGTCTCATTCGGAGATTTTTGTTTTAATACGAGTGCAGGGATAGGCCCTGTCTGACAATTAAATTAGTGAATTTCCCAGTCACGGTGATATCCTGAGGAGGGATGGAAAACAGAGCTGGTAATTTGTTTCTGAGACAAGTGAGTTCGTGATCTCCCCAGAGGGGACCCTGGGCTGGTAAGGTTCTGCTTCTGAGAGAAGCCCGCTGCAGCCCTCCAATGAGAAGAGGTGATGGACTGGGGGTCTGGAAGCAGGTGAGAGGCTGGCCGGTGCTGGGACCTTCTGCCTCCACCACGCAGGTGGGAGCCTGGGTTCTGGGACCTGCTGCTCCTGCCCGCCTGACATCATAAGGTGTTTAATTCTCAGCCATGAGTGTTTATACCGCCCTTATCACTGCCACTGCATGGCACTCTGCTGGTGACCGCGTGGGCTCCATAGGCCCTTAAGGCACAGAGGGTACGGTGTGGGTGATGCATGTATTAATTTCTAGTCCAGGTTCTTATCTCTGGCAGAGACAGAAATACTAAGCAGAGACTGGGATTGTGTGTCAACAGAAACAAAAATTTATTTGGCAGTGTGGGAATAAACATACACTCACCCCCACGTGTGGGCCACCCAATGCAGAGAAATGCACAGCATGAATGGGCCGAGGAGTTGTCCATTAAACCAGGGGAAAGGAGAAACCCCAAAGGCTGTGCGTCCGAGACGAGGAGGGCAGCAGAGTGGAAAAGCTCTGAGCACAGGGAAGATGGGCGTGGTACCTCCAGGCTCTCCTGTGTTCTCATATGCACAGGTCCCAGACACAATGGATGTATCATGGGAAGGTGGGTGCTTTGATTGACAAGTAGGAGGGTGCATGGGGCCTGGAGTGGAGTGAGGAGGGGACTAGGAGAGGACAGTGGCTTCTGACTCCATGCTCCTCAGACCCGATGAGCTGCCTGCCTATCCAGTATCAGGTACAGTCTTGGAAGCAGAGCAGTCTGAGCCCAGTGCCCCACTGTGTTTTGGAATCAGCAGGATGGTGGGACCACACAGTGATCACATGGTCAGGCAGGCCACATCTAGAGGGGTTCACGGTATGTGCCGGACTCCTTGCCATTGCCTTCATCTTTTTTTTTTTTTAAAGATTTATTTATTTATTTGAAAGAGTTGCACAGAGAGAGGAGACACAGAGAGAAAGAGAAAGGGAAGGAGGGAGGGAGGGAAGGAGGGAGAGAGGGAGGGAGAGAGAGAGAGAGAGTGAGAGAAAGAGATCTTCCATCTGCTGGTTCACTCCCCAGATGGCCGCAACGGCTGGAGCTGCTTTGATCTTTGAAGCCAGGAGCTTCCTCCAGGTCTCCCATGCAGGTGCAAGGGCCCAAGGACTTGGGCCATCTTCCACTGCTTTCCCAGGCCACAGCAGAGAGCTGGATCGGAAGTAGAGCAGCCGGGACTAGAACTGGCGCCCATATGGGATGCAGAAATCTCAGGCCAGGACTTTAACCTGCTGCGCCACAGCGCTGGCTCTGCCTTGCTCTTTCTTTAAATTATTCTCTGATAATTCAGGGACTGTTACTAGTATTAAGGGACCACTGAAACTTCTGCACCATTGTTATTTCCCAATATTTTACGTGAAAATGTTCAACCACAAAGGAATGTTGAACAAACCATATGGTTGTTGTTCAGATACCCCTCACTGACATCCCATAGTTAACATTTTGCTGTGTTGACAGCTGTTTTTCTCCTATGGCAAAACCCCTTTTTGATGCCCCCATTGCATTTTTTTTTCTTTATAAGACCAGCTCTAATGCTCCCTTGTCTCAGATAGAAATACTGGGGAGAGATCATGCAGGATAGCATGTTGGCAGAGCTGAGGCAAGGAAGCAGAGGTTATGGGAAGACCCCTGCAGTAAGGGCTAGAAGGCAGGGGTGGGAGCTGGAGGGCCGGGGGCCAGGCCAGGCAGTGCCACCGAAACTCCCATGAGCCTAAGCTGGTCACCTTGATCCTGCCAGGGCAACCAGAAGCTGACCCTATACCCAGCACTGGCTAGAGTCAAGTCCATTATAGATTCTCAGCTCACAGGAGATGACTCCATGACAAGCGCAATTACAAAATAGGTTTATTTTGGTGCAAGAAAATGTTGGTGTCTAGGTCTTCCAAAAGCCTTCCAAAAGTTTGTGAAAATAAGGATTATGGAAAAAAATCTTGTTTGGATGTCAACATTTTTTTTTCCACCAAAATAAGCTTATCTTTAAATTCCAGCTTTCCATGAACTTTTTGAAGTACTCATAGCTTGTGCCCTAAGGCAAGTGGCTAGACTGGATTCTGGGCTGCAGAGTTCTCATTTTAGAAGTGGGGACGGCAGCACCCAGCTCACAAGGTGAAGTACTAAGGTGCAACGAAGGTACGCAGGCCATGCCAGATGGCAGATGGGATGCCACAAGCACCCCCGAGGGCATACCTTTGCAGAAAGCCCAGCACTGCATCTCACAGAGGTGGGAACTACTAAAGTGCTGTCTATATTGTTTTTTTTTTTTTTTAAAAAAAAAAAAAAACAGTAGTATTACTAACAGTTCTATTTCTACATTGAAGCAAACTCAAACAAAGGACAGAGACGCCAGAGATTAAGAACTGATTTTTCAGTTTACAACCTGTGTATCTTCCGCGTGAATGTGTGACAAGAGCTGTCGCATTCGCCTGCCTAGAAGAGAGGTTCCTGGTTTATGAACGTCCCATGAAAGACTGGAGCCGTGGCAGCTCTGTCCTCCTCCTCCATCCTTTGGAGAAGACCTGTGGAGCTTCATGGCCATTGATGACATTGGTGATACAGGACGGGGCTCTTGCGACTGTGTCCTCCCAGATTAGGTACCCCCTCCGGCGTGGACACACAGACGCCTCCTGGTGACTTCCTGTTTGTCATTCAGCAGTGACAACTTGACATTGGAGGGCAGGGGGATCAAGGCACGTCACGCATTCAATGGGAAAGTGAGTCAGGGGGGCCTTGGAAGCCGGGGATGGCAAGGAAGACTTAGTCCAGACCCTCAGAAGCCCCCAGCCCCTCGGGAGGCTCAGCACCTGCTTGGGTGATTGGGATAGCACCAGCAGCACTGTCCGGTGCCATTGAGCTGCACGCAGGCAGCGTCTTGGAGAGATGCAAATTCATACTGGGGCCTGCTCACCCTTTTCCACCTTCCTCTGTTGCAGGTTAGAGGTGGTTGTTAGGCACCCTGTGGTGCCTGCTTGCTCGCTCGCTCGCTCGCTCGCTCTCTCTCTCTCCCCACACGAATCCAGTTTGACCTGATGGACCGATGAGAAGGGGATTCAGGGACTTTGTGCTCAGTGTCCACTGTGTGTATTAAAATTCTCCCTGTCCAGGGAAGCTGATATATGGAACGGTTCGCATGTGTGTGGGGCCAGCCTCTGTGAAGATTAAGCTCACACAGGTCAGAAAGCCACAGAGCACAGGGCCAGGGTGTGATGTTTCTTGTGACAGTGCTTATATCCTCCTAGCAGAAGGCCCAGGGTGATGCTTCAGGCTCTCAACAGGTAGGAAACGCAGGGCTGGCATTCATCTCCCTGGTCAGGACACCTGCATCCCATGTCAGAGGGTCTGGGTTCGAGTCCTGACTCAGCTCCCATTCCAGCTTCCTGCTGATAGACACCTGAGAGGCAGCAGGTGATGGCTTGAGTGATCGGTGGTCTGTCACTCACACTGGAGAACTGCCTCCTGGCTTTGACCCTGCCCTGTCTTGCCCTTTGTGGACATTTGGGGAGTGAACCAGTGGGTGGAAGCTCTCTTTCCTTGTGTTGAAATGAAGCACAGAATCCTGTGCTTCATTGCCCCCATCCCCCTGCTGTGTGTGTATGTGTGTGTATGTATGTGTGTCCTGTGTGGCCCCTCTCCCTTGCTTCTCCTCCATCACTTTGAGAGACAACAAAAAGGCATCTGGCTTCTCTTTTTCCTTCGTGGCTCCCTGTTTAAAGTTCTTACTGACTCTGGCTGGTGGCAGCTGTGCCGGATGAGGTATCGCAACAGCATTTGGAAGGCAATGGCCTCAGGTGGCTTTGGGAGACACACCGTGGGTTGGAGAGAAGGGAGCAGCCTGCACAGAGGGGCCGAGCAGCCCTGGGCTGGGGTATGCCTGAATCCCAAGTGCTGAGCATTGCTTATTGTTTACAAGGGGGACTGGGAGTCTGCACTGGGTGTCTGTCATCACAGTCAGGAAGGTTTCATTCACAGAAGGTGAATGAAGCCAGGGTCCTCAGGCAGATCCTTCATCGACAGAATTACACTTGGCCTTCATATCCATGAGTTCCACAGCCATAGATCCAACCAACGGTAGATCAAAAATACTACCAAAAACTTGCATTGTAGTGAACATGTGTAGACTTTCTTTCTTGGCTTTATTCCCTAAACGGGACAGCGTAGCAACTGTTTACATAGCATTTACATTGTCTCAGGCATTACAAGTATTCTCAAGATATTTAAAGTATACAGGAAGCTGTGCGTGGGTTGCATGCAAATACTGTGTGGTTTTATATAAGGCACTTGAGCACCTGTGGATTTTGTATCTATGGGGATCCTGGAACCAATCCTGCTCCAGATTTTGAGAGACAATGACCACGTACTAGTAGGGGGAGTGCAATGTGGGATGTTGCTCTCACCCTGGATGGTTAGAAGCAAGTCTCCCACTGTTCAGGCCACACGCGGTGGCCAGAGAGCCCCCTTAGCCACCACCTGTCCGTCTCCAGCTCTATCAGGTCCTCCCTGCCCTCCTCTCCCTCCTCCTTTGTGGGTCTCAGACTTGGGACTGAAACTAAGTGGCCATAGAGCCCCTCTTTTTGTCCATTCGACCTAGTTAGCTCCTGTTGCTGGTTTCCGTTTCCAACTTGGACAGCCACACGCAAGGGGCCACAGACAGAAGTAGTCAGGAGGATGAGGTGCGGTGGCCCTGTGTGCCCCTGAAGACTGCACTGCCAGTCTCTCTCCATCCTGCCCTCACTGTTAAGCATCAGGAGGAAATTCTGGTCCTGGGGTCAGGTTCCAGGGTGAGTAGGGATGGTGGCAGCAGAGAACAGAGAAAGATCTCCGTGTCCGTGGCTCTGCGCTGATCACACCTTCCCATTTGCCGCAGGAGACGTTTCCAAGAGAGGCCCAGGTTATCTCTGGTAACTGACATCCCTGGGTGTCCCTGGAAGACGCCCTCAGCCCTGCTCGGGTTCCAGCAGCTGCAGCATAGGGGCAGTTCTGTGTGAGTCCACACTCTGCTAGCTGTGCTGGTGCTCGCTCAAGCATGGGCCGTGTGTCCTCCTGGTCCCTGGCCCAGGACCCCCCACCCCCCATAGGTGGGAGCCAGCTCAACCCATTCATGGTGCAGCCTGGAGTTTGGGGAGCATTCCTGCTTTCAGGGCAACCCTCAGCTGGCAAAGGTGGGCAATTTGGGGAGGCATTCTGGGTGCATCCTTGAGCTTCCAGTGTGGTCAGCAGTGACACCTCCATAATGCATCATAATTCCTTTGCTCCATTTTCTGTCTTGCATTCCACTTACCCTCATTGTTCTTCCTGGGACCCTCCTCCAGTGTAAGCCAGCTGCACATGTTTTTGGGTTTTGTGGAACCCAAGCCAGGACACCTCCCAACACTGCGTCATGATCTAAGGCAGTGATGCAATATCACAGTGGCACCTGAGGCCTTTGTGTGAATTTGGGGCATTCTCATCTTGCCCAGGCTGGCTGGGTGCTTTAGGATCGGGGCACAGACTGTCTCACTGTGTTATCAGTGGTTGATCTTTACTCCCTGCAACCTTTGTGCCCCACAGCTGTCTTAATGTACATTTTCCCAGGGCTCTGGCTGCATTGTTCGATTCACAGAAGCCAGGTGGGAGATTGTTGGCTCATGGTCAGATGACGGACCTTCAAGCACAGAACAGCTCTCTGCTCAGAGTGTGCCGTGGTTAACACCAGATATGGCAGAGAGAGGTTTGGGGGAAAACTTATTGGGTCTCTGCTTTGGATATCTCCAAACGTGGCATGGGGTAGAAGGATGGGTCAGGTAGGAAGCTCCCAGTTCCTGCTAGCGAGGGAAAAGCCAACCCAGGCTGGCTGGAGCTAAAATGGGAAGACGTACAGAGTGTAAGTGCAAGGCCCGTGATCAGTCTGGCTTCCAGTATTCATGCCTGAATCATCAGAACCTGGGCATGCTCTGCCTCCGAGTCTGGTTGTCTTCATCGACCTGTGCTTGGCTGCGTTCTTGGACCCTGAGCTTCCAGGCTGAAATGATGGGCCACTAGCCCAACAGCTCTGCTTTGATTGGCCAGGCTCGGTGACTGACACATGTCAGAACAAATCATCAAGGCCTGCAGAATGTACAGGCGCTAGCCTGGGTGGGTGGAACTTTCTCCGAGGACAGGTAGATTGGGCCTTGGGGGCAGTGGCCCTGGAAATGAAGAATTTGAGGTTGATTCAGTCACAGGAGTGCTTGGGAGGGGGTGTACGGGTCCCAGTGTGGTGAACATCTCAGACTTCTCAGTGAGGGTTTTCCTGAACTCCTCTGTGCAAATACCAGGGTCCAATAAGAAAAGAAATGACGTCATCAGGAAGCTCACAGTGTCATGGAGAAAGTAAGCCAGCGCTGTGGGTAATTGCATCGCAAAGACAAGTCACTTGGCGCTACTTCCTGCTCTCGCTCTTCTCGCCCTCTCTCCCTCCTGGAGGGTCCTGAAACTTGGTGCCTTTTCAGGGAGAGGTCCAGCCATGGTGGCAGAGCAGAAATCACCCTGCATTGCTTCTCTACCTTTGGCCCGTCTGCGTGGAGGTGATTTTACTGGAGGACTGAATTGAGAAAGCTTAGATCAAGGGACAGTTCTGTGGGGACAGAGGCCCAGCAGCAAATTTTATATACAGACTCAGGAATAAGTTGGACTGGGGGAGCACAAGCAATGGAAATGGTAGTGATTTGGAGAAACCCAGTGGTGTAGCCTAGTCAGATTCTACGCATTTGGATGCGAGAAAGGGAGTTTTAGAGAGAATGGAAAGAATAGGCTTGGCAGGTTTGCAGAGGTCAAGGGCACTGGGTGTGTGGAAAACAGAGCCATGGAGAATGGGCCAGCAGAGCCCGGGGAGTAGCGTGTTGTGCAGCAGGGACAGCAGGTGCCACTGGAAGCTGGGATCTCCAAACTGCCTATTTATTTAGAAATGATGCATCATTAATACTGTACTGCATGTTATTTAGACACATATATAAGGATTTATTCTGTATTTCTTTTTTTTAAAAAAGATTTATTTACTTATTTAAAAGTCAGGGTTATGGAGGAAGAGGGAGGGATCCTTCCGTTTGTTGATTCACTCCCCCAAAAGTTTCCAGTAGCTGGGGCTGGGCCAGGCTGAAGCCAGGAGCCTCCAGGTCTCCCACGTGGGTGCAGGGGCCCAAGGGCTTGGGCCATCTTCTACTGATTTCCCAGGCCATAGCAGAGAGCTGGATCGGAAGTGGAGCAGTCAGGACTTGAACTAGTGCCCATATGGGATGCCAGCACTGCAGGTGGTGGCTTTCCCGCTACACTAGAGTCGACCCACATCTGATATTTTTAAATATGCAGAAGCATAAATTTAAGGGAGAGAAAATAAAGGTGAAATAAAATATTTAAAAATAGTTGTTGTGCTTTTTAGCAGAACACAATTTTTTTTAGAATTGCTTTCTTTTATTTTTAAAGATTTGTTTATTTATTTGAAAGTCAGAGTTACACGGAGAAAGGAGAGGCAGAGAGAGAGAGACAGAGAGAGACAGAGAGAGAAAGAGAGAGAGAGAGAGAGGTCTTCCATCCACTGGTTCACTCCCCCAGATGGCCACAATGGCTGGAGCTGTGCCAATCTGAAGCCAGAAGCCAGGAGCTTCTTCCAGGTCTCCCACGCAGGTTCAGGGGCCCAAGGAGTTGTACCATCTTCTGCTTTCCCAGGCCATAGCAGAGAGCTGGATTAGAAGTGGAGCAGCTGGGACTTGAGCTGGCGCCCATATGGGATGCCGGCACTGCAGACGGTGGCTTTAACTGCTATGCCACAGTGCCAGCCCCCACAATATTTTGATTTTACTGAAATATTGTAATACTAGTGTTATATTTATGAGTGTGATTTGAGAACAAATGATCGAATATACTCAACCACTCTGTAAGCAGCAGTTTTGTGTGTGTGACTCAGCTATTTGAAGGTCTGCTTGTTTTAATTTAAGGCTCAGCTCATTTTCATACTGAAGTCTAATGAATTTCCTACCTAGAGTAGACAGTTGACTAAGATACATGGATCCAGGTGGTAGAAAAGCACCACAAGCTATACCAACTAAATCAAGATAATAACTTCAATTTCATACACCAATTAGGCAGACACTTCTGTTAACATCTTGCTGTCTTTTCTGTTTTCAGTTGATTAATCCTAAAACTTTTCAGAAAGTGTTATAGTTGCATATATATTTTTTTTGACAGGCAGAGTTAGTGTGAGAGAAAGAGACAGAGAGAAAGGTCTTCCTTCCATTGGTTCACCCCCCAAATGGCCACCACGGCCAGCACGCTGCGACCAGCGTGCTGTGCTGATCCGAAGCCAGGAGCCAGGTGCTTCTGGTCTCCCATGCGGGCGCAGGGCCCAAGCACTTGGGCCATCCTCCACTGCCTTCCCAGGCCACAGCAGAGAGCTGGAATGGAAGAGGAGCAACCAGACAGAATCCCGCGCCCCAACCGGGACTAGAACCCGGGGTGCCGGCGCCACAGGTGGAAGATTAGCCAAGTGAGCCACGGC